>NW_027466473.1:17732500-18332500 GCF_050575085.1 Anarhichas minor | reverse complement strand
GAAAGTAATGGCTTTCTGAAGCTTTAGTGACTGAACATACTAAGATGTGTGACGCAGTGCTGTCTTGTACTGACTGTTCAAGGCCTCGACTGTGAAGCTGATTTAAGGAACTTTTTTCATCTGGAGCTTTAACAAAATGACTGTATTCTGCATTCAGTGTTGCATCACACCATTCACGACTGTTACACCCAGATGTTGAAAGATTAGAAGCCTGGCTATAGCCTAGAAGAAGAAGATACAGTATGCATTTTGAACAAAAGAATGAACAAATGGTAAATACCGTATAGAGGCTTTGAAAGTATACATAAATATATTATGTATATTACTAGCCAAACATTGGAACAAATCAGATGTGCAGCGGCATCATGAGAGCGATGGCTTGCTGAGCAGATTTTGGTTATAGTTAGCTAACATGATGTAAGCAGGAATTTAACGTATCCAGTCCCACAAAATGTTGTTTGTAACTGTTGGTTGACAAAAACCAAAGGTGACTGTATGTATGAAACAGGAAGCTCATAGCAGTCCCGTGCTTTCTCGACCCCTACAGTACATCTACCCTAATCACCCCTTATTATTGTGTGGCTCAGTGGCTCGCTCGTTCCACCTTCGCTGCTGACGAGACCGGAGTTTTATTAATTCCAGCCCAGTCGGCAGGAAAAAATGTTGCATTGTACGTTTCGGCAAACAACGGATACCATAAATATTGTTGTCATTCAGAGCAAGTGACGTTGTACAACAAGAGCTGCACAGACCTAGTGACGTAGCATATTAAGCGACTTAAGTTGCGTGGTATGTTAATGACTTTAACAAGCTATAAAGTCCACTAAGGGTGGGTGGAAGTGGTGGAGGTGGATTGGTCAGGAAACACAGGACTTTGACTCCAGAAGACTGCTGTCCCGTGTGGAAATAAAAGTCAACGTTGACTTTGCGCTAGTTACTTAACGTTATGCTCGTTGGGTAACGTTGCGAATGAAAGCTTGCTAAGGACAGTTGTTATTCATTGATGTAAGTTACGTTTTTACGGCACAATAAGTTATTATTTGAACATAAAACATTATCTTTTCTCCTACGTTAACCAAGTAGTTTTGTCGCCGAAACCTAGCTAATGGTTTCACGACGTTAACCAGGTGGCATTGTGCATTTTTGCTAGCGAGAAACAAGGCTGATATGAAAATCTATGAAGCATGCTTTTGGGTTGTAAAATTGTAACATTCAACATATCCATGGTTTGCAGATACGTACAATGCCAAAGTTATTTTTTTCCCAGAGACTGCTTTGCATAATTTACATGGCCACTGTTAGACTTTCCTTTGCCTGTCAAAGATTGACCTGTGTCATTTTTTTTAATCAAACGATTGACTTGTTTTTCTTGCGGCAACATTCTTGTTATTGAGGTAATCAAGCAATACATTTTAAAAAGCTCTTCTTTAACAATGTTAATCAAGAGCTACAAATCTCAAAAATGACCATCAGAGTTTAGGGGACTCAAAGCCATCTATACAGTTTCCATTTGTTCAAACCTTTGTTCCACACTCTGCTCTAGAAGTCATGAAATTCCTGCAGAGTCAAGACGATGCAATGCATACATGAAGAGACCAGAATCACCTACAGCCACGATCAACAACACTTCGATGTGAGAGAATTAATAAAGCATTGATACATTTTCAGTAATCAGACACATGTGAATGGTGATTGTTTTGTCTGTCTCGCGTAATAAGAACAACAGAGTCCAGTGACCAGTGAGAACAACTTTTACTTCTAAGGCTAAAGTTGACCACAGATGAAAATTTAAATGGTAGAGTGCAGATGGGTTGGTTTCCCATGATCATGAGAGGAGTCATATTAAAAATAAAAGTAAACTCTTGAAGTATCTATTACTTTTTAAAAGAGATAAAACAGACTCTGGAAATAGAAAATCATTCACTATTTTATAAAAATAATATTTTTGATGGCATACGAAAAGCACAGTCCCACAAGGCTCCATTTGAAGCAGCCTGCAGCAAAGAGCACTTAAACTCCAAATAAGCAAATGTCAAAGGTTTTTGATTTGTAACCTTTGAAGGGGGCTTTCAGGAGGATATAAGGTGAACGTAGCTTGAGAGGCTCTCTGCCTGCTTAGGATGAAGGAACACCATAAAACTTGCTTCACCTTTGTACGCCTGAAGGTAAAATAACATTGATATGTGGTAAAGCCTGGATTCCCCAAACAGCAATAAGCACACAGGTGAAGAATTATATTGGCAAAGAGACAAATATACCTTTTATATATATATATATAGTTTAGCCTTTTGGTATTTTCCTTTGGGTGGTTGTCATCTCTGAAAAATCCACCTCCGGCCTTCTTTCTATCGGCTGCGATCTAAAATGAGACTTGTATTCCTTCGATTTATTATCCCAGGCACTGCTGTTTAATCTCAACTAAATTCTGTCACAAGGATAATAAGAGTTTACGACACCCTTGAGGTGTTCTTTGTCACTTGTTAGTCCCTCCTGTTGTTCATCAGGGCCTACTGAGTAATGATAGTGCTGATCAGTGCTGAGTGATTTTCATTTCTGCTAATCAGGATCTCCATCTAAGTCTGTGCATCAGACTTACTTGCATTGCATATCAACAGAATATTTCTCCTCCCTCCCTGAAGCAAATGGTGCAGTCGCCCACTGCATACAGACTACAGCGACTTCAAGAGAAGAGACGTCCCTCTCTTTGCATAGCCTGAACCATTCCCTCAGTTTGTTAGCTTGATGTGCTTAATGAGGTGCTTCCACCATTGTTTCTCGTGTCTTTTATCCTCTTGTCATTTTCCTCAACTTCACATCAAGAAAGACTACATGTTGTTGTTTTTTGGGGATTCAGATGGACATTTCATATTCTTATTCTGACTGAAGCATTTCGTATACAGCAAAAACATAAAACAGCATACGGTAATCATCTCTTTAACAATATTGTCACTCTGTATTAAAATGGATATATTATGGAGTCCCAAAGCTTCCTCCCTTCATCCTCTACTGCAGAGAAATTAATTGTTTTTTTTCCAATCCAATATACACATCAGTTTGAAACCTTCATTTTAAATGCCATGAATCCCATCCAGCCAGGCACACTGCCTCCTGCATATGAGGGAAGAGAGATCTTAATCAGTCAGGGAGGGAGTCAGTTGTCAGCATCACTCTGCTTCCTTGTGCCCAAGACGAAAAACAGAACCTGAGGCTCGTGTTATTGGAGGAGCTGTGGCACACTGTGGCACTGCTCCGACGGAGGATACAAACATGGGAGTCATTGTAGAAACTCGAGCAAAATAAGGTCAATGCAATACACATCTATAGTTTGTATTTGCCTGATCTAATGTCTAAACTTTATCAAAGCTGCACAAAAAATATAAGTATTTTTCATTGAGTGAAATAGTCAAATTCAAGTCATGATTTTTGTCAACACCAGGTTGAGCTGAAACTATTCACTAGTTAAATATGCCTTCCCTACTTACGAGGCTTCATCTGGGACTCCTGGCGAGTCCCAGATATTTACATCAGTCCGGGTTGCTCACACCATGAGAGCCTTTAAGATCATCTGGCAGTCATGTGACCGTCTTCAAGGCTTTAGAGTATGTAACAATTCTGAAAGACACATTTATTCCTCGCAGATTTTCAGTATGTAGTGTTTTCAAACAGGAAAAGTGATAAAATGAAGTACACTCAAAGAAGTTACTATGCATACTAAAACATGCATGATTTCATGAGTGTGCTGTTGATGCACACTCCTGTATTTTCCATAATGCAATGCAGAAAAGAAATAGAGAGGCTACGATTAAAACAGTATGCCGGTGGGGATGAGGCAGCTCAAGAGTGATTCACAGTGTAATTATTTCTGTCAGCGCAAGTATCCCACCATTTCATGTTTTCAAAACTACAATGATTTCTAGTATAATAACCTCAAAGACATAATGATGTGACTACATGGCCTGTTTTACACCTCGGTCAAACCATCTTCTCCTCTCTGTCTACTCTACGAGCACATTGCTCCTCAAATTGGTGTTTCGTCTTCTGCAATGTTGTTCCTCTACAACATAATGTGCTATGCGTTTGGGAGTTTTTTGTCTCTGCCACTTCAGTGCACAGAGAATTGATCTATTGATGTTTCAGTATGTGGTCCATCTAGTGAAATGAGTTTTGCCTCACTGCTGCCATTTAAACAAAATGACATTCCCATACAACTAAATCACACTCTCAATTCAAGGGAAACATGTTTTTTTTCTCAGGTCAAGGTCCAAGTTTTAAAACACGAATAAATGTTGTAAATAGAAATATGACACAACTTAAAATAGAATCGTTATTTAGGCAACAATATACATTGTTGGGTTTGGTAAAAAAAAACATCGTCAATTTGATTTAAAGTGACTATGAAACTGAAACACAAAAACTAAAAAAGTACTTGGTTCAGATGTGACATGAACAGCAGTATCCTGGGTGGAAGTACTGTGTTTTTAGACCAATCCACTACTCGGATATCATCCCTATATGGACTTCTGTGAACTCATTTAAAGCGTGAACAATGTTGTGACTCGACAAAAGCAAACGAAATCCACGGCAACAAAAACTTTTCTTAAAACATAATTAACGATGCAGTTTTGTTGTATGAGACTGTCATGTTTAGGAGGGAGGGCTGCTTTAACTGTACTTCCACCATCTGATGAATACTATCATTTAGATTTGACCTTGTTGTTTTTAGCTGGAGCAATCTATCATCCATAAATATCCTGGAAGTTATTTTAGAACCGTTTCCCCTAAATTCAGCCTAACATATTCAGTGTCTTTAGTAACAGATGGATTTTAAGATAATTCAATTACAAAGCATGTTTTACAACATGACTTTTTAAAGAGAGAGCCACCACACAGTTAGGCCGGAGTTTGAGAAATGAAATATAAAAGTCCTCATGCATACAGTACTCAGCTTTCCAATCAGTACCTACTATTTAAATGCATCTACTGCTGCTATAATGATGTGTAAATTGACTGCCAATATAAAGGTTGTTCATCAGTGTACTGGCACAAGAGTCTGACAGATTGTCTATGCTGGACAGTGACCAGTTATTGATTTGTCAGGAATGTGTGGTTTTCAGTGAAATTGAGGCTCATCACATGCAGTCCGTTATCAGCAGTCTTCTGGGGAACCGGCTCAGTACTGTACCTGACAGGCCTGTAAAGAGAAATGTTTCTGTAGTCCATGCTGACACGAAGATTTGTGCTTTTCTCCCTCAGCGAGAACACTCGTGACAGAACCCCCCCCCCCTCGACACTGAATACATGCCACATGATTTATTGTGCCTGTTAAAATGCAAATGAAGCAATTGGCAGAGGAAAAACAAGTGTTGTCTGCAACACTGTCGCCACCTATAAGCACACAGAGCTGTGGCCCGCTCCTGCTATTTTGATCACAGCCTTCAGAGAAAATGAAGGACCGCATACAGTGTAGCGAAGGATAGGGAGATGCTGTATTTAAATGAAATGTCTGGATCGACCATGGCTGTGTGCTTTCTGTCACACAGGTGCAGTAAACATAATGTGTTTGAGAAGCGTGAAAATAATTTTAATTTGACATGTTGCAAAGCCTGTGCCACGATGGCTGTGCACAAGGTTTCAAGAAGTTCATGAGTGCAAATTATGCGTCTTAAAGACCTCTATTTTGGAATCAGTATTTTAAAGCTGAATATGGGTCACAGGACTGTCCCACTTCAAAGGCCCAGAGAATTGTGGTCATCATTTGCCTTGATTTGTGTCAGTGAGTATAATGGTGTGTTCAGGCAACTCGTAAAGTCTGGAAATGTGAGATGTCAATGGTAAATGTGTCAAATAAACTGGATCAATGAAAAAGAAATTGTGTAAGTAAATAATGGAAGGCATGGTTAAAATTAGTGGCCTGGACATGTTCATCACTGCATACACTGAATAAAACATCAGCAAACTATCATGAGAGAATTCATGTGATGAAGAGCCATGTCAAGTCAAAATGTGAACTCATAATGGTTCAGTCAAGTGTTAACAGTCAAGTGTGGTTTTAAATGATGGAAGGGTTTAGCTGGTCGCCCCAAATCCCATTTGATTGGATAATGTGTGCGTTTGTTCCCAAGTGCATGATGAGTCTTTGACAATGCTTCAATATTTTACAGGCAGAGAGATGAGATACGAAGAGATAGCGGAACCATTAATGCGGGGATTAGAAGATTAATTTCACTGGGTCTTTAATCATCCTACAGTTGGTTATTCTTGTAATTTTAACATAAACAAGCAACAGTGTAACAACCCACTTGCTGCATTATGATCTGGTCCGGGGAGGCAGTGCAGAAACTGGTATATTTTTCTCTTCTAAGATGAGTTTGTCTTCATATGATGAATCAGCCTCTAGACACCCTGGCACATGAATTCCGACCAAAACATAATTCCTGATGTTCATGTTGGATGGTTTGGACCAAATTCTGTTGTAGCTGCAGTAAATATGTTGATGTGAGGGTACATTGTCTACATTTGGCCTAGTGTCTGTGATAACTGGGCAGAGAATGGGCTGAGAATTTCAGGGTACGCTTATAGTTTGTTAACAATGGCTTTTTAAAATTATTCTGACAAAGCTGTGACGAGCACTGCAGAGATGGTGTATTTGTGTAGGCCAACCTCAGAAGTTACTAGTTCCCTCTACAAAAAGCCAATGGGATTTATCCATTGGATTCTGGATTATTGCAGAAAATAAGCTCTGTGGCAAACACAAGTTTTATGACACGTACACGTTTTGTTCAGCACGTTAATCTTCACGAATGAACACAATGATTTTTGAATAGTGAACAGAAGTAAGAAGCTAACGTTAAGCTACAAATTAGCAACACCACGGTCACTTGAGCGTGAGTTGTTAGGCGGACTAGTGGGAGTGTTGATGTTTTGTAGTCTCACAATATTCCCGAGTGGGATTTTTACTGACTTAATCTATGACGTAGAACAACACTTTCAAATTGCTTAAGCTTTTGTTATCCACAGACCTCATTTCAGGCATCTAACCAAAAACCCACACCAAAAAATGCTAACTTATTTCTGGGTTTTAGGACTCTATATGCTGCGTTCATACTGTTCATACTGTAGGTCCAGTGATACAGACCTGCAAAACATATATTGCATTGAGTCTATTTCCTGCTCCTCATCCCCATCTTCAAGGACGAGGGTATTATCAGTTTACATAGATTCAGAGATGTTCCTCAACCTGCAGCACTGACATTCTCCTCAGACAGATTGATGAGCCCTTGATCCTTTACAGACACTGGCAAGTGATTGCCACAATCTTTACTGCCTCAAGCAGAGCTTCCCTAACCAATATAAGAGAGACATTCATTTCACTAAAAAAGCCTTAATCTCTCCTTGGGTTCTGAAAAGTCTGTGTGAAGGGGCATTTTAAAGCCGGCTCTGCATGCGGTTCTACCTTCATGTCCTTTAGTTGGACAACATCAAGGTGGCCACTATGAAAAACATACCACCCACCACTACTCAAAGGCTGAAAAGGCACCCAGCAGCACAATGTGGGTAAGTTGAAAAGATTCAACTTCATGCAAATCTCCTTTGAAGCACAGGAGCAACAAGCTGGAGACATCCAATCGCACTCATGTTGATTCCCTCAGGAAACAGAAATAGATGTTTTATATTTCGCTCAAAAATACTTCCCAATTCTCTTTGCGATACAATTTAAATGGGCCCCCGGAATAAGAATAACAAAAAAGATGTGTTGAAAACCATTCACGTCCATAATGCACTGTGAGTCAGTGAGTAAGTGTTGTACCACAAATGTTTTTTTCCTGTTTGAAGTATTGTGGTAAGTAGCTTGTGTTTTATCCCCTTGAAGTGAAAATCTGGCTGCATGTTGTGTGTTTTTAGACAGTTCAATCTCTTGTCAGGATTTTTCTAAAAGTGAATAGAGAACTAGAAAATAACTGTCGGCAAAACTTGACAGAGGCCAAAGTTTTCCTCAAAGAAATCTTGAGCTTTTCCTGCTAAAATGGACTTGCTGGTTGCATGCAAAGATGGAAATTTGGCTTCCGTTTAATAGCCCAGGTTTGTTCATCAAATGCCAAAAACGAATGATGAGAGCTATTCGAAAGCCGTTGTTGAAATGCAAAGCCGCAAAGCCTGAGCCAGCCTTGGACCTCCAAATCCTGCTTATTCCATCCCATCTATAAACTGCACGTACATTTGTTTGTATGGAATAATCTGACAGAGAAAATAACCTTTACCCTCAAAGTGGAATCATAAATGTGTTGACAGCTTGCGTATGTTGAGATAAACAGCTGCTCAGATAACCCTTTCTAACCTTTACATTCCCTGAGAAAGTTTTGAAGCAGCTGTTAAAACAATTCAGTGTGGTTACTCTCTTTGTAGGGTGTGTAAGAGTGGGAAGGGGAGGGCTGGCCTATGACTCACCCCCTACGTTATCTTTAAAGAATTTTTTTCTGTGATATATTCTTAGCAAATGGGGGCGACTAGCTCACTGGGCTAAGAGGGTTGTCTGGTAACTGGAGGGTTGACACTGACCCCCTAGCAGCTCCCCGGGCGCCTGTCATGGGCAGCCCACTGCTCCCTGATACAGGGATGGGTCAAATTCAGAGACAAATTTCCCCCTTAACGGGATAAATATAGTATAATAAAAAAAAAAATAGATTGTAACTTTTTAGACCTCTCGACATTGAAGCAGGGTTTAATGATTGTTTTCAATACACTTCATAATTAATAGCCAAAAATAAGGTGTCTTTGAAAAGCCTCTGACAAAATGTGCACAAACTGTCACAACAACTACTCGATGGATTGCCATGAAATGTGGTCCAGATATTAATGTTTTTCACATCAGCAATATTAACGGTCAAGACATGAATGCCTCAAAACATATGACAAGTAAACATGGAAGCGCTGTGACGCACAAAACGATCAGCGATCAAAGTACAGTGTAATATAATATTTGTTTGTATATAGTATACAAACCAACTAAATGTATTCCCTGGAAGTTCTGTGATTGTGTGTGAAATTGAACATCTCAAGTGTGTCGGCCATGATGATTTTCAAAAGTAAATATCAAGTAGCTATAATGAAAGCAGGGACGGTTTCAATATCGTTTCAATGTATTCATTTCCTGATCGCTCTCGTGTGATTTGTCTCCAACTTCCCGCTGAAAGAACGACACACTTGAGGTTGTGACAACTGAAACCTGAAGCGGTTTATTAAAGGTTTGACTGCATTCCTCATCATCTCTCTCCCTCTCTCTTTCTAACTTTCTTTCTATCCCCTCTCCCTCATGTTAAACCCTCTCCTCTCCCCTAACTCCTCTTCTCCTCCTCTTTTTCCTGCCTTTTTTTGCTTGTGTATTCCCCTCTCCCTGTCCTCGTCCTTCAGATGCCGTGGACGGTGGCTCAGGCCTGGGCACCGGAGCTATCGTGGGCATCCTCATTGTTGTCTTTTTCCTGCTGTTGGTGGGCGTGGACGTCACCTGCTACTTCCTCAACAAGTGTGGACTCCTCATGTGCATTGCTGTGAACTTCTGCGGGAAGGCCGGACCCGGTGCTAAGAGCAAGGACATGGAGGAGGGCCAGGCAGCATTCACGTAAGCAAACAACATCTTGCGACAGATTATTTTCTATTGTCTTATTTAAAGCTACACTAATCAGTGTTTTATGTATACAATGGATGCATGTGACTGTTTAATGTGAAAGGATTTGTCTTATAGTGACAACCCCCAACTTACCAGACTCTCCCCTCACCTCTGTGGATCTTGTTAGCGTCTTTCAGCTCATTATTTTGGCAGCTTTTTTCAAAGAAGCTCCAACATAAACACAAAGTTAGCAACTTGGTGGAGACCAAAGCAGAGCTAAAAAGGGACTTAAAAAAAATGTAATGGCCGATTCCTAAAGTGTCTTTCAATAAAAACAAAAACGCTGAACTATGCATAACTTTAAGCTTTAATATAATTTAAATATGTTAGTTATATAATTCACAGAATGTACAGAATATAAATAGGTGTTGCTTGAAGCTGTAACCTCTTTGTTCACCAGTGCTTGTTGTCTGTTTAGCTCACCTACTACATCCCGTCTTTCAAAGATTGTTATTATTTCTATAATCATTTTATGATTATATTAATAGTGCAGGGATGCTTTGATCAGGTGTGGGGGATGCATTCCAATTGAAATTACAACTTCAAAAGTGTTAAAATGAACAGATTGAAATTGTCATAATGTTGAATTAGTCCTAAAAAAAAGAATGCCAGCAAGCTTAAAAATAAAACATTCAGAACTGTGTTTAACAGACACCTTTGTAAACATCTAATCATGTCAAAATGAATTAATTCCATGTTGGCCTTTGTTTAATCAAAATTCAGTTAAATATGTTGACTGTGTCTCACTGTACCAGCTGTGAACTTCAACAACAAATAGATATTTCAACAAAACGGCTCACATTAAATATGTACAGAACTGATATTTGGCACTTTAGATCTTAACATGTCACTCCCAGCTGGAAAACACTTTAAAGCTCGGCACAATCAGAGAGCAGCAGCGACGATAACAGACAGGCCCCCAGGGGAAGCCTACAATCAGAGCCTGCAGGTGGAGGATGATCAAATGGTGGAATGAGGGAATTACAGAGAGTGTGGTACAGCTTCAAGGTTGATGCTGGTGTTTTTGCATGTTATAACCACATTGTTTCTGATCACCACAATGTTCCTTTATGTAGACTTTCCAGTTACATGTGTGAGGCGGGGTGGACATATGTTACAGAGGTAGATAGTGTCACTGTGTATGTGGGACACCAGGAGTTGCGTGTCTGACCTAGCATAGAAGGTCGTGCTCTTCTGGGAGCTGTCGATGTTTAACATATTAACAGGAAATCAAGTTAGCGTGTCAGTTTGCTAACTGTCCGTCGCCATCTGACAACAGGAAAGATGAGTCTAAGGAGCCAATTGTTGAGGTGAGAACGGAGGAAGAACAAACCCCGAACCAAGGAGGGGGTCCCACCGAACCCAACGAGACCACGCCCTTAACAGAACCTGAGTGAGTATGGAACAGGACCACTTCCCCAGTCTAGGGAGTGTCCCAGACTTTGGCCTATCTGCATGAAATCTTCATAGAGAGGTGAATCCAATCATTGGGCTACAATCAGTTTTGGCCAGGCCCAAACTAGATTTCTATATTGCTCAAGTGGTGACACCATACGGTAGAACTGACACAATGTAATTCATTCGTACACTTTCTATGTGTATGACATGGGTGCAAACCATGCTGAACTGATTATACTGTAAAGTACAAGACTATTAGTCACAGATTTAGACCAGGTCAACATTCAGCAACCCCCAGGTCTGTATGCATGACCACTAAACCATCACAGCTATGTGTATGCGCTAAGTTTCGACTAAGAAATATTCTTTAACTCATCATTTTGACTTCAAGGCATGATTTAGTACAACTTAGTGTTATGTTTATGTCAATTAAGGTTTTTATGCTGCTCTCCCAGTAGTATTTGGGAAAATGTGTCCCTGACTAAAGACATCCCCAATACAGACCATTTAAGTTGGTGTTGTTACTTTTACACATCTGTGTGACTGAATCAAACAAACAACTTAACACCAACCTTCAGCTGGTCGAAGCTCGTCCAAAGTGGGGCTGCCAAGCCACTTAACCCATTCAGACAAACAGCTTTGTTCCTTTATGGGGGAAAAGCATATTAGCATTCTAATCCCCAAATTCCCACATCCTTTCTGTAGTTTACTGTTGTATTATTTATTTGTGTTTACCCCTCCACAAGTATTTTGTTGCTAACATTTTGTTTGTGCAGATTTTTACTTTTTCACTGCAGCACAGTAGCACTCACTCTGCCTTGTTTATGCCCTGACCTGCACTCTCCCTCTACCCCTTTATTTCTATTGTCCTTTTTCTTTCTTTCCTTCACTTTTCTTGTCGCTCTATGTGCTCACTCCTCCCTCTTCTCCCTTGTTTGTCCTGCCCCTCCCCACCAAACAGGCCTGCTGCTGCAGACACCACCTCCACGGTGGTAAACTTGCTCCCCTCCACTGCCACTAACTCAGTTGCTGAAAGCTTTAGCACGGCGCAGAGCAGTCCTGCTAGTGAGAGCACCACGCTAACCACCAGCGCCTCCAGCCCAACCAAAGCCGCCCCTGCCAAGGCCTCCCCCAAAAACAGCCCTGCTACCCAGTCCAGTCCACTTAATGCTAACACCCAACCTGATGTTGGGCCCCTGGTCGACCTGAGCGACACCCCTAAAGCTCCCCCCTCGTCCGACCCAACACCCCCTGTCTCAGAGCCAGTCAGCCCGCCCTCCGCTAATGCCGACGGGCCACAGAGCCAGCGTGACACAGTCAAAGCCCCCGACAGCACCCAGAATAAGGACTTACAAGTAGACGGCCCGGCCAAGGATGCACCCAATGCCCTGTGCACAGACTCGACCACACCAGCCCACAATGAGTATGAACACTTCCATAACCCCGTTCCTCACCTTGTCACCTCTGCTCTAGTAGCATCCCTGTAGCCCGCAAGTGAGTCATTTTTAAAGGAAAAATTCACCCTCAAATGCAGACACTGTTTTTGGTGTCATATACCGACATGAACATCTTTGCACCTGCCAGGAACAGAAGGCAACTTTTAGGTGTGTGTGTGTGTGTGTGTGTGTGTGTGTGTGTGTGTGTGTGTGTGTGTTAGATTATGATCAAGCTTTGATCGATTTTATTATATTCAAGCATTTAAATATTTAATCATATTCAAGCAGAAGGAAGACAAAGTTGATTAAGGTGGAGACACCCCTGGTGAAAAATTATTATTATTGGCATGAAACTTCCCCGGTCGATTACTGACATTAAGACAATCATTTTTTGGGGTAAAAGTTGTATTAAATATGAGGCTTTATCATAACAAATTTTGGATACATATCCAGAACAAAAATGTCAACCTTAGATGAAGCCAGGTTCAGAATGATTGTTTCATTTCATTAACTTATTATTCAAAGGTTTTTACAAAGGGCAATTGGGATATCTCAGAAAATGTCAACAGCCTTAAAAAAAAAAATGATTTTAGTAATTAAGTGTTCTTTAAATCAGACTATGGATGATATACGAACAATCCCCTCAGTAGAACCCTTCAGAATATAGATAATAATGAAACTGGAAAGTTGAATGTTCAATCAAAGAGAAACCAAAGAAAAAGACAGGTTGTACGTACATTAACATTTTATTGAAGGTCTTTTCTTGGGGGTGAAGGATGGTCATGCAAGATCGGGAACACCAAACAGTTTTTTGCTTCTATGGTTGATGATTATGAACATTTAAGGGTGGACTTTTCCTTTTAAGAATGCCAGATGTTGGCCATGCAGATAGATGGCACACAAATACAAATACATTGGGATGCCACTAGTGTATGCCTGTCTTCATTTCACCTCCGCCCTCCACCTGTTTGTTTGCTCACTTAATGGAGTTGACTTTTCTCCGATACCATACAGCTTCTTTATATTTCACCACCATTATCTCTGTGATTATTCGGTTGGTCGCTTTTTAACACCACGTGTTTTCACTCCAGGTATTCAGCAATGCTAACATGAGTCGATGATGTTAGCTCCACAGGTTTTTACATAGAAACTTAATGTTTTCAAAACAGACCATTTTGAGTTCATCCAATATTGGTGAGACGACAATGGCGGTGAAGAACCATGAGGTTTTTACTGTACTTGTTTATAAGGGTCTTCGTTGTATATGAGCGCAAAGAAGGGATATGAAGACGTTTGTTGTTACAGGTGACCTCAGTCTGTGGTGACGACTGCCAAGTAGATTGAGAAATGTATAAACTCATGCAGAAGAAACAAGACGCACTTTTCATTACACAGAAGAATATTGTTGGAGTGCTAGACTAGAAGCACAAGGATTTGAACTTGAAAATACCAATTAATTTGCACGTATATATATATGTATCATAACTCCTTTCAACCTTGACAACAAGATGCACTTCTTCCATTCTTACCTTTCACAATAAAAGCCCTAGCCATACTGTATACACTGCAGAACAGTCACCAAAGGAAACTCAGATTGATTCAGAGCATTTTGCTAAGAGGAAACTCATTGAACTAGCTTACAGTAGCTTAGGCTATATGACAATTAACTTCAGACAGACTGCCAGACACTGCTCTGGGTCAATAGGATCCCAATAGTTGGTCCCCTGCCTGTGTCAATCCATAGGATCCTTTGAAAAAAATGTTGCAACTGCCGCAAATTGGCATTGCTGCAGGTAAACATATTATTGATACGAAATATTCACAGGTGAGAATTTAGCATTTTCCTGACGTTAATCTGTCCCCAGTGTATAAATGCCTCAGCAGTAAGTGAATTTCAGTTATTATGTGCACAACAGCCATATGGCTACAAAAGATGCAGTCAGCAGAGCTTAGTTAGTCTCAGCGGGAGTCTGTGAGGCCCGCTGTACACCACAATGAGAAATTCTTGTTTACTCTATGAAAGAGTAAAGAAGCATCTTTGTGTGGGGAACTCTACCGAAGAATACCGTCCTTTCCTGTCATGTAGTGGCAGGACTTCAACTTAGCTTGTTCAAGTAAATGAAATACTTGTCACAGAGTGACCTCCAGCAGCACCGCCATTGCTCTGTGTCCTCTTCATTTTGCGGGCCAATTAAAATGCCAATCTCTCCAAGACGCCGCTCTTCTCTGTTCTAATCCTCGCAGAAAGCCCTCATTTCGGCGGTGCTATGAATGGTTATGTATGGAGTTTTTGCCCCAAGGAGTTTGCAGATGTTCCTGATTTCTGGCAGCATGGGAGGATGTCGAGATAGCTGTGGGATGAATTCCAGAGGCTTACTGACAATCACTCCTCACTCTCTCCCTCCTTCATCTTACACTTTGCTCACTCACACGGCCAGAGGAAGACGTCAGTGATGAAGTATGGGGAGTTGAGAGCTAGTTGGAAACGGGGCTCTTGTCAACTCAACATCACCTTGACATAACTAAACTTGTCATTGGAGGGATTTTTCTTCATAACTCCTTGACAGTACCGAGGCACAGCTCCCCCACTGATCTATGTGGCGATCCTTCTTCTGCACCCCAACTGCGGAATGTCTTGTCAGGCTTCTTGTAGGTTTTTGAGTGACGTACTCCTCCTCAGGACCCATTTTTCTCTCTTGAGTATAGAAAACCATCTTCGCAGGCAATTTCCACAAGCTACATACCGCATTTAAAACAATGTTTCAAAAGCAGCTTTAAACCAGTTGGTGTAGCTTTGAATTGCTCTTGATTTATGTAAGAGCCTCTTTTTAAGTGTTTCAAGAGAACATTAGCCCGGATTGTTCTAAAAAGGGTGCTTAAAGTATATTAGTTAAAAGTATAATGTATCTCTGTGATGATGCCCATTGATATAAGAGTGACATAGTTAATAGATGCTGCACTTTAAAGGTCAGACATTGCAGCAAGGTGGTTGCATAGAAAAATATGCTTTCACTGGGTTGAATTTTTGCCATTATTATGTATGTAAAGCAGAAAACAAGAAACAACATCACACACAGTAGAGTGTGAATAGCATACTCAACAAAGCCGTTTCGCCCACATTCAATTCGCATGGCGTTGATTATGTTTGCATCCAGAGACAAAGGCGGATGCTGGGACGTAGTTTCGCTTATCGCAATTTTCTTTCGATGATTAACAAAACAAACCAGCAAATGTTCCCACTTTACAGTCTGCCTACACGCCAGTAAAACTGTATCTTCTCTCTACAGCAGGTAACAACGATAGAGGAAGCACACGGAGGAAATTTGCCTTCAGGGCTTTCTGCCAAGAAGCGTTTATTTAATGATCTTTTCCCAGACCTAACCAGGTTTGTTGCCTGAACCTTAGGAGATTTCTGGCAGAAAGCCCTCAAGGCAAACTTCTCCCATGTGCATTGGCTAAGAATATTTCTTCTTCTACTTCTACTTATCTTATACACAGGCACTCTCTGGTGGCAAAAACCGTGCAGCACATTCCCAAGCATCAATACTGCTTATAACAATACTGCAGCCTGACAAACAAAATATTAACATTAGTACTTCAGTTTGAATAAAAGCAATATTATTATAATAGTATATTTTCATATTTGGTATTGAGGTAATCCGAAAGTAGTGAAAAGTAATCCAGTTACTTTAATATTGTGATACTTGGATTAGATTAGTGACTACATTTTTCAACACATAATTGTAACAAAATACATTTTTAAAGTAACCTTCCCTTCAGTTGAAATATTATGATGTGCTGTCAGGATTTATTTTCTGTATTGCTCAACTTTATAGATGGTGGTGGTGAGCACTGTGAGTAGAGGAATCTGCAACATATTCTAACATCAGAATAAATTGTTTTTGCTAGCTCTTATACAATTAGAGGCAAATGTGTTCAAATCACCTCATATTATCTTGAATAGGCAAACCAAACATTTCAAAAAGTTATACATTTGATAAATCTCAATTATGTTTTATGCATGTGTGTTGAAAACATATACACATGTGAAATACTTTATAAATAAGACCAAACATGCATTTAGGAGAAGTAAAAAGGCTGCCTCATTTATTCCCTGTCCTCTTATCATTTAAACAAACGGAATGTGCGCAAGGTTTTCATATTAGATTCAGAGTTATGAGTAGGCTACCATTATCAAAACAATACGAACATTCAGGCTCCCTCATGTGGCACAAACGTGTACTGCAGATATAATTGTTGAATAAAAGACGATAAACCGATCTCACTTGCAACTCGTCAAATACCGCCGCATGGCCAGTGCCCCTTGGCATCGGAGATGGATATACTAGTCATCCCTCTAGCGTTAGTTTTTCAACTTGTCAGTACGGCGTGTCATTTTACGTTTGCATAAAATGTCCTATGCAAACAAAATAAATCCACGTCCACTTTTGGTTTTGCACGGGCCACGGACACCAGTCTCCTGCCTGAAAGTCCTGTGTTTGTTTGAGGGTTTGGATTGGAGTCAGTTGAATCTCTTATGTCGATGGCACTGACAATGCGGCGGTATTTGACGAGCTGGGAGTGAGAACGGTTGCCACCTGTTGACAAATAACAAATGATTTAAAGTGACTTTAGCATAACAGTTTTCATAGATCACATCGAGTAAAAAGACACTTATATAAAGACTGTTTCGGTTTTAAATCTGTGGCTCCAACTTTGCAGGGCACACAGAGAACATCAATATGTGTCAGCAGGAAAGAGAAGTATATTGATTTAAATTGCTATTTGAGAGCTGGCTGGCACAGAGCGCAGAAGAAGAGATGACTGTATGTGACATAGCAGTGAAGCACCAATATTTTTTCAAATGGAAGCTGCAGCAGCGCATCACTACAAATACATTCCAACAAGGGTGCATATGCTAACACCAGAAAATGTTCCACTTAAGCAAAGTATGGCTTTAAAGTCTATTTCCATTGTGTCTTGGTTCAGTCCAGACGGCGTGTAATCCTCTTGTGTATTGTAGTTTGTGTTGTAGGTTATGCCTCAGTCTTTCTTTCCTCCGTGCATTGTGCCTACTGTACCGGCCCCGTCTCATTCCACATCAGCATTCATTGTTCCTTGAAAATAGCTGTGACATCCATGTACTCTTATTTGATGTCTGGCTAGGATAGTGAGCTTGATCCCATTATGTGTGAAATGCATTCAGTTCCAGAAGGGAAAACAAATTCCCTCAAAGCATCTTGCATGTTTTCTCTCCCCCCCCCCCCCCCCCCCCCCCTTTTTTTCCTCCTCTTTCTTTGAAAAATGACACAAAAGGCAGCTCAGAGCAGACAGTTTAGCTGTGAGAGAAAGAGACTTGGCGATTCACTGTTAACATATTCTCCCGTCTTTTTGTCTCTTTCTCTCTCGCTCCTGTGTTTGTCCCCACAGCGGTAAGACTGTGAAGGACGATAGCACTAAAGGCGAGACGGAGGTGAAGAACGCCACAGCCGAGGTGAAGACGGTTCCCAACGAGGCTCCCCAGACGAACGGCAACGAGAGTAAAGCGTAATCTCCTCACCCAAGAGCAGCGGGAAGAAGAGGGTGGTTGAGGGTGGGTTTTTAAGGTTAAATGGCGGGGTGAGGGGGGGTCACATTCACTGAAACCTCAAAGCAATGTCACACACCACCCCATCGCATCAAAAAAAAAAAAAAAAAAGCAATGAAAAAGATTTTAAAAAAAAAATAAAAAGAATTCATGGGTCTCTTTCTACAGTGTCTTCTGACCAGGAAAATGTAAAGACCTCATTCACATGCCTTAGCTCCTTTTACGTCAGTTTCTATTTGCTTATTTGTCACAGAAAAAAAGCAAAAGTCGTACTTGTAGTTCACCCTCTCTCTCGTATGTTATATTAAATTGATAAATTGTTAAATACGGAAACTATTTTCTTGTAGATAACCATGGTTGGACTGTAGCTTTACTTCACAGATTACTGCCCTCATAATGTACACACATGCAAGACTGCTACCAATTACCAATACTACTATTCTTTATGCAGTATGGTCATCATCGCGGTAATGGATTATGGGTCTTTCCTCCTTTGTTGATATTTTGTTGTGTTTAAACAATGTGCAGACGTTACTGCCTATTTAGCTTTTTCAATGTGTTATTTCCAGAGATTAGAACATTAGCATGCCTGTTTTTGCAAAGTTACTGTATTTCTGTACATGTTGCTGTCATTTGTTTCCTCTTTAGATGTTGTTGTTTTCTTTTTTTTCTTAAACGTTGTCTCCATAAGGTTCTAGCTGAGAAACCCTCGAGCTTAAACTATGAGAAACGGAAGCTATTAAAGTCAAAGTTTAGGGGTTTTAACCCTGTCTCCCTAAAAATTCTGTTTATACAGTACATGTATATTGGTAAATGGTTCCGCCTAATACATTATGAAAGAAATTATTTTGTTACTTTGGAGATACGTTCATTAACATTTTATTATGTTGATAAAAATCAAGATCTGGATGACATAAAGTTTCTTTCACAACGTATTTGCTGTTGCAAATTAGCTGTATATGAGCGTCATTTTTAGGAGACAGGGTTGGGTTGGTTTAGGGGTAAGGAAATGGTCACATAGTAGATTACAATTGTGATCCTTTTCAGGGGCCAAATCCGTCCAATTTTCCAGACTGCATAAGTCATACCATGTCAACTCGGATGTCTCATTCCAAAGGAGCTACACTGCCTTATTTTGCCTGAATTTGACGGAAACTGTATTCTGAAATCCACCAGTCTCACCAGCTCGTACTGCTTTCAGTCCTCATCCACCCGTTGAAAATGATCATGTGACCAAATATACCACATGTGTTCATGTGAGCACTGGTAAATATATTATATCAACTGGACCAATGAACAAGGATGCTACAGGATGTAAATAATGCCAACTGTTTCTTCTTGGAAGTAGCCAATGTAGTGAAAGTTGATTAAGTTGTATAGATAGATTTACCAGTAACATGGCACACTATTGAGTCTTGACCTGAAAAACACCAGAACTCTGCCTGAATTTAGTTTGAGGTCAAGTTCCTCTTGGTCATTTTTGACCTCACGAGTTGAAGTATTAGTTTTGGTCTCTGTGGCGTTCGAGGTGGGAACTAGAAATGAAGAATCCTCTGTACACGTCTCATCTCGGTCTGGGAGCCCACTAGCCTTTCCGCGCCAACGCTCGTAAACCACGTTCTTCAAAGGAAGCGACCCCTCTGACGGGACACCGCTCACGTGTGCATCGCCAATATGGCCAATTGGTTTTCTTTCCGTCGATGTTAGTACACACCTTTATCTCCTTCTCTCTCACACATACACCTCACCCTTTCCAGAGGTCTCCTTTAACACATTTCGGATCAGTTCTTTAACTGACAGGTTTGGGGCTTAACAGTGACTCAAAAGGCCATGTGTGTTTTGTCAAAACAATTTCAGTCAGCAGGTTTGAACTGAGAAGCAGACTTTTGTTCTTGAAAGAAAACAAGCCCTTGCAGGCTTGTTGGTCAAACTCGCTGAATTCTTGACACACCAGTTTCCACTGCCAGCAATTGGTCTCGAATAACACATTCAGTTTGTTTTCCTTGGGGTCAACCGCCTTCAACTCACCTTCTTCTATGGTTCATAGCCATTGTTGCCTTCTCTGTGCTAACCACTATTGTTCACCGCTTACAACTGATCGGCCTGAGATTTCTGCACCTCTTTAGTGACCGAACATCTGTTTCTCTCAGCCGTCGTTTTCTCTCTCTCACCACAACTTGTCGTTGGAGTGAGTTTGCATCATCACTGCTTCCACCATCTTGCAGATGAGTCTTTAGTCTGTGTGTGCCTGCAGTGATGCGACATATATTGTAGGTTTAGTATAGTTGTATCACTTTATTCTAGATTCACTTTTAGCACTTCTTAGCACAAGGTCCACTTACTGGGAATGTTCTGGAATATGTCTGGAAATTATTAAATGACTATCTGTTATGCCTGGCCATAAATTATTCTAAAAACAGGAAATTCTAAATGTGTTAAGTTGAACAAATACTACAAAGCCAAAAAGTGAACACAGACTTATGTAGTGGTGTGTTTGGACAAGTTTTAAAGGACTGCACTGACTTACTTGTGTAGTTTAACAGTTTACCCAGTGTCTGACAGGACTGATTACATGCTCATTATCTGTCTCCTATAGATGTATCTGTTCATTGTGCATGTTCAGTGGCCACAGAGAGCCAACATCAAACCTAACAGCAGCTGAGACCTGTTGTGCATTTAAATGTATTATAACCAAATGTCATCATTTTAATGCCGAAACAAAACCCAAACTGCTACACCCATGAGAGTTTAGCATGTGGCAGTGATTTGATGGGTGGTTAGCTAATGTTGTTGCATACATCACCAGTCTAAACACTCCAGGCTAACAACACAGTAGAATAAAGTCAACCAAAAGAATTAAGATTTGGTGAAACATTGTTTTCTTCATGTTTTTAGTTACAAAATCAGGTTAAGTTGGTTTAGCAACAACTCTTTCTAGACCATGCTGATTTGTGCCAAAAAAATACACACATTAAAAATAAATAAGCACAATATTCAGTTAATATGCCCTACCAAAAAAACGTAGTATGCGTTAAACAGGTACCACTTTCACCAGCATCTGACTATCTCTGTCCACTTAAGACCAGCTCTATAAACCTGATCCAAGCACAAGTTTTTACACTTTGCACCCCATGATGGATATTAATAATGAAGCTTGAGACTTTGGTTGATGCCAATTGGCTGTGGTTATTTAGCATGCACAGCTTTGTTAACATTTTAGCATGCACACTGAACAGAAACACCTCGACAGAGGTGACTTTGTTATCAGTCCTCATTACATATTTGGTAAGATAACCAGCCATTAAACCCCTTAAAGGCAGTCTAAAACTAAAAACTCTCAAAACTAAAAGCCCATGTCTAGCGATTCCTACTTAAAGTAACCTGCTGAATAGCCTAACTCTGAAAATGTGGCTTAAATGGAAAGACTAATAAGGGGTCTTTAAATGAATTCAGTCAGTGGCCGTTCAATGCGTGGCATTTGGAGCGTGTGCCCGTACGGGGCAGGCCGATTGCGTGACCCCCCAGAAGTGCCGCTTGTCACATTCTTCATCGTTCATTGACTCTAGGGAAAAGAGGAGGAGTTTGGTCGTAACATTAATATATTCAGCATCCATTCTGTAAAGGTATGCTCCATACGACATGCTCGTCTCTGGCCGCACAGCCCCGTCCCCGGGGGGGCTCTTCGCTTGATTATTTAAAGTTTATTAATATTGCGCCAAACCCCACACTACACTTCCCATAAGTCACCACAATACACCCGGCGAGTATGAAGGTTCTTGAGATATGCGAAAGACTCAGAGACAGACAGAGATTGCTTGCTGTATGGCTAGATTTACACACTCGATCCATGAAGCATAGCCTTTCAAGGGTCCTTTTTTAACCAAACTGAATCATGTAGAAACTTGGCCTATTTTAACTAACCATGCATGAAGGAAATCGGTGTGGTGTCTGAAGGTCTTTTTTAAGAAAGTCTGTTTAGAAAGTCAATTAAATGATTTCAAAATGTTCTCTCCCAAGCTGGTACCCTGCTTGGGATGTAGAAGGTAAAGAATTGAGTCAGACCATTTTTTTTTTTGTACAGTGTTCCTCCTACCTTCGACTGCAAGCTAGTACCCTGTGAATGTGTGAATCCATTGTGTCCTTTGTCGTAGAGTTGAGCAAAATAGTTTGATTGTGTAAAGATGTAGTAGTATGCAACAGAATTGTCCAACGGCAACGTACAGAGATCTAACAGCAGCAAACTGGAAAGACACAGTGCCTTTGAATAAGAAAGTGGTGGCATGCATTCCGTTCCTCTCAGTGTCTGTCCATTAAAAGTTTCACATCTCCATCTTCTGCTGAATTCCTTTTTCATTAACTACATTTCACAGCATTTCAAATTGTGTTGTATATTCAGAATGGCTGAGTCAATGTGTTCCAATATGTATGATGGGTCTGATTGTGGTTCATTACAGACTTCTTATTTTTGGTGTGTTTTGCCATCAATTCTATCGTTATGATGGAAATTGTACTTGCCAAACAACTGCTGAGTCATATGGTTATTCTACATACATTTAAAAAACTAAAACTAAATTATGAAAAAAAAAAAAAAATTAAATGACATGAATCATATCTTATTTTCTTTGGTTATTGTGTCATATACAGATATGCAGTGATAATTGCTGGGTAATATTTATGTTGATGTCAAGTCTCTATTTGATAATCTAATGAGATGACATGATATACGATGGCTAGCAAAATATGTCAATACTGACAAGCTGAGCACATCTACAAGTTGAGGGAGAAGTCACGCCTTTCAAACATAAAAGCAGCAGCAACAAAAGAGGAGAAAAAAGAACAAGAGGAGAAATAGATAAAGCTCCTTTAATTAGATTCCATTGGCTTTCCCACGCCAGCCCACAGTGTGTGTGTGTGTGTGTGCTTCATAACTGGTACCTAACTTGCACTGGGGCCTGTCATAATAGCATGCGCCGGGGCCCGATGTAACTACTGAGAAACTGAGATCTGAGAAAGTGGCAACATCACTGAAAGGAAGTCCAATAGGGCAAAAAAACACAAGCAGCATCAGACAGGTTGTAAAGATGAATGAAAAAATAATGATACCGAACCTGTTAGACCCGTTCCAAACCAGCATTTCAGGTTTGCTCACTTTCAGTCTTACTTTCAAACAAAGGGGATTGCAACCTGCCTGACAGCTTGTGTTTCTTACCTGGTCAACAATGTCACCATAACAAATGATGGCCGAAGCTACAAAAATAGAAGCCACGCTGTAATAAACCGGATTTACACCTAAAAAATATTTGGACATACTGACACCTCATCCTTGATAACTGGCATCACATGAGTCAACCACATCATGCAAACCATTACATTACATAACATTGCATAAGTATCAGACACAATGACACTTTGCTCAGGTCCCATATTCTCTAAAGTATCTGAAATTGTTGGATTTGTCAGAAGAAAGCATGTAAAATATATTAGAAATTAATATCACAGTTTCTAATATGACAAAAAAATAATAATGAAGGCTTAATGTATTGTATTGATCTTCTGTCAAGTGTTGTGTAGCTTGTAGCCTGTTTCCCAAACGCTCTATTTTTTTGCTTCAAAAGAAAACTGTTTTGGCTTCACAAAGCTATGATATGTAATTAAAGAAAGGGATAGTTGTCATAAGCAAATTTTACTTTTTCTGCTGAAATACAGTGTAAAAATATACAAAAATAGCCATGTGAGTTTTTTTTTGTTTTGTCCACATACGTACTCAAAAATGTTCTGAAATTGCAAATGTGAGACCAAGTTTACATGAAAACCTTTTCTGCCCATGTTGGCTGCTCCTGAGATCCTTCTGTTGAGGACATTGGGGTGAGTCTGTCCCCCTTGTTCGGGTACCTCAGCAATGCTGGAATGACACAGAGGCAGCCTTGCATTTTTCTCTTTGAGTTCACCGCTTGAGTCATTCAGAATAAAGACATCTAGGAGATTTTTTAATCTTGCTCAGCATTTGCGAGGAGGAGAGAAAGCAACATGAATTTTTCAGTGTTTGAAAAAGAGAGAAAAAAAACATCCTGCCAAGGTTCTCTGTCGTACAGTAAGAATCACCAACCCACAACTGGGTAATACCCAAAATGCTTCATATTGAGTCAGACGGGGGACTTGAGCCTCCACTGGCAACAGCAGGTCACTGTCTTTGATCCAGAGCTCTTCTCTGTAAACAACAGCTCTCATACTGTAGGCCATGCGATGGTAGGCTCTCACTCCTCTGACTGTCCTCTGTCACCAGTGTAAATACTGAGTACTAACTGAGAAAAGGAGGAAAAAATATCATGACTTCTGCCAGAAATTATTGTGTTCAATAAAGGTTAAGAAAAAACAAAGCACATTGTCCTTTTGTCCTCAATCACAAGGATTTTGTGGTGCTGTGTAGCATGTTCAACAGACTTATTTAAAATGAAATATATAAATATCAATATGTTGAATTCAAGTTTAAAATGTATATTTTTTTACAAACAATTAACAATTTAAGCATGATACATATTTGCTGTTAAAATACCATCTATAGTAAATATATAAAAAATATCCAGAATAACCCATACAACATTTACAATAAAGAATTTTAAGGAAATTTCCCATTTGAGAAAGTACAACTAATACTAAATACTAATCTATAATGTATTAAATTGCTTTAACTACACAAGTATGTGAAGTTTATGGAGAGCAAATCCAAAGGTAAATGTTCACGGGTAAACAGTGTAATATTCTGGGTGTTCATGGACCTCTCGTGTTTGCAGTGACTCACACTTATTCAAAACAACTCTTACTGCCTGTGTCATACTGCCATTGATTGACTGCTGACTGCATACAGTAGCCGCTGCTCTGCCGCTGCTCTGCGGCCAGAGACACATTGGTGAAAAACAGTTTGCTCACTTTTATTGTTTTGGGTGTGTTTGGCTAACACGTAACGGAACCACACACAGCTGAGTGCATCACCGCCGCTAACAGTTAATGGACCTACACAGATGACTGCATCAGCGGCTGCTCTGCGGCAGAGACTCTGTGGGGGGGGTAAACAGTTTGACCTGTAGACTTGAAGCCTAAATAATCATAATAATTAAAGTATCTGTTATGTGAGACGTGCGTGAAAAACACTTCTGGCATGGTCTAGAGGCAGGCTAGCCTATTGTGCGTTTTGCATAGTCCATTCCTGTCTGTTTACTATTAAAATCTTTGACTTCATCCAGAGTCACTCAACACCATGCAGGAGCGGCAATTCATGCAACAGTGAATTCCCGAGAATCTGATTCAACTGGTTTTATTGTCTCTCTGTACTATGATGACTCTGTTCTTCTACTCTGTCTTCTCTGTTACATGGAGAGGGAAACAACAAAACAAATGTAAAAGCTGCATATGCAGACACAACATACTTCCCCTGTCATTTAGAGATTCCATTATGCTCTTTATGGTTTCCTTTATAAATCAGCCTTTGCTAAATATCTTGTGAACAAGCGAGTAATAGCGTTTGATTTCAATTCAAACCAGATTTATTTTTAGTTTTGAGGTTATTATTTAAATGTTTAATATTTATTCCAATTATTATCTACCCAAGATCTTCCTCAGTGCCAGTTTTTTTGGTACATTTTATAAAAAGAAAATTGTACTACATTGTCATTTGCAAGTGCAAATGACAATGTAGTGTTGATTGTAAAAATAATTATTTTGTGCATCTCCATTAATCACAAAGACTATTTTGTGATGTGTTTCCGTGTACCATGCAGCTGTGTATATTGACCACTAGAGGACAGCATGTTCCTGACATACAGTGACGGCCAACGCTGTTGAACGGCTAAATCACAGGACTCACATGTTTTATATGATTTACATGATACAACTTTTTGTTTTTATTAAAAATACTATTGATATTGAATTCACCATAATTTCATTGTGAATTAACTGGAAATGATCCAATTCAGAGAATGTTAATAACAACCACAATCACATGGATCCTGGGATGCAGTGACTTCTGTGGAGATCTTGTCTGTGCTCAATCCGAGCTTTACATACCTCATGAACACTTTTCATTAATCCCACGAAATTCTCAGATTTGTCCATGAGGTGGCAGACTAACTCAATTTAACAGCAACGCCCACGTGTTCGATGGGGAACGCCGATCATATGTTGGTTAAAATGTCTCTAAAGTAGGAATATGACTCACCACAAATGAAGGTTACACAGACTCTTTGCAAACGACACACGACAGAATTCCGTTTTATATTTATTTACATGCAAACACTTGCAGTGATTAGAAAAGTCTCGAGAGAGCACCACGAAGTGTCACTTTGGATCTGTGTTTATCCAAATGACTAATAAGACTGGATGATGATTCACTCTGTAATGAGGAGGCGTGACAAATGCTGGTCAATTTGGGTTTTACAAGTTCTCAAATTCCACCACATTTCAGAAGGAGGATTTAACTTACATTCCTTCGTGGTCATTTATTTGCCGACTGGAGACACTAATCTCTTTGTAACGGTCACATAACACGTATAAGATATGATGCTGCTCCTATAGAGATGGTGTCTAAATCACATGAGCATTCAAATTCATCAATAATTAGGCATTCTGAAAATAATGAATACTTAAATTGTACATATACATGCACACCTGTGTTTTGGTTATTGGTTCAAAGGAACCCAAGAGTCATATACTAAATATAAATGATCAGACTCTGTGTCTAAATTGCCATTTAGACATTCTCCTCAAAGCTTTATGCCATTCCTCCTCCCTTCTGCTGCAGACTTCATTTCACTGCCACCATTAAGCCCAACTTTGCACACCCCAGATTAGGGTCCTTTTCAGGGGCGCCATCCCTCCCCCATACCATAACAATGGTCCAGTGTGGTCCTCTATGGCCTGGGATTGATCCTACACACAGATAGCTAAAGGCAGAAAGCCTTGTGGATATTACCTGTCTGAACACTCATTTACTTCTGCGGTCACACATACACACACACACACACACACACACACACACACAGCCTGAAGCGAATGTTAAGCTGTTTGGTACACACCTCACCTACCTCTTGGTTAGAGGGAGTCAATGTGTAGTAATGAGTTAATTAGTAAAAAAGCTTGTGCCATTTATACAGCTTCTTGTCAACCTTTTGTCATGATCAAAGGTGCCACATTTGAAGCTTTAAATAACAGCCAGATTGATCAAATTAAACAAACCGCAACTGCAGTCAGTGAAAAGCATGGACACAGCATGTGTCACATCACGCATCACTTTCTGGAATGGACGATCATGTTTGGAGGCAGAAAATCAAAAAAAAGTGGATGGGGCATAGAAATAGAATAGGAGTAGAACAAACATTCCCATTTAAATCAACGTAGCAGGATGGTCAGAGTGGCAGCCATTCTTATGTGTACCTTTGCAAACAATGCAGCAAGCTAAACCTCTGTATAAACTGTGTGCATAGCATACATATATAATATCTTTAAGACAGCAACCTATAGCCATTTAGTGGAACTTCATTTTCTGTGCACTGCTTATTATTTACAGTCCGATTAGCAGCTTGAGATGTGAGACTGGAGTTGGAGTTGAGAGACAACGTGTACGACCAGATTGTTTCACAAGTAGCGAGTTTAAAAGCTCATTTTAAAGCAATTAAAAGATAAATCCTCACAAGACAATAGCCGTTGGGTTCCGACATTGTATTTCGGTTTGTTTGTTTTCTCTCCAAGACTGTTTACCTGCATCAGATTTGATTGGTCAAGGCTAATAGTACTAAATTAACCAGAGCGCTTCTGGTACCAACATCTCTTCCCATTGGCTACAGATTCTGCATATGAATGCATGCTCTGTTCATATAGATTAGGTTACTCCATATTGTCATGTGATAGGATCATATAACATAATGTGTTAAGACCTGAAGATTATTAACATGCCAGATAAGAGACGGTCAAGTGGTTTGCAATGAGTAGTGTCAGTCTCGTGACAACGAAGTTCCTTGTTTCAATCTTCGTTTCGACATTTCCTCACTGACTTCCCTTCAGGAACTTGAGGAACTTCCCGAGATGGACCATTCGAGCGTTGAGGGAGTGAGTCAACAGCCACAGATATCAGGAGCATCTTGTCCTGAATGCATAGTGGGCAGGTCAATTATTATGTGTTGCCCGGGCTGACAGAAAAAAACAGGTCTAAATAGAGGATTTAGACCTGTTAGACTAACTCAAATGCAATATTTTTAGAATTTCTAAAATTACACATTTTTTACAAGGCTGAGGTATTTTTGACAGTAACCCTTTACAAAAAGTAATGTGAATAAAACCCTTTTTCTTTTTGAACCTATTCAGTTTTTTCCATGTAGCACTCTCACAGCACTTGTGTCGGTTAATACTTTAAGGCGAAGCAGTTTTGGCTGCATGTGATTTGTGGTAGCCATGTATTATATTTTGCGTTCAAGTGTAATATGCCTCCGTGCACTAGGTGGTGTGTGTATAATAAAGGCCGAGGCTGGCCACAGGAAATGTAAGTTCATGCCAGTAATTGCAGGTGTTGCTGATTTGGAAAGAAGCAAACAGTTTTGAACCGTGTGGTCGGACAACATCGCATGGCTGTATTTGTTTTAACACAAAGGATCATGGGCAGAGGTGAGTCCATGAAGTAAACATGTGATGAAGAATTGGTTAAGATTGGATATCATTTAACTGAGCCCATGTCAAAACAAATCTGATCAATCAGCAGCCCATTGCGGCTAAAGTATCGGACCGTATCACTACATGAATATGTGTCCCTGTTTTTAGAAGTTAGAACATTTTTAGAATTAAAACATTTGCTTAAAACTGTCTTTTTAAATGTCTTGAAAATGTATTGTGCACATGTAACAACCTAAATGTGTTTAAAAACCATGTATGTGGCTTCTTCTGTGGTTATGTGAAAGGTGTTTTTCAAATTAACAAAAAAAAAAAAGGTTTATTTCTGTCAGTGCAGAATATAAAGAGTAAATCATCCCCTGTACTGGCTGCTGCAGTCCTGTCTGTTGAGGTTTCGGTACAAAGTGTTCTCTTCATCTGCCCGGGGAGAATTAGCATCATGATGATATTCTACAAAAACAAGTGTTGGTAGTACTTTGTGCCAAGTGAAAGCTTGTAAACTGGTGTAAACAGTCAAACGTATTCAGTGAAGCTGAATTGATTTGATGAAACAGAAGGCCACACTTCCCATCAAGGTCAGCTTTGTTGAGAAGATTAGAGTGCAGGCTGACTATACCTGAGGCTGAGCTGCAGTTTGTTTTTGAAATACACACATAAGCAGATGTTTGCACCGCACATTCCCTCTCTCTTTTTTTGTCTTTGTGTGTGCGTGTGTGTGTGTGTGTGTGTGTGTGTGTGTGTGTGTTGTTTTTTTCTTCAGATTGTTGAAGAATATTTGTTTTTTCATGCGGGAGCCACGTTTCAGCCTTCTCATTTCCACACAGCTCCTGTCTTGTCCATTTTTTCGCTTTTGCCTCAGCAAAGAGCCAGCCAGCCATGCATTCCTATCCAGAACACTCTGCTTCATTTCTGCTTCCCAACCTTTAAATCACATCAGTGTTACATCATAGCGCACACACACACACACACAGTACACACAGCTCTTACTTCCTGCTGTGGCAATGATGCCAAATATCTTTTTCCTCACACAATCTTTTTCTCTCTCTTGTAGTTGCAAAGAGTCATCGTCCACATGTTTGTATCTGGTCTTCAGCTTAAGAAGAAACTGTTCTGTTTGTCATTCTGCATCGACCAAAATATTTTTGGAAGGACATAGAGCTCTGTTTTCTAGATGTACTTGTGAGAGGATAAAATGGGACATTATGTTTCATAGACGAAACAAATGTATACAAAAAAGTCATGGCATTACAAAGATTAAAATGCATTATCATAAGAATATTACAAAATGTTAAAAACAAAAAAAGCAGACTATTCACTTTTTTTTTCTTCAGCATATGCTCTAATTGTCTAATATGTAAAAAAGACAATGCAGCTTGAATATCTAGAAAATAACTTTTGAGCATTATAGGGATAAATATATAACACACAACACTTCCTAAGACCAGTGAAATGTTGCTCAAATTGAGTTCTCCTAGCAAATGTAAAGATGTATTCATCTTAAATATGCATCTTATTTAAAGAAATCCTACCAAGAAAATTTTTCTTTACTTGTTTTACTTGAAATTCTAATAAGTAAACGCTCTGTAGAATTACTATCTGTTGTGGGAATCCACAACAGATAGAGGAGTTTTTTAGACTTAAAGACAGAGGAGGCTTTATTATTCGATTAATCTAGTAACATGGTTAGAATCTCATATTATATTTGAGGAGCAGCTTAACTCGTACAGAATATATATACGAGTATTCATCGTATGAGAACACAATTTAACACAGAAATGAGGCAGTTTAGAGCTTTTACAACCATCTCTGATGTAGAACCACTCCAGCCCATTGCTGGTGTAAATCAATGAACAGCTGCACAAACACATATTATTTATAGGCAGTTATATATTTGGTTAGTCTGAATAGAAGGGGAATACATAAAGGGGTATAGATGGGTAAAGAGGGAAACATTCCATTAATAATTGATGTCTCAAATGTTTTTGAGAACAAAATAAAAGAAAATGACACAGCTGCCTCGTGCTATATTTCGCTGTATTAATACATGTGCACTGTGTCAGAAATTGACACATCACTGCCAAGGTTTGAGGAAAAACATGAAAGTGATAATATACAGTAGGATATTTTTCTTTCTTTTTTAGCTTTTTTTTCATTGGTTGAACTTCTTGTTGAGCAATAATTACGTCTGTTTGTGTGCTTTGGTGCACAGTGTAACGACTAGTGTTAGTCTTTACAGAGTAACAATAACTGACAGATTAGCATAATACACTTTTATTTACACAAAATAAAAAATATATATACGTATATCTAAGTAGTTAAATGAGGAATTGTATTGTCCAGATCATAGAAATTTCCCATTTTGTAAATATTTATTGCATTCACATGTGTTTTACAGAAACGCCGACTGCCCATTTTCTTTTCTGTCTCAGCGTTCTCTTATTGCACCGGACCTTTCAAAGAAGTGCAACAGGAGTTCCGGCAAATTACAGAACATTTGGTTTTTGATCAGCAAATCTTCAGAAAGGGGGCTTCTTCAAAGAAATAACTTCCCACTTCACTTCTTAAGCTGAACAAAAACTCCTCTTAAATGAATGGCTTTTGCTCACAGCTTGTGGCCGCAGCTGGCAGTATTGTTGCCCACTCTCGTCCTCTGGCCACAGAACAGACAGACAGAGGATGAAGGGCGGCAGAGGCGGCTGACACAACAGGTACACACATGAAACGACTGCAATTATTGCCCTGCCTCCTTCTCAACACCACTGCCTGACTTGACAAGGTGTTGGTTGATTTATGTTATTGTTTTTCTTTTGTTTTCTCAGGGTGGCAGGTTTTCCTCAGATGACTTTTTAGTCTAGCATCAGGATAAAAAGCTCAATGTCTGATTTCTCTTTTTTTGCTTTAATGAGCCACAGAATACCTGTAAAGTATTTCAGGCTGTTGATCATCAATAGAAGAAAATTAACAAAAACAAACTTTGAAAACAAAACTTCAGCGTCACCGGGCCTCGAATGATTTTTTTGTCTAAACTAAGTAATGTCACTAACGTTAACTTCACAATAACTCAACAACACTTTGGGACTTTAACTCCGGTCTCAAACATTGGTCTTGAAAGTGTTTGACCCATGCACCTCCCCTCAAACGGTCCTTCCTACTGTTTGTACTACGTCACTAGCTCTGACCGTTGCATATTCACGTGGATTTGTTTTATGTGTGTCCAACACAACAGGGGATCCTAATTGACTTTCCATAGGCATTCTTTCTGTGGTGCCGACACGTAAAATTAAAAAATGACGTGTCTCCACCATGTTATGCACTGTTAAGAGGTTGTGGTAATTTTACGTATTTCTGCGAGATAACGTTGGGCATGTTGCACCGCCATTGTTCCTACAGTAGCCCAGAACGGACAAACCAAACACTGGCTCTAGCAAGGGCCTTTCACGTTTTGATGTTGTAGTGGCAGCTGGAATTTGGCCGTGCGACTGCGCCTGAAGTAATGCACTGTAAAACCTAAACAGGTTCTGCAATGCAGAGGCTCAGGCGCCTGAACGTTCCTGTTGCTGAACATTCGTAAGAGAACACACAAAACATGAGAAATAACTTTTTGGAAGATATCATACAAACAGTTGTATGAGGATATGTTGCACAGCAACACATCAGCTTTAAAACCATGACCTGACAATGGTCCTCTCTCTTCTTTTAGCCCAGCATAGAAGTTAAGATAGCGTAATTCTTTTTGGGCTAAAGGCCCCGTCATGATGCCACACTGGGGCCCAAACAGCTCCAGGGGCTTAGGGGGCCACAGCTGGGCCTGGGCCCAGGGATTGAAGAAATGTACTGTGTCGGAGCTGTTGTCGAGCTGTTTTCAGTTGTTGTTGCACCTCTGTGGCCTGTGTGATCACGACCTCAGGCACTTCCACATTTGCTTCACTTGTTGCCACTGATGCTAATGTGCATTGTCCCCTTCCTTTTCCCCAAATGTGTGCTCAATAGCAATGACAAGAATGAATGGGTTTGAAAATGTACGATGTATGAAATGAGTTACTTTGTTATAATGACTTTCACTCAACACTACACACACTGCTACAAAGATGGGGCATAGTCGCATGCCATTTAGCAGCATTTGTGAGCTACAGTTTTTTCGTCATCTCTCTGTTGATCAGACCTCTGACTTCTGTGGCTCCACTGAAGCATTTTGTCTGGATTTCACATTGACTACAAGGGTTTGTTCAAAGCTCTCCCTCTTGACATTGAGTTGTTTAGACACTTTGTTGATTAATGCATCTGCAATTTGAGCTCAGATGATGTCCTCTTTGTTGCTCTGTTGTCTGCTGTTGCTTTGAAAACTCGCATATCCAAGTGCTGATTGCCAGACTCCTTGAATAGCTGACAAAAGCTGCTAAATTGAATTCAAGCAGAAACATTCTTTTGTCTACCTCTTCCATGCTTTATATACTATTCTGCGTGAGCTGTATGCGTTTACCCCAACATCACCTATTATTCCTCACTACTTTTTTATTTCTTTCCGTTTCATATTATAGTACTATGATACATTTTTGTGTTATGATCTGATGCTCAGCAAAGTCTTCATTCACTGCCTCTTGAATGCACACACGACGGTTGAGAGTGAGCTGCAGGGTCAGTGTGGTTTATTACAACTTTGCTAAAATAAACCTCTAAATGTGTATTTTGGATGTTTTCTTTCCACTAGTAAGAAGACATGTTAAGGAAGCAAAATAGCCCGAAATCTCAGAGTTGACCAGTGCATGAAAAAACGATGATTTTGCCTGGGGTGTTTTCCCTCCGGTCGAGATAGACCGGACACAGTTCTCGTGAAATTCTGGTTTTGAGACTTTAAACCATCCATACTCTGACATCGCACCTTGAATAAGATATAAGGGAAGGGTGATAGGAGTTAAATTGGGTTAGAGAATAAATAATCAAGGTTATCCTAAATGATTCCAGCACATATATTGGAAACAAGAAGAGAGAAGAGGGAGGGAGAGAGAGAGAGAGAGAGAGAGATGCTAAAGGATTAGCTGTGAGGACGGAGCTTCCCTGTGGTGAGCAGGCCTTCTTTTTCCCCGGAACACTGTAAGGTGATTACTGTGTCGTTTGCCATCGCTCCACTGGTTTAGCACTATGGACACAGCAGCTTGACTGCCTCCATCCAGCACAATGGGAATCCGAGTTTTTACATTTAATTTAACGAATGCTAAAAAAATAAATGCACCCACTTTGTGAAAGTTAAAACATGATACGTTAAGAATTGTGTATGTAAATGACCATCGTGCTGGAATAATCAGCAGGAAGAAGAGAGCGAGGGAGGAGTTCAGAGGAAGGGTTTTGAATTCTGCTCTAGACAGCGTGATTCTTACATTTTGTGTACGTGTGTGTGTTGTGTGCTGTTGGATGGGAAAAAGACAAAGAAATGGGTGATGTCAAGTTTCCATCTATTTCATGCATACAGTCGCTTTTCAAAATAAACTTCCAATGTAGGTTTACTTTCACAACAAAAGTACTTGGCTAGGCTTAGTAAAAGATTGTGGTTTTGGTTAAAGTAAGTTTGTTTGTCACGCAAGTATCACTGGTAAAATAGATGTTACGCCACAAAACTACAGTAAAGTAATTAAATGCTGACACCCAGGAGACATGAACAGGAGTCTCCTGGGTGAAAGTCCTGTGATTGTTGTATCGGTACAACCTTGACTGTGATTGCACCACATTTGTCCAGGAAGGACAAGCAAATATATTCCTCTGTTGATCAAATTTTGGAACAGAGGAATTCTCCATTTCAAAAGGGATTTCTGTGTCTTGTGTTAACTGGGTCACCTATGCACAGTGTCCAAGAGGCAGGAAAAGCCTCCAGTCTCTTTCACCACAGGGTCTTGGGTGACAGTAGACTTCAGTGGGAAGAAAAGACAGAGTAAGCTGGGCAGCACCGTAGACTGATGAGGAGGAGGCTGAATAATACACTGATCTAAACATCCCTTTTATTCTTTGAAGAATTAATTTTCCTTTACCAAATAACATCTGAGATGATGAATTTGTTCAGTTCCTTTGCTGCTTTTCTTTGATCCATATAACTGTGAATCCACTGTGTTGACTGCACCTCCGGGATATTATTAAGTGTCCTAGAGTTACAGTAATGGATTAAGAGACTCGCATATTGTCTATAAAGCATTACACTGAATCTAATACATTATACCAATCATTGAACATGCATTTTAATCTTTTTGCTTTTCTCTTTTCTCCTTACTGCCCATCTTTCCGCATTTATTTCTGCACCCACCATTTCACCATTGAGCTCTTCCCTCACTCATTACAGTGATGTGAGATTAATTTAAGTACACAGACTTCCTACTATACTAGTCTATCTCTGGGCTTTTTGGCCCTTCCAAGATGTCCATGCAATCTCCTTTGAAAGGAAAGAGGCTATTAAGCAGCCCTTCAAGAAAGGATGGAGGGAATCAAACTGAAGGCAATTGAACACAGGTAAACAAACAAATTCACACAGTGACACTGGGGAGAAATGGGTGTGTGTGTGTGTGTAAAAGGTTTTTTCTTATGCCCTTTTAGTTCTCTCTTCAAGTATTCAGCAAATATCTTGAATGTATGGTTACTGCAGTTTCAGGAGTTATGGCAAACATGTAATGGGGTTACACATTTTTTCCACTTCATTAGAGAATAAAAAAAGACGACAATAGAGTGCTGCAGGATAGAATGTTGAAACCCTGAAATGAGTTATAATTGTTTGCACTTCCGGTTCCCTTGTTTTGAAGTCAGTGGTCACTGTTGCATTTCCACCATAGACTGTATATAAGAAGTGGACGTAGTCATCGTGACTTCACCCATTGATTTGTGGATTGCCGTTAAGAAGCCTCGAGTTCGGCAATTTTGTCGTTGCCATCTTGAAATAAGGCCGTCGCCATGTTTTTTTTTTGTAACCAATGTGCTGAAGTTACCATTTTTGGAATGCAGAGGACTGACATAGAGACGCCGTATGCGGCTCTGGTAGCAGCAGCCACCTGTCAATCACAATAAGGCCGCCCTAAAGCATAATCCACTTTATTGTCTTTTTGACTCTAAATGGGACTAAATGTTACTAAATTATTATCATGCTGTACTGAAGAAGACTTGAAGCTAGCGATTGAGACCATAAGCTCAAGTTTACGATGTTTACTGAGGGAATAAATCAAAGTGAGATGTAGGATCATTTTCCCATAGACTTCCATACAATCAGACTTCTTTTTGCAACCGGAGGTGTTGCCCCTGCTGGTCAGTAGAGAGAATGCAAGTTGTAAGACACTTTCGTATTGGCTTCACTCGGCAGAACCGGAGGTTGCCGCCTGATTTCCACAAGGAGTGGTTGAAACGTGCTTGAATTGAGCCCTTTTTGAATAAAACACTGCTACCTTTACAAGCAGTAACAGCCGAACAACCACGATGATGATGATGAAAATGTGATGGGGATTACTCGTGGTGAACCTGCAGAGAAAGTAATTAACTTACATTAGTAAAGTGACAGGAAACCCAACTCCAACTGAATGAGTCTATTGCACAGTAACTTCTGGATGTGTAAATAAGCAAAGGTTTGCAAACCAGTTTGCTCCATAGATTTAAATCTATTTGATGATATGTCAGTATTGTGTTCAGTACATATTTCCACCAAAAAAACAGCTACTACAGATTTAATGTCTTCCTACACTGTTCAAAAGAAAAGCAAATGCCCAAAGATTTGTATTCAAAAGATTATAAAATGTAGTTTATAATGATGAGTCTTGACTGCTTACTGTACACTGACTCATCAAATTTAGTTTTGCATTTTTCACCCTGTTCTTTACAGACCACATCTATAAAGGCCCACGTACTTCCCACAGGCTTGAACAAATGTGAAGCCCGTGGAATCTGGATTCCCTGAGGAAAGACTCGGTTCGATGTACAGTGAAATCCCCCTGATTTATTTGGTCAATGTCTGCCTCATCCACTCTCACTGTACAATGCATAAGAACCACCTGAGGCATGGGAGGGAATTGATCTCCTGTCAGACTGTAACTGGGGCTCTCTCCTCAGACGTTTCTGTTGTGATTTCTTCAGCCAAGGAGATCAGCTCACACTGGTGAAGAGTCTAAATGGGTTCAAATGGGTTAATAATTAATGAGAAATTGACCCCACCAAAGTCCATGTGGGGTTTTGTTTTTGTCTGAGCAGGTTTGTGTCAGACTGTGTATCGCTGTGTATCACCCGTCTCACCCAGAATAGAGTCAGGCCTTGAAGCTGCGTTAATGAACTGAGAATTGAATTAGAAATTCACATGTGAGAGATGAAATTAAAACGATCACTAAACAATAGCTCTGTTTTAATTAACTCTGATCATCTTTTTCTTTTACAATTAGTCTTATCAGTGTTCAATTAGCAAATATAAAAAAATATAGTGAAAAAGAGATGATTAGGCAGTGTACTACTCACAGATACAGAAGTCCAGAGAAATACATGAAGCTCCCGGAGAAAAGATATTTTGTCTGCCCTCTGCCTGCCTTGTCCCATCTAATCTTTCCATTCCTCTTATTATGTTGCTTTGCTCAGAATGATCTCCACTCAGGAGTGAAAATACAAGCTAAAAGCTACGATGATTCATCAAGTTAATGTTGTCTTCCCCTAAAAAATAGCAGTCTCAGTGTGGCAGCCTGTCACATGCAAATATATGTACATACCTCAAGGTTTTCTGTATCAGCGACATTGCTGCTTGCATTGTCATACATTTCTTCAATATGGCTAGATATCACAACGGCACAGCCATCATTTTAATGTATAAATGGCCCAAAGTCTTGTCTAAATAAATGAAGTCACTTGTATTTGGCTTTGAGCTGCTCAATTTGTGTGTTTGGCTGAATCCAGATATCCACCTTCTGCAATTCTGATCATTGATGTTTTCACTGTACTCACTGATTGAACCCTCTCAAGCACTTGGTTGAAGTATGTAAGACCCCAAAAAAGTCCCCAGGAGGCACTGCAGGTTCCAGAACCAGATTAGTTCAGGTCTTCCTTCCAGGACCTTCACATTTGGAAAAAAATCAGTGTTGCCATGTGACTTGTTTATGGTGAGTCTTCAATGGTAATCCTATTTTGTGATGCATACTTTCATTTCTTAGTACATTGATTTAGGAGTCCATGCAATCGATGCTCCATCAATTGGTAAAGGTACATTTTGTCTTCTTTTTTCTCCTTTTGAACGATACTGTTGTTAACAGTTGTTAACCTGTGTGGCAAATTGTTCTCCCGTTGTTCCAAGTTGACATGCCATGTGTTCATTCAAGTATTTATTCATGCCAACGCAGTTTTAAATTCACATTGTAAATTGATGAGCGTGCACGAGGGCTATGGGCAATAGCAATAGATTCGGTCAATCCATGGTGATACTGCTTATACTGATAAACTAATTCAGCAAACCTTAATTTACATCATGAACTCACCACTTCGCCCTGGTCATTTGGGTCTCTCCCAATTCTGCCTTAAGGGTGTGTGCCCACATTGAGTTGTTTAGGAAATACTTTGTTTTCTTGGGTTTGAGTAAAAGTTGTCGATTCTTTGTAGAACACCAAGAGAAGGATACACTGCCAAAAGGAAAACAAACATATTGGTCTAACCTCAGTATGTATCATGATTTTAGTTATCGCTTTTTGAGGTGAAAAGTGCTCCGTTCCTCTCAATTCATTCATTCTCAATCTTCATTTTTTTTTCTTCTCCTTTCACTGGCAAACTTATCATATTAGTAACAACCAAAAAGCCTCATTGTAATGATCATCGCTTGGTTAAGAAATGATTACGGAGTCTTAAGTCAAGGTATACTCTTCACCTGGAACTGACCACACAGGCCCAGTCTGTTGGGCTGCCATTCCTTTACCATTCAAGACAAGAAGACAAGAGGAGTATTGATCCAGAGGATTCTCTTAAGCGCTGTAGTTTGTCCTCTGAGGGTGCAGCTGACGGCTTGGAATGAAGAAGTAAACAGGCACTTGGTAAATAAAACACCTAGGTCAACATAGCCATTTCACCCAGGTTACTCAGTGTGTGTGTGTGTGTGTGTGTGTGTGTGTGTGTGTGTAAGTGTGTGAACCTGTAACTTGGTAACCACACAGCTTGGTCATTCAGGGGTCAAAAAGGTTTGAATGGAACTGGCTTAGATTTTGTGTTTTGTTTAAAATGTATGTCAGACGTTTGTCATCCCTTTCCCTGCTTTCTCACCTAAACTTTCTTTAGATTTTGCAGACATTGTATTCATTAAATCTTCATTTTAAAAAAAGGATCTTGTTAAACTTTACTGTCAACTGCTTGAGCTTTCATGTACACTTTATTTGCAGTTATGTATTTGAGAGGTTGGGGGTTAAACTAAGATCCTAACTGTGATTTTTAGCTTTGCTCGTGACCACATGGTGAGCAAAAAGTACTTCCCCACCAAATCCAGCAAAGGTCAGAGGTGAGGGTCAGGGGTCAGAGGGGCGTGGCCTCGGTCCCAGAGACGCCCCCAGGTTTACACAAGTGTAAAAAGAGTCCATTCAGATGGGCTGCATGGGCAGAGTTTCACAAAGGTCCACTGTGTGGGGCCTATACCCCCCCCCCCCCCCCCCAGACACACGCACGCACACACACACACACACACACACACACACACACACACACACACACCTCCTCCAAGCGCCATGTCTACACAGGATACAGACAATGGGGAGTCTGGTCAGCAGAGCCAAATGCATGTTAACCTGAAATACTTTTCTTCATTAGAGCAGAAATGTTCCAGGTTTGTCTGGTCAACTAAGTTTGCAATTTACACAAGAATGAAACTACAAATTCCTTCTGTGTCAAACATCTTCTGACCGAACCTTTTCAAATGTTACATAGTGCTTCACTGTGAACAAGAATAAATAGCTCGGGAAAATAAATTGTACTGTCATAATTTAAATAATGCGTTAAATAAATGGTTTGAGAATAACTTCATTAAAGTAAGACAAGCCAAAGATTATCGATAAAATCAGCAAACGTCACAAAAATTTCAAAGATTATTCTTGTGTTGTTTGGGTTATTGGACTATTTTCAGCGACGCATTGATATAAATTTGATGATATAGTGAGTATTCAAGGCAGCAGGACAGTGTATGTCGGATTCACACGAAATGAAATACAGTGCCTCTGATCATGGTAATGAATATACATGTCACCCAGTGCAATGTTGAGGCTCACTGCTGTGTTTTTGTACAACAATGAAGGTTTATCTATGGAGGAATAAGATAATACTAGCAGGATCAACTCCTTTCATGTGGTACACTGCATATTTCCAGCCTTACTGCTTGAAACGTTTTTTACATTTTGTATCAAATGATGAAATTATAAGGCATCACACATTTCAGTGACTCGCCAAGTCTGTAATGTTCCATCAGCGTCTCCAGGTCAAATCTGCTAAGTTTAGTTTGATCATTCTGGTTGCTCCAATTATTATTAGCATGAAAGTTAATAAAATTAAACTAAATAAAGTTATTTAGTTGATATTAAATCAGACCTTTTCATATATCCAGAGTATCCTTTGGATGAGAATTCATCTTGGCTTTTCTTTATAGTCGATCAACCTCTTCCTCCACAAAAAAAAATAAAGCTGTGGGAACACAATGGAAGCACATGCAACCCACTGTAGAATCACCGGCAGCTATGGTCACATTTCCTCAACTACAAACCAAAACTTCCTCCGGGCAGCCCATCTTTTTCTAACTCTTGGTATTATTTTAAAGTGCAGTAATGATCTGTTTTTTTTTGTTTTTTTTGATAACTTAGCCCTCATCTTCCTTTCACTCAGTAAAACGGTGGATTATTGCCAGATTAAGGGAGTGCCTTTTTCTTTATCCCTGGGTAAGCCTGCACAGCACGCAGCTCAAAGGTAATGAAGCACTCTGTGATCCGTGCCCGGATGAATCTAAAAATTCCCAGAGCACCACTGTATTTTAAAGGAAATGAGCTTTCCCTGAAAGCCCCCTTCAAACCTATGCTTTCCATTTTGAAACAGCTATAAACTGTGTGACTACTCACAACCTGGTGCAAGAACCGAGACCTGTTGCCGTTTTGAAATTAAACTCAATAGGAAGGCAGAGTTTTGAATTGTAGTATTTTTTTGCAAAGGACATGTTCGTTTGTGTTGTTTTGAACCCAACATTTAAATATAAAACAATTATCTTAGCTGCATGGAATCTAAATTTAAACACATTAACTCATTTCTTTACCAGAATGGATTGCATTGTCCTCTAATTGAATTGCGCTTTGACTTTTGGATTTTTCAGTCAGGCACCAACATCCTTGGTTTTGTAAAAGTTACCATGCTACAGATTATTTTGGCAGTGGATGGACTAGATCAAATTAACCTTTAATGATTTTAATGGGGCAAAGTAGGTCAATGCAGCAGTGGCAAATAGGAAATGGATACAAATATAACAATAGATTATCAGGACTGGATTGTATAAACAATACATTGGCAGTCTTGATATATTTACACATTTAGGATTCTGAAAATTATTTGTAAAAAAAATCAATTTCACACTTAAGCAAATTAACAATTATTTTCCAAGTGTGAGACAATTTTGAGAAGAGTTGTTCCATGCAAATGCTCTAACTTTACATTCATAACAAAGGATCGAATCAAACAAACGAAGACGTGAAGAACCGATATAAAACTGCCGAATATATTATACTTTCGTGCCTTTTGTACTCAGGAAAAACTATGTGAAATTAATGTTCTAGACATTTCAACCAACAATCTGACTTGTAGAGAGCTGAAAAACATCTTCCAGTAAAACCAGGGAAAAGTGCCATTAGCAGCAGCGTAACTCAAGGTCTCAGTATGCTTCAAACGAACAAGGTCATAAATCATGTGGTCTGACCACAGCTAAAGGTAAAAGTGTTTACACCTAGAATGGCCACACTCGGTGGCGGAGTGAAAAGCCTGCCGTCTTGCTGCATCCCACTACCTCCACAATCTCTCTCCAAGAATGATGTCTTTTACGTGTCTTTGTATTCTCGATGCGATAATTCGTACAAATGAATTTAAGAGAGAAGTTCAAACCCTCCCTCACTGTCATATATCTGACCCCCTGGCCATTCACTTGCCTTTCAGATTCAATTTGGAACATGTGTGTGTGTGTCATTTTCATAGTGTCTTTTTAAAACAAACTTCCATGTTCACAAGAAACATACAGTTTTGGTTCAGTTACCTGCATAGTCTCTTAAAAAAAAAAAAAAACTTCCAATAGTTTACATAGTTTTTTTTTTAGGTTTACAAGGTTTTTTGTACAATAAAACCACTGGGTTAGGTTTTGGCAACAGAAGTAAGTGTTTTGGGTTTCATGCAGTGTTTGACAATCTGACAATCACTTCTTTTAAAGCATACTGGGAGGTTAATAGTCCATGAGTTGGCACATGATAGTGACTGTCACAGGAACCCAGCCACTTCAGCCTCTGGGAAAACTCACAACAAACTAGTCCAGAAATTAAAATGTGCAATGCCTTGAATATGGAAAACCAATGCAAACCTTAATGGCTGTGTCTGAGAGGATTTATTAAAGAAGCTTTGTTGTATAGCCGTGAAGACTTTCAAGTAGAACTGAACTGCTGTGTAATGTCATGCCAAAGTATTTGGCGGCCGTCGGTTGTTTTGACTGTCAGTCAACAAACCTTTTTAAGGTCAGCAGGCAACTCTTGAACACTGTTGACCAAACTTTATCCCTTGGCTACGAGACACCTTTTGCTATTTGTTAATATTGATGATAATGCTAATGCTTCCTCCTCAGCACACCGCCACAAACCAGAGTGTGCTGTCAACCGGTGCTGATTAATGGAACACATTGAGTGATCTGTTGCAGACACTGGACGACCCCAGCCTCCCTCACATGGTCTGGTCCGACCTGACTCGTCCGTTGCCTCTATTTTATCAGATACACTTCTCAGTCTGTGAAGTGTTGACGTGAGCCTGAGACTGGAAAGTGACTAAATATTCTTTTTTCAAAACAAAACCCTCTCAAAACCGCAAATGTCAACCTGCTGGTGGTGCAATACAAAGAAGTCAGGGGATCAACAAAATCATTAGGATACATCATCTAACACCGATATTATGTGCCCGTCCATCCAGTACATGTTGAGATATTTCACTGGATAATTGAAATCTTTGAAAGGTTTGGGGATCAACAAAGTCAAAAGGAAACATAAATGTCAACGACGAAGAAGAAAGATATAAATTGACATACACATTGTGATCATATTCTTCTCTTCCTTCTCCTGCTTCAGCCATGGTTTTCAAATCAAACTGAGACAAACAAAGTGCTTAAATGTGGGACGATTTGCATTCGTGACTTTGGGAACAATGACAAAGTAAGAGCTCACTAGGAGCACTTAAAGGGAACACAACAATATAATTAAAATATTGTGACATGAAACCATCGGTAAGAGATCGCCCCCAGTCAGTGAGCATCATTAAGGCAAACGTATCAATCAAGTTTATTTTCAGAGAAGCTCTAAAGTATGCTTTTACCATAAAAGACTCCAAGAGGTATGTCAGGCCAAACAATAATGAGGTGTACCATCCACTGCATCCTGGTTATTGGTCAACAGAAAAAAAGCAAGAGGAAAATTAAAGCTATGCTAAGAAACAATTAAGGGTTGTTAATGCACTGCAAAACCATTCGCCTGAGAGTCGTTCACCATATCGATCATTATGGACATGCGACAAGAAAAGAAGTGCCTCTATAGTTCCCAGTGCAGTTTCTTTAGTTTCATGGCCTTTCTTCAAATTAGTGTCAGTATCTTAAAACTAGACTGCTTCTGCTAATGACATTTGATTTTTTAAATCCATTGCTAGATAATTTCTTTCGAAAATCTAATTCCAGAGCTCAATAATAGACTTGGCTTCAGATTTTTGCCATGTGTTTTTTCCTTGTAATATATTGCAAACTTAACCAAACTGTGTGTTTTCAGACAAGATCCCCACTGAGGAATGATGAATCTGCAGCCTGTTAACCTTAGTTGAACATTAAACATTTCAGTGAAGTTTGTATTGTTCCTTCAGCTTTAATACATTGTTGTGAACACTTGTAGCATCTTGAGATGGCAGATTTTAACCTGTTGAGATGCAAGCACTTGGAGTGGTATTATCTTTCTGTAAGTTTTTTTTTTTTTTTTTAAATATTCTAAATATATGATGAATAATATCATTTTTTTTAAAGACTCCTCCAAATGAATCTTGTCACGCAGGATGGATCAGCTGCTTTGCATTCACCTTTGCTGTCCTCTGGTGCCACACACACAGACTGAGTATAGTTCCATTGAATGCTTAGAGTACACTTATTGACTTTTCCTATAGGGCCGCCAAACCCTTAAGTGTGCCCCTGGTGGGAGTTTGAGAACAACTGTAGGCTGTATGCGTATCCAAACAGCTGGAGGGAGGCCAACGTCGCTCACCTTTCGCTGCCATACTGTAACACAACCGTTTGACATGAGACAGCCCCCTAGGTGTCTCACTTTCTTAGCGTTTGTGTGGCTGGAGCGCAGAGCCGGCCGCCCGCCTGCCTGCTGCTCGTCTGGCTGACTGGCTGCGTTGACGTCAGCGCCGTGTTGATTTGCTAAGGCGAGGGAAGAAAGGAGTTAGTGCGTGTTGAGAGAGCGGGTACTGCGAACTGCCTTACTATGCTGTAGCCCCACTCCCCCTTCACACTATACGGAATCAAAACGTGCAACTTAGGTGAGTACCAATCCGGGCGAAACGCAGCTGCAGTTTCCCGGCGACAAGTGCCAGACCCGCTACTCTGCATGCATCTACCACTGTTTTCTCTGTGTACTTTCATTCACCATGTGGATATTTGGATGCATTTATAGCGCCGGAGATTCGTTTTGCTTGTCCCCGTTCAACCTCACGCTGAAGTTAACAGCAAACGCGAGTTTGGCACGCAAGTTGGATCTGCGCACCGGAGCGCTGGGTGAAAACAAGTGTTTTCCTGATTGCGCCGCAAGGTGTTAAAGTTTGCATTAACGCACGGTAGTCTATTGTAGAGATGTTAAGGTTGACGTAACCCCCCCTTCTTCCTCCCCCCTGGTCTGGTTTAGTATGCTGGAGATCGCAGCTAGAGGACGTGAGGTCTGGCTGTTTCACCGGGAGCCAGACAACATATGACGCCCCGCTCCATGTGACTTTACTGGAGAAATCGCGTTTTGATGGAAATTGTGCATTTTTTCTAGACAGCGACACTCTTGCCCGTCCTTGTATCTCCAGTCGCACCAGTGTGGCTCATTTAGCCGTGATGACATCACGAGGAGGACTGGGGACACTGGTCTTTTTTACTCGAAACAAGCCCAAATCCAGCCACCGCTCAAGTCACGCTACAATTGATTGACGGGCAACTAGACGTTTGATTGGTGACCAATAATCGATTCGCAGGAGCACGCGCGGCATACTGTGTGAGGTGGGGGAACTGGTAACAGAGGCAATGGCAAATTGATTTGTTATCGAGACTGTCTGATCTCTCTCTTCCCCCTTTCACTCTTTTTTTCTCCCCTTCTTCGCCCTTCAGGCATCTCTCTCTAGATCATTCCTCCTTCTCATCAACTGTACAGAGCCAGCGTTTGAGTGTTTCATTCTGCCACAAACAAAGTCCACCTGTGCGTCGGTCTGAGCAGAGCTGGCTGGAATCGCCGTGAGATTCTGGCAGCTGTCTGTCTCGTGTATACTTTTTAGCACGCTCAATGTCTCTGATTGCTCCCCCCCCCCCCGTAGAGACGCTGTAGCATTTTGCTTTCTCCACATTTGCGTCTGTCAGTGTGGCTCGTGGTCTGGAATATTGAACGCTGTTTATTCTTGTTGTGGCTGGGTCGCCACGGCGCGCTGTGGCAGACGACTCGTGATCAGATTGATTGTGGTGCCTTTCTGTGAAGTCGGCCCGATGTGGTTATTGTCAGCGGTCCACGTCGTGCTCCAGCCCTCCCGGCTTAATGTAGTTAATGTCGTGCGTGGTGTTTTGCATAATGCATAACGCGCTGTATAATTTGTCTGGCACGGCTGGCGAATATTAACGCCGTCTAGACGCACGCAGCCCCGTCCTTTATTAATAGAGAGCCAACAGACGCGATAAAGTCCCCCCCCCCCCCCCAAAAAAAAAACGGCAACTTTGCATTGTGTCCCGCTGAAGCCACGGCTTGGTTGAAAGCCCCACAGAGCGCAACAAGCATTGATCATTTACGGGGCCATAAATCGGAGTTATTGGCATACCTGTAATAAAGATAATGTCGGGTTTTAAACATGACCTCTGTTGACTGAGAGGCTGAGCTCCGCTAGATGAGAACCGGTGGTTTCATCATTACCCACCTCCTATATCGATTATATCAATGTGCCGAAAAAACAAAGTGTCTTGTGTCCTAAAAGCCAACAAGACTTGTGCATTTTCCACGACCCTCACCACAGACAATAGCTGCCAGCTTCATTTACCTCCTGCATGTTCTGATTTAGGCTTCTGTAATTGGGAGCTTGCATATCTGGAATTACACTGTTATTTAAAAATAAAAAAAGAAAGGCTGGCTAGAAGGCAGTTGATATTTCCTCTCCTTTTTTTGTCTGTGTGCGAGTGTGTATTGTTCTCAGGCGGGGAGGAAGGAAAATAAGTGCTCAAGAACTTCTCTTTTTAGTCCCCATTTTTGAAAAGAAAATTAAGCTCTTTGAAAATGAAATTGAAGATTCTTAAAATGTCAATCAAGCTTTTGAAACTTGAAATGAAAATGTTGATCAGCAGAAAAAAATGATCACCACAACTTTGTGAAAATGTGTCATATTATTTGTCATATGTTGAATAAATTGAGTAGATTGGACGTCAATGAGCTCATCCAGGATGTGGGTCAATGGAGACACTTAGCTGGTAGCCATTCATTCAGCGTATATGTGGTGGAAAGACTGTTTATTTAATTGCCACAATGAAGAGCGCATTGTTTCAGTGTATGTCTTAATGATCATGTTAACATAGGAGGCACAGTGACAATCATTCATTTAAAGCACAGAGTGGTGAGGCTTTTGAATTTGAACCCTTTTCGTTATTTTCGTGTTGGTCTGAGTATGCTGTAGATACGAGGTGAAGCAACATGTTGCCCTGTTAACTTGCATACAAAGAGTAATGCACTCATTAATTTGGATATTCAACGTCAGTGAGTGAGAGCAGATCCGGGTGTTTTGGTGCTGCAGCGTTGTTTTCTTTCGCCTTGTTCTGCTTTGCTTTGCTTTCCATCCGTTTCTGGCCGCTGCTCTCTGCTCCTGTCTGTGACGGGAATACTGAGTAAGATGCTATTTAATTTCAGAAAGGCCGCTGATGTTCTTTGCGAGCGAGGCAGCAGTGGAAAAACCACAATTCACACTTGTTTAACTGTGTGTTCATCGCCGTCAGATAACCAAATGAAAACCTCTTTTTAACGTAACATATGTTGGACTGATTGGTATGCAGGGTGAGCCTGTCGGACGGCTCACAAATTGTCTCTCTTCAGAAGGCTACAGTCAATGCTCTCCGCTGATTTTCACTGCACAGAGTGTTTACCATCCCTGCAGGATGTTTGCAATTTGGAACAACACTGACTTCTCACTTACAAAATAAATAGCGGTATACATGAAATACATGTATTGACAAATTCATGACATTTATTTTCAAAATGTAATTACTTACTTTACTTTGTATACTTAAGTGAAGGATGACAATTTGCATTTCATTAAAAAAGAACATTAATTAATTCAATCTTTGGAAAAAAATAGTAATGCATTTATTGGATTTTATAGCTTAAATACTAGTGGATTTGTTCTGCACAGCATTTTTGTGCTGTTGCTTCAGAATTTATCAGAACCGATTTTTCTTTTTCATTCTGTTTCTCCATCCAGGTTTCATCTTGTTTACAAAGATAGCTAAAAACACTGCTGAACGGGGAAGGCGAGCCTCATGAGTCGGCCTCGTGGATCGCATCGACATCATGGATTTGTCTAAAATGGGTATGATACAGCTCCAGAACCCCAACCACCCCACTGCCCTGCTGCACAAGGCCAACCAGATGCGTCTGGCCGGGACTCTGTGTGACGTGGTCATCATGGTAGACAGCCAGGAGTTCCACGCTCACCGGACTGTGCTGGCCTGCACAAGCAAAATGTTTGAGATCCTCTTCCATCGCAGCAGTCAGCATTACACCCTGGACTTTCTTTCACCAAAGACTTTTCAGCAGATTTTGGAGTATGCCTACACTGCCACGCTCCAGGCCAAGGTGGAGGACTTGGATGACCTTCTGTATGCAGCAGAGATCCTGGAGATTGAATACCTGGAAGAGCAATGCCTCAAGATCTTGGAAACCATCCAGTCCTCAGATGACAATGACACGGAGGTCAACCTCAATGATGGGAGCACAGAGGAGGATGATGAGCGCAAAGGCCACAATGGAGGCAAGAACTCCAAAAAGCATTCCATGCAGAGTCCCTATCTGACAGGTGCCCAACAAGTCGCCATCATGACTGGCATGGTGGACCAGAGTCCTTCTGTCTCCACCTCCTTCGGTGTCTCCACCCTAAGTCCCACCAAAGCTGCTGTGGACAGCCTGATGAGCATCGGTCAGTCTCTGCTCCAGCAGGGCTTTGGGGGTGAGCACGTTCTCCATGGCAACTCCCACCCACTGATGACTGAGATCAAGACAGAAATGATGCAAGTGGACATGGGTGGCAACGGTCACGACAGCCCTCCAAACCTGGAGTCCAGTGCCTCCAGCAATGGAGAACGAAGTGGGGAGGACAGGAACCGAGACGGTCCAGGAACACCAACCAGGAGCAGCGTCATCACCAGTGCCCGCGAGCTACATTACGTCCGCGATGAAGTCATGGGCGATCCTCAAGTTGATGTCAGCCAGATGGGGCTGGAAGCAATGGCTGGGATGACGGAGAAGCATCTTGCCTCGCTGTACTCCCTACCTGCAAATCATAAATCAGATGCCTTCATGTCCATGCCGGCATCCATGGCGGCATCCATGGCCTCCAATCTTCCCATGTCCCCAGCCCTGGCAATGTCTATGGACTTCAGTGCCTACGGGGGACTCCTGCCTCAGAGCTTCATCCAGAGGGAATTCTTCAGCAAGCTCGGGGAGCTGGCTGTGGGCATGAAACCAGACGTCAGGAACCAGCACGAACGTTGCAATGTTTGCGGTGCAGAACTACCAGATAACGAAGCTGTGGAGCAGCACAGGTAAGACAAGTTTTCTTTTGAGTAGCTGCTTGATAGTTGTTTTGGTCTTGAAATATAAGGTCCTTTTCAGCCTTTTTTTTTTTTGCTTTGGTAGTTTGCATTATATCCAGCAGAAAGTGAAAATCTGATGTCAATCAACATGATTGCGTTGGGGAACAGGGATTAAATTAAAAGGCTTACCCCCCTGTCTAGTCACCTGTTTTTGACTTAGGAAGTTTTTAGGCAATAGGGGAAATTAGTTGTTATGTTTTCTTCTGCCTTAAAATAGTACCATTCATTTTGTATGTCAGGGATTAGGACAAGTAACAAAATCAGTAACCCATCCACGCTCATATAAAATATGAGTAGGTGACATCCTTTGACGAACACAAACCTTAGGACTGTGTGGCTCAGGCCCAGAGATCCACTGCTTCAATAACTGCCCAGGTGACTGCTGCCGTTATATTGTCTTAGACCATTAGTCACGCCTTACAAGATGTGGGCGGCAGCTATCACACACACTTACCAAAGTGGTACCCCCTCATCCTGGACTCGACTAACCTCCCCTTTCCCATAACTGCACAAGGGGGGCCCTTATTAGCTTGATGATTAGAGTAGACGGTCAGCTCAGGAAATGAGTGCTGAATCTGGGCTCTTGGACAAGGAGGTAGTTCTAGGACAGGGGAGTGGCAGTAAATACGTGCGGCGCTTTTTCAGTCAATGTATATAAATAGATCAAGGCAACTGCACTTAAAATACTCATCTGCAACTCAAAACTGCGTTTCATTTCATAGTTCATATTATAAAAATTGTGTCAGCCCAGTCGGAGCACAAGCACCTGGTGGAATGTATTGTCATCGCTTCTTGTGTGTGTGTTTTTGTGACTGGAGGCCTTTTTGTGACATGAAGGCCATCTTCTCACCCTGTATGTTTGTTTAAATCATTAGGAATGCGCAGTGGTTAAAGTTCACCTGAGGATTTGAATCCCATCCTCCGCCCCCTCATACTTGAGCCATTATCTTGGTGTGCACGGCTAAAAGCTGATTCAGTCCAAGTTTCTCGATTTTTTAAAATCGGTCTCAATGTTGTCTTAGGAAAATACTGAGTATTACAGAATGGCTTTTACTCCAAAGAGAAGTGTCCTTGTTTGCAACCTTACACCAACTGTTGTGCAGTGTTTGTTTTTCTTATTCCATTTTGAACATGTGGTGGAGTCAGATACTTCGTAGTTGTTTTTGGTGTTGGCAGTTACTTTTGAAAGTGTATATATGTGTGGCCTTCATGCAAAGTGAATAAGAGGGATGCGTCTGCATAGACTGATACTATGCATCTTTAAAAACAAACAAGAAAAAACTATAGAAGTGGATTGTGTTCTGCTTTATGATCAGTTCTTCCTAAGCAGGCTTTAACAAAAGCTTTACCATGCACTATAGCTTCTGTGTGAGATGCAGTATTGTAGTCTGACTGCGTTAAAGGACAGGCCACATTAGTCTCCGTCTTGAGAAAAGTCTGATATGTGAAATGGTTGCCTGTGTTTCAAGAGGAATTTCATCAATTCGCTCAAGCCGGGAAATCTTGTATCAAAGGAGATTTCCAAACCGTTTCATGCATTGATCTTCCCGCCTCTCCCCATAGCATACTAATGGGTTAATTTAGACGGGTTGATACACCGACACGACACTGTTTAATATTGTACGTGCTGTCCTGACAGCCTCCTGAAGTGTAGAAATCAAACATTGCATCATCCGCTGTCTGCTTTGCCGTCCGCACATGAAAGGTCTGCGGTGCTACCCTGAGATGCTTGATAATTCAGACGCTCCTCGTGTCCTCACAAATTCCAATGTGGGTCATTTGATAGCATATCAAGTCTGTGTTTTTTTTTTCTGTGTACAGCCTGTCAAGCTCCCCGATTCTTTTGATGTGAACACAAGATGTTTTATTTCAGACGAGCGGAGTCGTGTTCCCTCTGACTAATTACACATCATTTCCCCACAGCCACTGTGTCAGGGTCACTGCTACCTCTGCAACAAACACATACAAAAGTTGGCAGAGTTGACTTTGGTGCAGGCAGGTCAAGTCAAACATGAGTGTAATTATTTCCAGATGTGGCACAGGTCGTTGGTGTGAGGTGTCTGTGTGTGCGCGTCTATGTTAAAATGAACGAACCAGAAAGTGCCCACTTCCTGTATAAATTTAGTCTCTGCTCCCTTTCATTCCTCTGTGCCCTGGATTGTATCTTAAACCCCCCCCCCCCCCCCCCCCCCCCCCCCAGACTGAATACATTGGCTTCGCAAGTGGTGTGTGAGGAGTCACCTATGGGATATAGAAACGTATACCGATAAGATGTGTAAGCACAGGAGATGCAAGGGGTGGGCGATACGGCAAAAATATCATATCATGATTTTTTTTCAGGCAGGATCACAATCCACAGACTTATCACAGCTCTTTTTCAGTTGGTTTTAAGACCATTTTGCTACTGAACAGTACAACCACATATTCCCTATTTAAAAAACAAACAAAAAACTAGTCATACAAGATAACAGAACAAAAATTTCTGTTCTGAAATGGAACACTTTAAAGTTTCTCTAAATATGTATCAGTTACTTTTTGAAATCCATATGAACCACTCTTCACATCGGCATTCATTAGATCTATCATTGCAATTATTTGTATAGCGGCAGCACTGCTGCATGCAGGGCAGACACTAGGGCCATAGATCTGCAACTAATAGAACGCACAATGTAGCGCAATACCAACTATCTCTCTGTAAAGGCAGATCGTGGAGACATTTTAATTTCATCGTAATATCATCATATTGCACAACTCCAAGAGATGCTACCTTGAGGCAGGGTTTGGTATCAAAAACCCGTACAGATCAAAATCAAGCACCAATCATCAATAAAACGTCATTTAACGACTGGTCAGATTTTTTCTTTTCTTTTATTCTTTCATCTCATAGCTCCACAATGAAATCAACATTTTGCTAATTTTGGACTGTTTTATCTAGGTCAAGTTGTTGTATGGCTGCTTGTGTTGATATTGGAGAACTTTGGCATTTTAAATTGAGGCGTCAAGGTTTTTCTGTTATGAGTAATGAAACTCTTGGCAAAAGTACAGGAAAATGTCAAGTGATATACAGCCCTATATCTTTAAATCATCTTCCAAAGAAATGTATAAAGCTTAATGAAAGGCAATACATTATAGGTGCGAGTAATCCCCATTTCACCATGACAACTCCCCCCCCCATCTTTCCCCCAGTAGTCCACCCCGCCACCTCCCCACTGACGAGCCCTAGATGTATTTCTTAAAGAGAGCCCAGGGTGACTGTTGCTGCTGCTTCAGGGAGACAGGATTACAGCAATATTTTAGTAACCCTTGCACTGAGAAAATAATCAACACAGGAAGGGCCTGAGTGATTATTGGGAAAATAAATGCATGATGCAGGGGGCTAATTCGGCCGTGGCGGGGGAAAGAAGAAAGAACCCTCCACTGCTTGGTATTCCAAACACAGCATCCAATTCACGGGAACTAGCCTTGGGTTTATCTCTTTCACTTAATCGTCCATTCTCATGCAAATGACTGACCCTCGCTGTAATGTACATCGCATAAGTGAAAAAAGAGCCTATTTTGAAAGAGAGCTTTTCCAGCATATAGCCGTTAAACATTACTGATAACCGTCAATGCTTTAACTCTGCCTTGGTTTTTTTTATGGGGGGGGCGAGGGTGTACATGAACATAACAAGTCAATGAGTCCCTGTTTCTCCTCTCTGTTTTCCTAGTTATTATTTGCATTGATGGAAGCATTGGGGTACGAAGTGGGAGTGGTGGAAATAATCACCCCTGCTTTAACCTCCGCACGCGCACACACTCGCATCATTACTTTTTACACACATTCCCCTCAGCAGCAGCAGCAGCAGCCAGCGCTCACTCCTCCATTTCCTCTTCGTTTGTGGCAAAGGGGTACGGAGGGCGCTCTAATACCCCGGGCCCCAGGTGTTTAAACAGTGGGCCTAAGGTCCTTATCTGTGCATATCAGAGTGGGACAGATAACCCTTGGCACTCCTCCTCAGTAAACCAAGAGCAGATTGAGCCCAGATAGCGGCCCATAGCGTTTGTTGCAGGTGATAACGATGTATGCACACACATATAGCCTGCACGCTGAGGTGAGGCCAGTGGAAGGTTTACAAGCACACGGACACTTGTGTGCTTTGGCCACTATCAACCATTAACCACTGCTTTCGTCCTATACATTCACACCATGAGCAACCAGTTGGGTTCAAATGGCCACTCTGATGACCGGTAGTTGTGAAAGTGGCTTAAGACAAAGTGCAACAAATGGTTGGTAGATGCTGGTTTGAAATAATCTGTATTTGCATAAGGTTTCATTTTTATTAAAGGTGCTAAATTTAATATCCAGAGCCTTTTTGTTTTAATTGCCACACACAGAGGAAGAGCAACTTCTTTCTCTGCTCAGGTAGACATTACTCCGCTTTATCATAACATAGCAACGAGTTGTTTTGTATATTAATGCTCTGAGTTTCATAGAGAGAACCTTTTTAAGCAATTATGAGAATCATCTCTCCGCTCAGGTGATGCTAAAGCCTGAAGGGAAGTTTTATTGCATGTTTGCTTGATCAACAGGTGTCTTTCACAACCAGTTGTGCTGGTTTCCACTTCCTCCTCCTCCTTCAGTTCTACCCAGACTCCACCCTCTTTGCCCATACGTTTGGTTCTGTGGCTCCATTCGACTACCAGAATTAGATTTAGATTAGATATGCAGAGAATCCGTACATCGGCTGTGTTTTCTGTTGCGATCTCGAGTAAATGAATGGACTTTTGATGGTCGTGCTCATGGTTTTAAAAACTTGCTGAACCCATTTTGTGATCACAGTAGCTGCTACCGCTATCAAACAGCATTGCTCAATAGCTGAGCGTCGGAGTGCCCAAGAGGGTGCGCTCAGGTCTGTTTGACTTAAATTCCGTCAGACCTCTGTGCATCCAAAATCTATGACCGCGAATGTGTTGGAGAATCTGAATATTGTTGTTAGATGGTTTCTTGTGCTCATTTCCAGAAATTGTTTCTCTGCTAGTAGGATGCACTGAGACGGATATATTTTATATGCTGACATTTTTAATTCCTGTTTAGATTGCTGGTGTATGATTTATTATTTTTATAATGAATAACTATTTCAGTTAATTTACACCCAAGTATTTATTCGTTGCATTTTGTTAAAAGAATGATCCCATTCACTTGCACACAGTGAGGCATACAACTTATTATTTATGGGATTGGTACACAGTATCGGCTGATACCCACGGCAATATATTGCTATTGGTATCGGGACTGAATGACTCTGATTGGTGCATCCCTATCTGTAAGGGAAAAAACAAAATGTGCCAGCAGTTCTGACGCCCTATACTAAAATGACAGCGCTGTTGTTCGATGAAACGGAGCGCTCTGAGGCCCAGAGTGACTATTTACAAATGCACCCAATGTCCCAGTCCTGCTCGCTGTATACAGTACCTCACCTTTTGATCCTAAAATAACTAAAACTAAAGCAGTTTCAAGCTTATGATCCTAACCTCTAAAACTGTGCAAGCATTTTCCTGATTCCTGAAAGAAGCCCATCAACAAAGCATCCATTACATGGCAGTGGATTACCCTCTATTTGAAATCACTCAGTGAGCAAAGTCTCCCCGGCTTGCACTCAGAGGTACAGTACATGTTGGTGTAATAATCCAACAGCACAGAAAGCCTCACTCAACGAAAACACTTCTCCAAGAAATACCTCAACCACAGACGACAGCGGAGGGCTTATTCAAGCCTGGCTGCCACATCGTCTCCCTTTTTATCCTCACACAGGTGCTTTTTTTTTTGCCCTTATTGGAGGTGTGGTGTTTTGTTCATGCCCCCGAGGAACTGGCGCTTTGACTGGGCCCACGGTGATGGCTGCAGCTGAGGCAGCTGCTGGCTGAGGCCCAATTATAGACAGGCTTTAAAAGGCTCTGGTTGAACCGTAAAGATTTACACCGCCATCGCTCTGATCTCAGATCTGGGCTCTGTCCTCACTGTCAGGATAGGGAGATGCATCGATTAAAGACTTAACACAGGGGGCTACATCATGTGGAATGGACTACACACACACACACACACACTCACACACCTGCGTACAGATCAAGCATTTTATTGTTGTGCAATCTTGCAGTGTCGTCAGGTGCTTTTTTAGAAGGAATTGAGGGGCTTTTTTGGAATAGGGGGGTGGAGGATGACAAAAGAAGGGCACCACCAATAGAAAAGGGAAGGGGTGGGGGGGCAGTGTAATATCTAGACAGTGGCTATGGCAATGGAGGGAGGCGATCTAATCAGTAGGCTGATTAGATCGCCTCCCTCCCTGAGATAAGGGTGGAGGGAGGTGCTTGTATAATAAAAGTTAGCAGCTTGACTTGGTGCGACCAGCTGCCTCTGTGTGGCTAACAGCACTCAGCAGACGTGGCCTTTGCTGATGCGGTCTGGCAGGAGCTGCTATGAAACGAACACACTGAGGCCCCTATCTTTTGTCCCTGTGGGGGCCTCGGGGTCTGTAGGGAGGGATAAGGATAACATACTGTACTGGAAGTTGGCCTTGTGTGTGTCATTGTGAGAGTTTTTTTTTTTTTTTTTGTTGGTCATGTTGTGAGGGGCTATGGTGGGGGGCTCAAGGGGAGTACTAATTACAGCCAGTTATCAGGTGACATGCAAATGTGTTATCGGCCTTAACTTCCTGATGTCTATCTCTACTCCCAGTAGCTGCTGTGAGTGTTGGCAGGGGAAGAGGTTGTGCCACCGTTTCTCTGTAAATGCACAGTGAGTGGATCTCGGCAGGGAGAATGATTTAACGGCATTCTTTTTTCAATCCTGGGAACCTTTTATTAGACTTTCAGACCTTCTTTTCTTGGCAGACTTTCTTACTGTATTAAGGTGCATGCATCATTGTCAACTTTCCCATTAAAAAAGAAAAAGTCAATAGAATTAGAATGATCTGGCCTTAAAGCTGAGTGGGTTTTAGTTCTAGTTCATAGAGCTCGGCCTCTGTTCTCGTGGACCTGAACGCTCTGGGTTCTAATCCCATCGATATCCCATTAGCATCCCCTCTCTGGGTCCCCGCCACATGAAAGATGTGTCGGTTCCCCCTCTCTGATTCTATTGCTCTGGCAGACCGTAAGGAGGACGGCCACAATGAGCAAATGTGCTCGAGCCAAAGGGCCAACCCAAGTGTGCTCACAAATGTCCTGTGTGTGTGTGAAAAAGCTGCCACCACCACCTCAGAGGCCCCCTAGCCTCCCTGGGAAGTATCAAACCAGAGCCCTCCGCGGGCTTCCACCGAGAGAGCTTCTAATTAGCCTCTTTGTTGCCACTTGAATGGTTTGCCAGAAATTGGCAAGGGGCCCCAATGGAGTGATACCAGTACGCTAAGAAGCTGGTCATAAAAATTGCCCCCCATTCTCCCCACCGTCACCTGTCACAAAGGAGCTCTCAGGTAGGAAACTGAGGCCAGAACGGCACCATGCAGGTCTTTTTAATCCACCTCTTCGGAGCTCAAGGAAGCATGATTGCTCAACAGGTGAATTATAGGTTTGTGCTAGCTGACTGCTCACAAGCTGGGAGGGTCTCCAAAACGGATGAATGGAAATTAAAATACAGCTCCTATCGTAGCCTTCAATAATTCCTGTTTCTGGTAATGCACACGTAGAGTGGGTTATAATGCTGCTGTTGAATTGCTGAAAAGAAGCCAACCTGGTATGACTAGTGTTCACGAGCAGTTTGGACAACCATTCATTAAGTGGGAAAACTATTGTCAGCACGAAAAGACAATGCATGAATTGGTGCAATAATTCTTAAGTAACATTTTTTACTTTAAAGAAGGGTAAACTATGATGAAATCTCTCAGGCAAACTGACTAAGTCTACTTGACTAAAATAACTGTCCCTCACTTAAATCACATTCAAATTTACGACAGCAAGAATTGTTGATTGACAAAAATACATGCACGTTTTAATTTATCTGCTAAAAAGTAGATTTATCAGCTTTGAATAAAGTAGGTACCAACTTGTTTTGTTTTCGTAGGGGAAACACGAACAATGTTAATGACGCGTTGACCCATTTATTCAAAATATAGCTTTTCTCAGTATATGTTATAGTATGCAATTATTTGAAAACATCACAATTATCTAAATATTTTTTGAAAGAAATAGTCAAAAGTTATTTCAGAGGCAGTGCATGGAGTACTCTTTCATGCTACTTAGCAACTAGCATGTTAGTTTACGGGCCAATAGCACCTTATTTGTAATTAATTAGTTCTTTTTCACAATTGTTATTGATTGTCGCCCCTAAATGCCACATCATGTCACTTCACGCCCTGAACTGTTGACATATACATGTTGCATTGGTTAGGATACAAAGAAATCCAAATTATGTTACCAAACGAGAACGTCATTTCGGCATCACGAAGCAGCCTATCTACCTGCTGTCAGTAGATTCAAAATGCTGTCAGACCTATACTTGTGGCATCTGACGTGCTGCCTGGTGAGCGTCGTGGCAGGAGTGCAATGAATGTCAAGGCGACTTGGAGCGACCGACACGTTTTAAGCTCCGCTGTAATCCAGGAGGGATCAGTTGGGTAAATCATGGCATAAAGCTTAAAACCATAATTGATTTATGTATCTGCTGACCGAAGACGCCCAGAGAGATTACCAGAGGGAGAGAGCTGATGATGGATAGGCTGGCCCCCTCACACAGGCTGCATGCGAGGTGGGGGTTGAATTCAATTGAAGGGAGATTTGTCTGCCTGAAGAGCGAGAATGTCTGAAAAACTGAGTGCGAGTCTGAGAAGAAATGCATAAATCATTAGAGGTGTATTTACAAAATCATCCCAGCGTATTTCTGTGTTTATACAGCACTTCTTCACCAGTTTTGAAGTGCTTCTGATATTTAACTGATACCAAGGCTCATTCTGAAAAAGAAGCGGATATTTCAATTGTTATTCCAACATGTGAAATTGTGCTTGCGTTGAGTTGAAAATCGTAGCTAATTCAATTTGCGGGTTTTTCGGAGACAATGCGGTATTGACAAGTTCTATAATAACTAATCTTCATTGTTCATATAGTTATATTCATCCATTGTCTCATGGCCAGTGTCCCGCACAAAATCTAAAACAACACAGTTTTCCCATCGTACCCTACACAAACAGACGATGCTTGTTTTCATGATAAATATATACATATATAGTAATAGAGGAATTGCAAAATATCACATTTTATTTTATTTTCTGTAGCTTTATTTTGATTATCTTTTAAATGTATTATTAATATTTTAATTAAACATCAAATTTTGTCAAAAACATTCAAATCAGCAATAAAAAACATCACAAGTCGTATTCCCATAAATGTCATTTGTGTGATAAAAGGCGACATCATATTTGTATAGGTGTTTACCGGGACATCAGACTCATCACATTGACCATCGACTGGAAGATGTCATATTAAGACGATATCAGTGTCACCCTAATTGGCATCATAATTTCCGGATGGTTGCTGATGATTTGACACCTTTTGATTGGTCGGACAGTGTTCCTGCCATAATCAGCCCATGAATTTCTCTCCTGACACATCATGAATCCTCTCTTTCTTGTTTACTGCCAGACTGTCAGCCATCTCCAAGGTCTCTCTTGACCGCTTCCAGATTGTTTTGTGTTTGTCTGTTTGTCCCTGTGCCCGAAAGGCGAGAGTGGGATAGTAAAAGAAGAAAAAAAAAAAAGCCATTCCATTTCCTGGACTGATCACTGAAGCGGGTGGCTCTGACATGTCATGACTCAAACAGCATCATTTCTGCCACTCCTGTCTAGCCGCTGACCTTACAAATGATGCTGTAGGCTCCCACCATATGCCATTAAGCATGGTGTAAAACAGGATGGGGTTTTATCCCTGGTCACAGGAGCAGCGGCACGCAGACATCCTCTGCGGTTTCAAACTCCCTGCTCTCACCTTTCGGAAAAGAAAAGCAGATTACAGCGGCAGTTCTCTCTCTGATGGTTTTGTCCATATACTGTCTTTTTCTCTCCCTTCCCTGCTTGTGTTTTATTGCCTCCTGTGAGTGTTGGTCTGAGGCGAGGAGCTGGAGCTTCCCTAACAGGTGTTTGGGTGCTTATCGGCCACGTCTGTGCCCTTATCTCTGGCCCTCAGCTTCCTGCATCCTCTCTCTTGCATGCCTCAGAGTGGGGATATATTTCACTTAGCCTCTGACCTGAAACCTTCTTCTCTATCTCTCTGGGTCTCTCTCCCTCCTTCTCTCTCTTTCTCTGAGGCTATGAAGACATTTCAACACCATCACCTAACTTGACTTTTTTTCTTCGAGCCTTAATATCACTCGAAGCCAGCAAGAGTCCCTAAAATTAATTAAACCAAGGATACAACTAACAATCATTTTCAATATTTTTATTTCCATTGATGGCTTTTTTAAATTTATCAATTGGTCTGTACAATGTCATGAACGCTCAAGGTCATATAATTTCAGTTTGGTATTTTTCTTTAATAAATTCAATCAATGACATTTTTTTATAAAACACATTTAAAAACAAATCATGTTCCCCAAAGTCCTGTACAGACCAGAGAAGGTAGCTAAAATCTAAACATTAATGTACACAGTTCATAGGCACACATAAACAACACACAGGCCTAAGAACAAGTCCAAAATCAGCCAAATCAGGGAGAGTCAAACGCTACAGAGTGAAAGAGTAAATGGAGGGGACGGATCAGATCCAGAAAGGGATGCTGTTCCACAGTTTTAGGGCTGCAACATGAAAGGCGCGGTCACCCCTGAGTTTAAGTTTAGATCCCGGGACAGTCGGTAGCCCCAAGTCAGCCCACCTGAGGGACCTGGAGGAAAAATAGATTATTATACATAGCCCTATATTATATGTATTAATTGTGTAGGCCCACCACATCCTAAATATTAAATGTTCACAGTTATTTTAGAAAATCAAGTGTTACCCTCGAACTGATGCAGGTCGATCGAGAGAAAAAGCACACGGTTGAATTAGAGTGGAAATGTCTTAGTGGCTTCAGCACAGACTGAGCTTTGATGGTGTTTGGAGCCGTGAGTTTGATCTAGCATTTTGTCAGAGTGATTGGTCTCAGGCTTTAGCCCCACCTCCACATTCCCTCTATCCTTCCCTGCTCCCAAGTCCCACACAGGGACAAAGGCTAAAGTGTCTGTCGGATGGGGTTGTGATGCTGGTTTGGAGGGGGTTGACCCCCTCGGAGGACCTGACAGGGGCCCTTTTTTTTTTATTTTTTTTTTTTTCTTTCTAATCCCCATTCTGAGTGGGCACAGAGGGGAGAGAACCCATAGTCTAACACCCATGAGAGAGTCTATTGTGAGCCGTGGGCTCTGTTACAGTAGGATGGATGCAGGGGTCTCAGGCCCAGATAAACGCCGGGGTCAGCCAGGCCCCCGTTATTTACAGTAGGCCCTTTCATTGCCTGAGTGAAACAGGAGCCTATGGTGGAGGTGGAGGTGGTGGGAGGGCTTCAGGGGACGACCACTGTTTGTGCTCAGCCAGGCCTCCACTATAGGTCAAAGAGCACGGGGGGTGGGTCCACAGGGGTTACAGACCTGACTTTTGTCTTGGCGTTGGGGGGTGTTGCTGCTTCATTGGGGGAAAATAAAAGGTAGAAGGGGGGGTTGGCTTCAGAGAGAAAAGGCGGCAGTGATGACTTCCACACGGACTTTCTCTGTGATGTGATTTAGGAATATGTACTGAGGGCTGAAAGGTTTGTGGAAAAAAAATCGAATTCCACTGTAAATATTTGAATTTGTAAAAAAAAGCGTTAAACGTATTGATGCCATTTAATAGTGGTACCAAAATGCAGCTAACGGACCTGCTGCACCTATACCAACACAAAGAGCGATGGCAGGACAACTCAATAGGTGCTCTTTTGTCAGGGTGTCGCTCAGAAAAGTGAAAATTCAACACTATCCCAAATGACTGCATGCTGCCTTCAATTGTCCTGAAGTGACTCTGACCTACATAAGCAAAGCACAGGACTCAATCCACTATTGGAGCAACAGAAACATACACACTAAAAGAAGAAAAAAGGTTCACACCTACTTGCTATAACTCAATGCTTCAGAGTCAGTTAGTTAGGTCATCTTCATTCTGACATGACATACAATACTCTGTAATAATCCAAAACCCAAATGGTCTCCGAGCAGGCTGGAGTACACAAACACTCTTTCACCTCTACACTGAAACAGTTTCTGTCAAGTACATTTATTAAGCTTAATCCCACACGATCCATTACCAACCCAATTCCTGTTTGTTGCCTTTAATTAAGAAACGGGAAGTTGCCAAGGGCCAGAATCGGTACCATCTGTCAGAAGACTTGAGCATAATCTTGCCATAATCTTAGTGTCAACCTTCCATATTAGGAGGCCAGCACGGAGGGAAAAGCCAGCAGGGAAGTACAATTAGGACAGCATTCTCTCGGGCATTCATTTGCCCGAACCGATTTTATTATTTTTACTCTGACAATGACAGGAGGGGTTAAAGGGCAGCAGGCGAGAACTTTACAGATGAAGCGGGTTTTGCGGCAGTTTGGTTTGACCCCCCACCTCTCACCCCTATTGTCCTGAGAGAACACAAAGGCTCCTGTCAAACTCTAGTGGTCAGCGCTTCGGCCAAACCTACCAGCAGAGGGTTTGAATCTGGCAGAAGCCGCCGCCATTGACCAATTGGGAGACAAAGAGAGAGGCAACGGTTTGTCTTCTTAAAAAACGTTTTCTTCCAAAATGAAGGAAGAGCAGGAAAGAGTTGTCTTTCCTACTTTGTTGTTCAGAGATGTAGTCTGTGGTGGAACATCATTTTCACAAGTTCAATATTGAGGTAATTTACTTGAGTACTTCTTGGAAATGTTGCACTTTTTCTCCACTACTTAGTTTTTACATCTATAGTTACTATTTACTTTACAGATTCATATTACTGCTTGTGAAATACAATGTATTAAAATAAAATAAAGCAATAAAGCTGCTTCTATTGCTATTGTATTTCAAGGCCACACAACAGAATATGTAATTTTTAGAATTAGATATACTTGAATATTCATCCTGTTTTCCAGAACATTTGGTTAGAAATGAACTCTTAATTAAACTACTACTCCTATTTACCAGTGTAACAAAAAAATTAAGAATGAAAAGAAAAACTGTTGATGCTTCTGGAAGACACAAAGTATTTAGAGGATAGTATTTGATGGGAACCACGACTTCAGTGTAATAAGAGGTTGGCGAGTTGAAGGTTTCATATTACGAATTAAGAAATTTGCCTTTTAAAAAAAGAAAATAATTATTGTCAAGTCTTTTGTCCTGAAAAAAAGAACCCACATAACTACACAGCATTTTTTTTCTCCATTCATTATCTATTTGTTGTGGACTAAGAAGTAATTTATTCTAATCATTCCTATACAAGGCAGTTGGGTAATATTATTTTGTTCCCGTACAGCTACGTTTCAAACACAACGGAGCTCTGCAGCAGGTATTAATCAAACGCTTTTGTCCTCAGTAATCTGTCTGTAACTGAGTCGGTGGACAAAGTCCCTCTGACATTTTTCACCTCGAAAGAGAAAAATAACGTGCAAAAAGGTAAAACCGTATGGGATCATGGAGCACAGCTGCAGCACGAAAAGGGCTTGCCGGCATTACATTTACTCTGCTTATGTCTTGCTTTCTGTCTTCTAAATACCCTTGACATATTACGGAGGAGATCAAAAGCCCAGGAGAGATGTGGGCTGCATGTGGGTGTCGAGGTACAATGTAGGCCAGAAGAAGGCCTTTACGAAGAGAATATGCAGTGTGGCGTTAAATTTGCCTCCGCCTTGGACCAACGTTCTGGTCGATGTATAGTTCACGGACATCGGAGTTGAGTTAAAATATCCTCCTGTTGGAAAAGGAGACAGAAAAATGAATAAGAAGTAAATGAAGAAGTTTGTTTGTTATTGTCATTTAGCGTAGTTGAGGAATTGCCTCGTCAATCAACAGAATATTTGATAATAAACTAACCTTTTGCTATCGAGGAAAATGTCAAACCCTCTGCGTTCCCAGCTTATTAAATGTGAGGGTTTGCTGCTTTTTATTTTGTTTTATGTCCTCGTAAATTTGAAATCTTTTAATTTTCGGGAAAAAGCAAGACATTTGACGATGTCAATTTGGGCTCTGGGAACAGATGACTATGGGTGTCTTTATGGCAATTTATAGATTCAATGATTAATCACTTGAAAACAATTATCAACACATAAATCCATACTGGCAATAATCAACAGCAAGGAGTGTTCCGATGGGGAAGTTCATTTGCTCAATGGTGATGACCTCTACAGTATATATAAGCTGTCCTCATAGTGTCATGAAAAATAACTTTGTCAGGGAAATCTATACCTTTACTGTGTGCTTTGGGGTCTTCTACTTTCTTTACATGTTATTTTATTTTTCTAATATAAAATACTATTTAAATATATGTATAATCCCCAGAATGTCCTGCTCTTTAACGGCTTTTGACACCTAATTCTAAATGAATTGAATTGCAAAAATAGTTACTGAACAATGAAATGAGGCAAAGAGTCCAAATAAAACCAAAGTCCCGTCATGTCTGCCAGACTGTCTTTATGTACTTGTGGTCAGGGAGGAGCCTCATTAACTGCCCCATTAATGAGGCCTTTATTAAATACTATAATAAATATATAATTAAATAATAAAATTCAAGGCCAGTATCGACTTGCTTATATGAACCTAGCTTCAGTTTGTCAACTACCCACGTCTCTTCTTTTTTGATACATGGGCTGACATTGTCTATGCAGTGAACGGTAGAAATGGCAACGGCCAGTGTGTCCGTTTGTTGGCCAGTATGTCGGCAGGTTCTGTACCAGCCCTCAGAGGTCAGTGGACATGGTACAGCTTTCACATGGCCCTGAGGTCCTGACCCCCACCTTTGTTGGCCATATTCACCCCCCTCCTCCCAGCAAGGACCGAAGCCCTTTGAGCCGAGCCCTCAACCCCCCGCAGAGCGCGCCCCTTCAGCACATTAATAGTGGCACTGGAACTAATTGCCCAACCTTAGATGTGCTTGAGACCCAGATTGCCTCAGCTGCCAGTGCCCCACAAACCCCCCAACACTCCACCCCAAACAGAAGAAAACCTTCAAAAGAAGAATCGCAAAATTGCTGGTTTCTCTGCCCAGTCCTTTGGTAATACACAGCTCTCCTCTTCAAAGGGCTTCCTTTATTTCTTTGTGTTACTGTAAATGTGCATCCATTCAAGCTTGTTTTGAAAACATCACCCTCCCTTTTCTTGCCGCGCTTTCGATTTTTGTCTCACCATTCAGCGACGGCATTGGTTTCGCTTTTACTCCCGCAAGAAGACTGACAAGTACTCACTATGTAGCTTGCGCCTTGGCGAGACCTTCCCACACATGCCATACACCGCCATTTTGTTGCTAACCCCGTCAGGCACGATAAAGCGCCAAATCGCCCTTTTGTATTCTGCACATGTATCGTAATCCTTCCCATCGTTCTAAAATATTTTCTTTCAGGCTTGCACTTTGAACTGTGAATTGCAGTACGGGTGTAAAGTGGTGTCTAGCACCAGACTGTTGCTGTTAACACTGTCACGTCTGCCGTCTCCTCGGCTGCATTCAGCGTCGCCCGAGTTCAAAGAGACACTGAAAAAGAGGGAAGCAGCCTGAGAGGCGTTTTATGATTTTATTGGTCCAGAGGAAGCATTGTTGGGAAGGTGTTGGACCGTTATCTGTTGTGACATTATGAGAGACAAAGCACATACTCTGTCTGCTTTGTGTTTGTGGATGCTTGTGTGGATATAATGTATTCTAGCATTGAGCTACAGTGTATTGGGGTGGAAATGTGAGTTTCTTTATCATCTAATTTCCAGTTGTCTAATTTCAGGATAGGACCAAGTAGGGAATATGAAGCTTTTTTAGGTAAACGTCCAAAGCTTGTTCCTCTGTGTCAGTTCACTTTAAGTCTTCATATTAAGTCTTCATATTTGTGTCAGTGTGCGGTTGCCAGATGCCAGAAGCATTTTCTCAATCTGTGCAAAAATACAGATACAGATAGACATCCTGGCATCCCTTTTTTCCATCACTTTCATTCCACCAAATTAGATTTTTATTGAATTTCTGCGGCACTGGCTGTGATGCCGCCGAAAAAATGTCTCTGCAAATATATTGAAATGGTGAAGGTAGACAGTAGGACAAACAAACAAACACTATAACCTGGTAAGTCATTGTTATTTCAAGGATCATGTGAGAATGTAATTGGAATTTACCCAAGAACATTGATGCTTTACCCTATGTCTGATTGTCATAAGTGAGGGGATGTGATTGTTTTTACAAGATACAAATGCATTTTCCTCTACTGTATGCTTCTCAATCTTACCGAGTCAGTTCAGTGTGTCTAGAAGGGAAACCATAGGTGGGAATTGGAAGAAAGAAAATGACCATTAGAGCCAATTGATGCAATTTTTACAACAGTCCACTCAATTGTAAAGATGTTCATGATTTGATACGACTCTGAGGGGTTGATGTTTTGTTCATCTGAGGAGGAGTCGGCTTTGTATTGAACCACCGCTTTCAGGCACAGAAAGGGTAAAACACAGGCCTTGTTTGACAAAATAACCTCCGGCAAAGGTCCACTTTATAGATTCTAGTTGTTCCAACATCCCCTTTGGGATGCTCCTGGTGGTTCCTGTTCATGGAGTAACCGTCCACATCTAAAGTTAGAAATCTTACTATATATCATACTATCTGTCTCCGAATGACCTTATTAATACTAGTTGACTGGTGCAGTAGGGACACGGCCATCTTTAAACCGTTGTGCACATTTAGCCTGGACTTAACAGTGGAACCATCGAGACCTTTGGCTATGACACACAGTATAGGTCATAAAACACAGGCAAAGGACTTGTTAGATTTAGAAAGTACTTTCATTTCATATTGTAGTGACAAACATGCACTTTCCCTGGTGCTGAGCCGAGGGCAGATCATGGGAGTTTTGGATCTTTGTTTTAATGTCATGTGAGTCTTACAAGAACTCTGATCACACACGAAGTCTTCATAAAAGTCATTACCATCCATGGAAAAGACTGGCAATGTTTTTATTGGGAGAGGGGGTTCTCGTCCAAAAAGACCTTGTTTACTGTCTGTTAATTCATTCAGTGAGCTCTTACAGATGCTAGTTAAAATCAACAGGAATAGTAGAGAATGCACTTGCAGTGTGTGTAAATGCTGTTTCGCTTTATTTTCATTCATCCATTTGTACTTGGGCTCGTTGGTTCTGTTTGCATGCATGGTTGCATGTCTTCTCACCTTGACCTGCTTCTTTGCTGCTTTGTGTTTTGTATCTGCTGTCATCAGCTAAGGTTTCATACACTTATGTAAGGTTTTGGCTTTAGTCAAAAAAGGTGTGTTGAGGTTGACTTTGGACTTTCGTTCATAAGATCCAGGCTAGGACCCTGACTGTATTCATATTGCTGCCACTAGCTATGTTAATATAGCAACAACAACTAAAATTGGCTAAAGAACGAGTTTCATCCACACAAGCTGAAGAAGTGTTATGCATTTAGCACCTGCAGCACATTGCACGATGCCAGTAATACACAAAGGAGCAATGACTCCAGATTGTTGTCCTGCCAACACAAGAATTTTTGTAATCTGTAGATATAATGTCAGATTAGGTGTGATCCAATGTTCAGGCCATAATGTGAAATAAAATGATCCACTGAAGCCGAGACTGATGAAATTCTTTGAGGCTCGGCAGCTCTTCAAAGAAGTAGCAGCAGCTCCTTTCAGAAGTGTTCAAGTTATGTCTGCTTTTAAAAGGAGCTGATGCCTTATCCTCGAGGCTTTGACTGAGCCAAGGTTACTGTTCCCATATCATCAAACTGCATTCAGAGACATCAAAATGCATCCATGGGTCCTTTTTGACTCAATAAAAAGTGAAGAAAATAGCCACATTCCTTCCAAAATGTCCATTTTTCTACCTATTTATTGCCAGAGAGTTTGACATTCCAAGTGCTTCAGATAACTCATGTAGTTGTAATCACAAAGTAATCTCCATCCTTTACTTTTATTTTATTCAGCTTTACGATTGAGAGATGCGCATAATGAGGGTTTGGCCATGTTGTGACATGAAAAGCTGAAACACTCAAACGCTCTTTGCTTTTCTAGGACAGCATGTGCTCACAGAGACTCATCGGCTCTACCTGCTCTCCTCAAAATATGGCATCTCATACTTCAGTTGCCACGTTTGCACGCTGCCAAATAATCCATCAGAGGACACAATTCTTCTTGCTCCTTTTAAATAAACTCCGCAGCAGCAGCAGTGTGTCTGCCGGCCGGTCAGATAATCCTTCATGGAAATGTAGCCGCTGACAGATGTGTGCATGGCTCTCAAGAATTACAGTCACGATAAGAAAGAATGAACTTTATCCTCTTGTAGCAACAATACAGTGTTGGAGCTCTGCACTGTTATTCTATGGTAAACATACTGGACATGATGTGCCAGCTGTAATCCCGATGACCATGCACTTCAAATCTCCATTCGCTGCTGACGTGGGCAGCTTCTCTTCCCGCTGCTGTGTAATAATTCTTCTGTAATAAGTTTTTTGAAGCTTGACCCATAGAAGTAATCGTATGAGTAATAAGTTAAAGAGTTTTAGTAATGCAGTGGAAACCTCTTATAGTCCGTCTGTCTTGGTCAAATTGATCACTATAAGTGGATGATTATTATAGCCAATTTTTTATTTTTTTATTGACTTTCAAAATACAGTACATCTATTTCAAATGCTTTCAAATTACAGTACTGTGCTAATTAAATTACTGTACTTTGAATACGGTAAGCTATAGTACAGTATTGTATATACATTATAGCTTACTGTAGTTCAACATATATCAATACTTGATTACAAAAATCACATTATTTAAATGGCATTTGTAAAAGAATGATTCCGTCCCAAAGTTATTGGTTCATATTGTTGATGCATCTGTGATCACTATCAGCATTTTTTCACTGTGATGGTTTGTTTCCCAGCGTTTTGAGGGTGCGGATGCTTGCATGTATGTGTATGACTTTGAATTTCATCAGCCTGGGTTTTAGTTCCGATTTATTTATTTTTCATGTTGCAGAGGCTTTTCTACGCCGGCAAGAATCACATTTTGGATGAAACCTTGAATGTGACCTCCTTCATGCCAAAAAATGTCAAATATTCCAAGATGATTTATTTTGGCAAAAAAACATAGGGAATCGTCAGCTTCACTTGGCAGAGGAGATGAGACAGTGTGTGGGATTGCATTCGGAGAGGCGTGTGAAAAGTTTAGAACACCTGTTGATTTTGTGAAGTTTGAAAGGCAAAATGCTTTCTTACGTGCTAATTAATTAAGAAAGTCACGGAGGCAAACGGTGACCAATGATGATTACATTATAATCAGCCTAATAACCAATATCAGGGTGACAGGCTGCAGTTGTTTGTGGCTTGTGATCAAGCAGATGTGTCCCAAAAACATGAGCATTCACGAAAATCAAGTGCCCACTTGGAGTTGTAGGGCTGTGTGACTGGGTCCACACTCTGTGAATTATTTATCATGTCATTAGCAGCTGGTCACATGTATTCCCAGTGGCTCTTTTATTACCACTATGCAGAGGTTGTAAGTACTGTAGATCAGGGGTGACCTTTTATGATTGTGGGCCATATACAGAAAAATAGTCACATGGGCTAAACATTAGGGAATGGGTAGTTTTCAACCAGTTACACTACAAGAAAATCTGTGTTTTTAGAGCAGAAAACCCCATGGGGCATGGAAAATCCATTTCCTATTAAAATATCTATACAGCACTATGAAACAGTAGTTTATTACTGTGCCTTCATATTACAAAAAAGTGTTTCTGTATCTGCTGCTCTCAAATATAATCTGTTTTAAAGTTCCCCACTTAAAATAGTATGGCGTCATGTGCATTTATGTAAATATGTAAATGGCCAAATATTGGTTTTAGTTCATGGCCCTCTTAAAAGATTAATACGCAAATATAAAATGTAAAGCTTAGTCTAATAATTAGTTGTAACACAGAGCCAGGGAGAATTGGTTTCTGTGTCAAGAGGTTAAGACAGAGATCATTTTTTAAGTGTAGTTGACATATAGTGTTTAAACTAATATGTGCAATGTACATACAGTGCATATATTAGAAGTATGCTCAAGCCTTAATAGCTTAGCCGCAGTTGGCCCGCAGGCTGTGTTGCCACCCCAGCTGTAGATGCTCTACCTACCACAGGCAGCAGTAGTACAGCCACACGTGTTTTGTCTCTTTTTCGATGTGAATAACAGTGTTTTGTAATTGTTCTTAAAAAGAGGTGGTTCTGAAATAGCCTTGAATGCAAAGCACTGATGGAAAAAAAAAAAAACACTTCAATTATTTAATGTTTATCCAATAGTCGAGTAACATGGATGACTAAGAGAAAGGGTAACATCAAGTCCTCCAGTCAAGGCCTCAGAAAAGACAAACATCCTTCATCTGTCATACAAAAAAATGTCAGAAACTTTTTTTAAATCTTGTGAATAAGGCTCTCGAGTGTTTGAGCTTATGACCTTGTAGAAAATCATCCTTGCTGAAGGGGAGCGCTCAGTATTAAGCATCGCAGTGAAATTACATTTGTTAACACTCGACGCTAAATACTGTATGTTCTTGACACTGTGCTTTTTCACAACCAAAGGAACTCCTTCACCAGCTACGGTGGCAAAGCTTGTTTCTTTTCACAGAGCTAATGCTCAGGTTCCCTGTGTGTTCCTGCTACAGGTCTTTGTTCATCTGTCCAAAATTTTTTTTTCCAATAATTCAGCAACAAGATAACATGTTTAGAGACCCCTAATCTTAATAGACAGCAATGCATTAACTGTATAATTCTTCACATTATTTTTGCCAGGTAGCAATGCAGCCAAGCAAGTAATTCAAACCATGTACTCACTGTGCAAATTATCCGATTCTAAAAGAAAAGATAATGTTGCTGCAGAAAGCATGACTCAGCCAGCAGCAAGTGCATGCATCCAAGATCAAGCAGCAGTTTATCAACTCATCTAACCGATTCATTTGTGGCTTTGCTCCTTTGCATCATCGGTATTACTACATAGCAACATTCAAAACATGTGGCAATGCCAGATCTAGCAGCCGATGGTGTGATGTTTGGTAGGTTTAGCAGATCTACTCAGGTTTGTGTCCGTCTTTACAGTTCAGCACCTGTTACTGTGCTTTATGCAACAGCCTAAAGTCAGAAATGGTTCTGTTTTTATTGCGAAATATCTAACTAAGAATTATTCAGCAAACCTAATCCTCTCATCCCACCAATGCCCTCCCGCTACATCTTCATCCACTTTCGTATTATATCAAACAGCAGTCAAATAAGGCGAAAGCAAACGGTGACAACCCAGCTGTAACTAGGCTGTTTGTGACTTCATGCTGTATGAGCTAATGAATCCGGCACTTTTGGCGTCTTTGATTCAGATGACTGGATAATTTTTTAAGCCACTCCACCACTTCACATCATTATCTATCAGTTGGTAAGTGCTACATGGCTTTTTATTATCCTATCGCCTAATTTGACGATGTGCGATGGTGTATTTCCCAAAACAATTGTGAACTAATGAGATCAGCTCTTTACATCTCACTGTCTCTATTTAAAACAAGCAAGCCAGGGATTTCGCCAAAAACAAACATGAGGGCAGAGCAGCAGCTCAGGAGGGCAAACAGGGCCTCAGTGACTCATGTGTGCGGCTGAGAACATCCCTTTCCCAGCCCCCGCCTGCAGTTTTGGAGATCATTTGGCCCCACCGCCGTGTCACTGTCACCGTCTAATCTCATTGGTAAGCCCCAGGCATGCCACGGTGTCCTGGCTGCCCACATCTGAACAAACACCCTCAGAGAGAAAGACACCAACCTTTCAGTGAGGTGACAGAGGAATGATGAGCGAGGGAGGGAAGCGTTAGCAAAGGGGAAATATACAGTGCAGTCACCGGCACCTGTCTTGATATTCATCTCAGCGCTACAGAATCCTCTGTCCGCCTACAAGTGATACCAGTGAGTGGCTTTAGGCAAGAGCAGCTCTGTACAGCAGCGTGGTGGCTGTTTGTCTGGATTCATATACCAGGAGGCTTCTTTTATGTGGTACAGCACCGAAAAGTTGTGATGCAAGTCGGGCCAAATGGTGACAAATTGCAATAGCGATTTAATGAGTGATTATCTTCCACAAATCTAACTCCAGGCTTGCATCGGTCTGATTTCATGAAGGAAAAATAACCAATCAAGAGTGATCTGATGCCAGCAAAGCTATCAAGATTCAGTAGAAAGTATTCAGACAGAAAAATGGCATCACGCCTTCTTTGCGTTCTTAATGCTACGTGTGATTGGCCCGCTACCGTAGCCGCTGCAACCCTTTCTGCCGGGATTGCTTGCCTGCACGTGGCTCTGAACACGGAGATGTCTTAGCCCTCAGCTAGCAGCTAATGGTTCGAACAGAGCTGACAACGGCAACATTGCTCACAGAGTTAACAGTTTTGACTTGGGAGGAACCGGAGGGTGGGCGTTAAGCTTCCACGACAACGCAGTCCCGCCACTTAGGACCGGGGGACGCGGTTATCATCTATGTATGAGTGAGTATCTGTATCACTTTAAGGGTACTGGCATCGTCCTTTCTTAAACTATACCTAACCCTAATGTATTGTCGGGGAAGGAAGGAATAGAACAAGTTTAGCGTCAATGTAGCGGGAAAGCCTCGTGTCTTACATACGTTTTGTTTGTTTTTCATTGAAATTCCACTTGGCTCCTTTTGTTAAGAGTTTCTCCAAAAATGTTGCCTGTTAAGTTTGCATGAAGTAGCATTTTTGCAGCTTCCACAGGAGGGACATAAGAAAAAAGTGTTTAAAGATCAAGAACTGCTTTAACCAGATCAGGTAGCCAGTCGACATCGCTGCGCCTTGATTCTGAATCGACCAATTGAGGTGCATGTTCCCTTATTCAGATTTCCCCACCGTTTTTTCAAAGCTAATTAGAAACGGCGTGTTTTGTCTGACACGGCCAGTCCCTGCACTGACTTTGTTTGGAGGACTGCGAGGTTGCCAACAGGAATGAGTCCAGAAACTATTGAAACGAAGGCTCAGTTCCATGCTTCAAAATAACACCAGGGAACAATCAAGGTTGTGTTTATTAAAACACATCAGAGAGGTGGACTGCCCGCCAAAAACCCTGCTCAGTCAAACGCAACGCCCGCTCTGTGATCACACAGAGGAAAAATGCATCCAGCATCATTTTAATAAAATGATAAGGTGGCCGGATCCACATGGCCATGCGGGGCTGTTTGATTTTACAGCCTTTTGGGGAACTGTGCAGAATTAATCCTCCTTTGTAATCAATTCCTTTTTGTATCGCTTTGAATAATGGAGCTGACTGGACTGAGAACACCACAGAAGGGACATTTGACAAAGGAAGGTTAGAGTGTGTATGTATGCACGTGTGCGCACGTGTGTATGTGTGTGTGTGTGTAAGTAGCTACTTCCTGCAACAGTAACACAGGCGTGCGGTATTTGAACTTATTCAGCATCTGGTGAAATGAGCGCAGACCTCAAAATGAGGAAGTGATAGTGACATTGAGGAAGAGGAGCTGGATAGGCTTTTCCGAATCACTCACATGAGCCCGTTTTATTGTTGGCACAGGCACTTTGTTCATCATTGAGTTTACTCGAGTGCACTGGGCATCTTCATAAAGGAACTGGGTGGGAGTTTCACACTTTATATATATGTCGTCCTGTGATGTTTTTCTTTTTTTTTCATCATTTATTAAAAACTACTTAACTTACGTTAAAAGTTTTAACTACTTTGCAAAACACAATTCTCTGTTATTTCAACTTGGCTCTTGAGCATTGAGGTTTGTTCTTTTAACCTTTAACTAAATTGTAACTTTTTTTGTAACTGTTGATCATTGCTCGCAAAGAAAATCTCGTAAGGGATCTTGAGACTCACAAAATGTTGGCACAGAAAATTGTTGAACTCAAGTTATTTTGTAAGATTATGGGAACAACGCTTGAAAGATAAAATAAAGGCAAACGGTGCAATTAATAACAAGATGATGTAAATATCCATTACAGTTTACAGACCATCTGTCTGCTTCAACTACTGCACTTAAAGGTGCTGAATACGAGGTTTGGAGCATTTCTATTGGCTCTCAACGGCTTCCAACATGGTGATGGCTGAGCTGGCGGTGCCAACAGCACTAACGGCGCAAACTAAGGCAAAAGTGCTGACAGAGCAACGCTGTTTACCTGAGGGGGAACCGGCGGGTGGGTGCTACGCTTCTACGACGACGTCAGTCAGGATGCTGTTATCAGCGTCGTATGAGTGCATAGCAGCAGCCGCGAGCTAACCAGTGGGGCACGCTCACATGCACGAACATGCACTAAAAGGCTAGCGTTCAGGCTATGTCAACAAAGCAAGGAGAAGCTCTGATTACGGCACGATTTCATTCTCTGCTCGGGTAGACATTACTCCACTCTATCTTTATAAAGCAAATAGTTGTTTGCTGATATATTCAGGCTCTGAATATCAAATTTGGCAACTTTCATCAAGCTAAACTATTGATTTGTTAACAACCTGATATTTGTCTATAGTCGTCAACGAAACTAACAATTCTGAAATATTGAAAGCTGATGAAATGATAACTGAATAGATTTATTTGCCTCTTCATGTTTTATAAAATCAAGTTAACAAGAAGGATTTGATGAAAGAGAAAGAAAGAGAAATGGTTCTTAAATAGTGGTTCTGCTTTTATCTGTTCAAATAAGTCATGTCTTTATCAAATCGAGCAGATTCATCAGTGCAGCTGTACTCTCATCATTCGATTTTTGAGAGATCCTCCTCTCACAGGGACTCATTACCTGCAGACAGTAATTACAGTTATGAGATACAGGGAAGATAGAAAATACACACTCTCCTGTTAGACAGGGGGAGGCTGCTGAAAAACATCCTCTGAACAGTTTCTCAAAAACTGTACATAGTAAATAGGAAAATTAAATAAACAAATAGCAGAAAGCTTGTGAAGTTGCAAGCTACTCTTCATTGGAAGTTTATATATCTAAGCAGGTGCAGAATCGGTTTGGTGGTGGAGCAGCATTGCAGTCGTGCTGGACCTATTTTTATTTATATCACTTGATGCATATGATTTTGAGAGTGGCTGCACTACCTGACCTTTACTGGGAGATGTAGTTAAACTTAGCGGCATACAGCGTTGCAACTACCCATTACTGGCCTAAAGACGGATGGATTTGACAAGCTCCGGTCGTGAATGGCGTCCAATACAATTACGATGTGGTAGAGGAGGTTGGAGTGGTGAAGCCTGGGGTGGGATCAGAGGCAATACCCAACTAGCCAAAACAGGCACAAACAAGACCTTTGTCACCACCTGTCCCCTCACTAGAAGCTGCTGGCCTGCACCTCACCTCTGCTTGTCCTCTTAGAGCTGGAGATAAGCAGTCGCCCTGAGCTGATACACAAACATTTTAAGAAGGGCACTCATCTCACACACACACACACACACACACAACACACCAGCTTCCTTCAGAACTCGATTGACATGTTTGGAATTGATGCCTTTGCCGATGCCATTGTCTCGCGGTCGAGCTTTGCGTCTTTTCCTTCTTGGGCAAAGGTCATTCATCATGACAGCATAAAGCTCTGCCCATTAGCAGTTGATGAATGACTCGGCCTACCGGTCAAGCCTTGACCTCCCTTCTCCCTCCCCCCAAACCCCCCCCCCATTGGTGGAGTAATCTACTCCTTTTCTCTGGACTTAAGTCAAAGTTTAAGAAGTGTTCAGCCTGTTGGACATTTGTTGAAAAGTGGTGCAATAAGATTCCGGTCGGTCAAGCTTTACTGTATCTATTCGCCCAGAGGGCTGGTATTAGTCACACACCGCACACATATACACACACAGGATGCTTTCAGCCCTTATCTATGCTGCTTTTAGGACAGCTGTTGAGTGCAAGCAGCTGACCTCTGACCCCAAGCACCGCGAGGCTCCTTCCCACCCACCAAAATCAGCACGATAACCCCCACCCCTCTATAAATTCCTTCCCCTTCCAGCTCTGCAGCACTTTGTTGTCTGACTGGTGTTTGTCCCAATAAGAGTTTCGAAACGTACATTCCTTTGTACTAAATACACAAATGCTAACGATGTATCCGACTAGTCATCTGGACCATTTACTGAAAACATCTTGAACCATCTTTTTCTAAACTTTGTCTCTGTGTACATTTTTTTCTAACCACACCATATCTAAGGAGTCGGGGTCAGCCAGGCACTACTTGCAAATTCCTTTTTTCCCCACCCTTTTGTCTGAAACATATGTGAGGGGCTGGGGGTCTTTTAAGGTCCTGCATAGGACTGAAAAAAACAACAAGAGATCATGTGTGTATGGGATCTCTCTCTCTCATAGACCACGTTAAAACCATTTGCTCTTTGCATAGGTGGGGGGAGGTTTTTGTTTCCGCCTAGAGGGCTCTACTGCCTTCAACATAAGGAACTTTCACGGCAACCTGAACACACACGCATACACACACACGCACAAAGATTACTGGACTGTACAGCAAAAGTGCTAGTGTTCATTGAAGTCAAAACGTGTTAAAATCAGCACTGTCAGAGCTTAGAGGAAGCCAATCAACACTTGTTAACACTGGAAAGTTGGTTGATCAGAGCAATTAAAACATAGTTTGTTCCGTCAAAAGGACAATTTAAGGCAGGAGAGTCATTGTAGTGTAGTGAATGGAGAGAACGGTGTTCTCAGAAAGCTGATGGAAATATCTTATCTTTTTGGGGAACAAACTAGCAATAGGCCTACCACGGTAGCAAAATACTCCATTACAAGTAAACATCTCATTTTGAAAAACAGAAGTTATTGACAAAAGGAAAAAGTACAAGACAGACCCATTCCAATTGAAATTGTTTTTATTAATGTATAATAATGTTCACAGTACAATAGGCTCTCTTGAGCTGGCTGCCTGCACATACCTAGGCCGTTGCTATGGAAGGTACACTAACTGCTAGCATATTTCTTTTTTCAGCAGGCTAGCATTATATTTATTTACATTATTTGTGATAATGTCCAGAGTTTCGTTACTTTATATACTTGGGAGTCGTGACTTTTGAAGTATAACTTTGTAAATGAATAGATAATAAAATAAAACAAGTAAACTCAATAAATGTATTTATTTAACACGGCTGAAAGATAGTGGACTTGCAGGTATAACATTTCAATATGTCCCACATTAATATTCAAGTATAAAGTAGTACAAATTGTACTAAATGTTGTACTTGAGTAAATATACTTAGTTACTTTCCACCGCTGGCTGAAAGTCACTGGTTAGATCACGTTTGCCATTTCAAAGGCATGCTTTGGTATGACTGGAGCTGCTAAGTGTGTTGTCAATTATTGCTTCAAGATGCACTGCAAGTCTGTGTTCTATAAAACCTCAAGCTCAGCTTATTTATATCAAGAGTTTGTAGGGCTGCAGTTCAAATACGTGAAATCGTGTTTGGTCCACAGTATTTTGCGCCTCAACCCTGTTGAGTGTCATTGCATAACTAAAGCACTTTCAATTCACTGGTTACAAAAGGTAACCTTTAATTATGCTGAACATAAGCTTTATATTTTAGACTTTTATTTTGTTCTTTTCAACAATGTTGAATTTTAATAATTGAAATCTGCTGTGTTTAGGGCAAAGATCTGCAAAAAAAGTCTATGCTGCACATCCTTTTGCACACACCCAGATTCCTCTGTGCTCCCTCAGACTTAACTGTCCTCCCCTCTCCCTCTGCAGTAAGAGAATTTACAGAGTGCCAAATGAAATTGAAATCAACCTATGTGTTAAGCAATGAGCAGGGGAAAAAGAGAGGCACAGCAAACTGCACTTGACCGCTCTTGACAATAGCGCCCGCTCCCACCAAATGCACATTGATTCATTAATTAGAATCCCTTATTAGCAAATTGACTGTCTCAGCTGATTATCAAATTCAGTTTCTTTATTAGACGCAGCTGCCGTGCTGCTGCTGCCCCGATGCTCCATCTCTACTCTCCATCTAAGCAGGCCACTCGGCTCCAGAGCAGCACTCATCCAGCCATCTGAAGCAGTCCTCTGTGGAACTGACAATCAGACTGGACCCAGTGATGATGATTACTCTGCCAGCGTCCGAATTTATGGCCTGGGGAGGCTGGGTTTTCATGTGAATTTGTAGTTTTAGACCAGGGGTAGGCAACCTTTGGCAATAAGTGTGCAAGAGAGTTTTTTGGAAGTGCCCTCTCATCTGCATGCCAACAGCCATTGGCAGTTGTGCAGCCTGTTATTTAGTAGTTTGATTTATTTTTTTATTTTTTATTTCCCCCACCCGCGATCTCCAAAGACCCGCCCTACTCTGCCTCTGATTGGCTGGTACGTTTTGCCTTCTTTGTAGAATTTGTTGATGAACAAGATTGTAGGAAGGTTGGTCGGGTTAATGAAGTCAACTCGGATGTGGATGTTTTCGTAAGGGTGGCAGCCATCTTGTTTAGTGATCTCATATATAATTGCAATGTCCAGATTATGGGAGAGAAATATAGTTTAAATGTTGCAATGCACGTTGCATATGTGGATTGTATATAATTACAGATCCGCACAATTTAAAATTCATATCAAAAAGGTGACCGACCCGTGTTACACCAATACATGGGGTTAAAGGATCATGCCAGCATATTTTTAGCTTCTTAATTATAAATCATGTACACTTTTTTGCCCACAGTTTTCCAATGCATGCCATAATATTTTGGATTTTTCCATTCATTTTTCTTGCACCCATGCAGGCAGCATGCAGTTGTTTCTTTTCATTTCCTGTATGGTATGACAATAGTTTTGCAGATTGTTAAAACTTGCCTGAGTTGTGTTATCTATCACAATGAACATCAAGTCTGCAAGAATCTTTATCAATATACTCTAAGGAAATGAATCTATCGATGGATGTCTGGGCAAAACTGATTCTGATTTTTGCAAAATGGTTCGTCGTGATGCAATGTATGGACAATTTGTGATAAATGGGCTTAAACATGTGGTATGATCCTTTTGTTAAATATATCAGTCTTTTTGTTTCAATTATTTTGGTGAATTTGTTTTTAAAGTATGCAAAGGCAGTAATGTATGGCAGGGTGCCCCTATTGTGTGAGTGTGTAGCAGGACACCCTGCTTTATAGCACTGCTCACCCCTCAAGGCATTTGATAATATGGATTTCAGTGGAGAGCTTTACAGTCGCAGAACTGTTTTTTAGGCTTTTCCACCCTGACTTCAACAAAAGTCTGCTAGGCACAGTGAATCTTTGTTATTTAATGGCATGAAAATTGTCAAATTCACGGCACCGGTGAAGAGGTACGTTTTTAAGATATTTGTCTGTGAAATTACTGGATCCACCTTGAGAGACCGGTATCTCCTAAACAGCCAAAGTAAACCAAAACTATCTGCATAACTAGATGGAAGTGCCAAAGTATTTTATTTTGTACTTTGGGTGATTTAAATTGGCTTCCAAAATCCCATGTCAGTATAATTTCCTGGACAGGACGGACTTGTTCATATTTGGTTGTGGACTGAAGAAATCGGCTAAAATCAGCATTTTGTAATATAAGGAATTGTTGAGCATGCCTTTCGTTTGTGACTTGTGCATTCATTGCGGGTATGTATGCCATTTTTGCGTTCGGGAGTCATATGATGATTTGAAATGGTGATAAACAGGCGAATGAGGAAACGATTGTCTCATTGGACATTCAGCTTATGATATGTTGACCTTTGGCAGCATTCTTTACATCCACACAGTCGTGCGGACATCACAGTGGGCCTCACAAATGACCCTGTTCACCCTGGCTGAGCCAGGAGGAAGGAACCATGGAACACATGCACACACACACACACACACACACGCGCACACACACGCGCACACACACGCGCACAGTGGAAGTGATGGCTGGCCCATAGTGGAGCCGATGGATATCTAGCTCCATGCCTCCAGCGCCGGGGGAATGAAAAAGACGACAGTGTGAGAGCGCTGACTGGCCGTCGGACCACATGGACGGGCCTGTGTAGGGCCATTGTGGCTTATGGCTTTGTCCAGATGGTTCACATACCTTTAGTCGTGCTTTGGGTGTGGAATGCGCTCCCTCGGGACGGTTTCCAACCCTGGAAACAAGGGCCAACATAAACACCCATCCCCAACCCCCATCATGGCCCTCACCTAAAATCCCTCCAATCCCTGTTGGAGCCGATAATGAGATTGCAGCAGGAAGAGGAATTGAAGAAAACTTGTCACTTTCATTTGTCATGGAAACCTTGAAAACCTGTCATGCTACCTCAAAATGCAGGTACTGGTTGTTGTATTTATCAGGAGATTTTTATTTTTTTTGTCTTTTTCCTCAGAAGTATTTCCATCCTTCTCAAGGAGGTTTCAGCATGACACATTTTGGCAGAATTTAAAGTGACAAAAGTGGTTTGTCACATGATAGTATTAGGATGCTGTGTGTGTGTGTGTGTGTGTGTGTGTGTGTGTGTGTGTGTGTGTGTGTGTGTGTGTGTGTGTGTGTGTGTGTGTGTGTGTGTGTGTGTGTGTGTGTGTGTGTGTGTGTGTGTGTGTGTGTGTGTGTGTGTGTGTGTGTGTGTGTGTGTGTGTGTGTGTGTGTGTGTGTGTGACTGAGTGTGGGATTATAGCCTGACTAATTCCAATAAACATGCATTTTTCCAAACAAAAAGCAGCGAGAGCGCAGCCTGGAAGCCTCTGTTCCAGCTGTCTTGTAAACAGCGGTCGTCACGGATGGATGGTTTTGTTCCATTTTTATCAGTGAACATTTAAAATGCGTAAAAAGTATTTATATTTTGCTATCTTTTGCGAGGGTAAAGAATCCACATGAGTCTACTCGGCTGTTCTCAAAGATCAGTGTTTATTCTCACATATTTGTACTGGGAGGAATTAGACACTGCCTGTTTACAGTACAACGCTGTGCTCTAATGTGCCTCTCCTCCCAGCACTGATGGGTTTCAGGTAAATAGCAGGGGATTCAAAAAAATATTTCGTTGTTTTCTACAGGATAGTTCTACTTTTTTAGATTTGTTTATCAACTAGAGCCAAAAGGTGAGAAAGTGTAAATGAGAGACTGAGCTAAATGTATTTTGAGATGAGAAGAAAGGAAACAGCTCGCTCTCGGCTGAGATTTCTCTTACCAGAATAGATGTAGAGACAACAGCAGCACAGAGTCAGCGACATGTGATGCCCGTGTGTCCCTGCTGCAGTTAAAAATCTGTCTTTTTTTTTTTTTTTTTACTTGGCTTAAAGGGTTTTTCCAAATGTTCCGAGGACGTCTGGTCTCCGCTGACTGTAGCTTTGTGGCTTTGCAGGGCTGCTTTCAGTAGCTCTCTGTCAAAAAGAATGAAAGCAACTCAAATTTACATCCTTGCAAACAGTGGCTGCATACATCTGAACTGTTTTGATAAGTTTCTCCCTGATCAATTATTCTTTGAGAACAGGCGCTGATATGACATTATTTAATGGCTCCTTATGAGAAATGTATGCTTTCTTTGTGTGTTAAAGCTGATTACTTTATACAATATTACACAACGTTTCATTGCATATCTTTGCAGCTCTGTAGTGAAGCAATTGACAAGATTCAAGTCCAAATCAATCTGTATGATGAAAGAAGATGGGAAAATAGGCTTCAAGTTAAAAATGGCTGCAAGCCAGGTAGACTACCGTTTTCTATCCTCCCCTCCTCCCCTTCCTCTTCTTCCTTCTCTGCTGGTATCGAGGCCCGCGCTCCCTCGCACATCTGTCGGCATGTATCCGCCGCTCAATCGCTCTCGCTGGGCCACGGCGGGTTCGCTAACAGCTCAGTATGGCTCTTCCATTAATCAAAGACACTTCCAGTGTCCCATTACAGAAACACTGCTACTCTGCCTGTCTGAAGCTGACAGCTCGCCAATTCATCTTCTAGGAGGGGGAAAAAAAGCCATTGTGGCACGCCAGTCGCCTTTACCTGTTCAAACGAAGGGCTGTTAAGAGCGCAGGAAGACCCCTCTGAAATTGTTTTCTCTAGGTCAGGCAAACAACAAAAAAGGTAAATTGCTTGTCTCAGGTAACACACAGGGGGAAGTTTGGTTGTGGCAGTGGGTGTGAGGGAGGGGGGGTTGGGTGGAGGAGCGGGTCAGCAACGAAATAAGAGGATGGAGATGTGTTTGTTAAGAAGCTGATTTCAATGAGGCTACAGGGGAAGAAATGGACCGATGCTGTTTACCGAAACGGTTTAAACACTGTCCTGACACCAAAGAAGACCCTTTGCAGAGGCTGGCTGCCACTAAGTACATCTCCTTATACCTCCCCTGCTGCCTGAAGACGGCAGGTCAGGGTCTGTGGTGGTAAACATTTAGGGGCAAATGTAAAAATCTCACATCATTTCAAGGGGAAAATATAAGAAAATAGATTTTGTTTGCCCTCCAGTTTCATTCAAAGGCGTAGCCAGTCATTTATTTACTTGAATGTTCCGGGATAAAGGTCCTCTTCAGCCATGTTGGTTATCGTTGCTGAACCTAACCACGCCAAAAAAAATTGTACAAATAAAATGGATGAAAATAAAAGTAATCACGTCCTGAAAGCTAGATAAGGAGAAACAGTAGAGCAAATGTCAAAGCTTGCAATAGCTGTACGGTGATTCATTGTTGGTGCATCACTGGCCATTGAGGGGAGAAAGTCAGACATGCAATTATAAGAAACATTACAGATCATTACTGTCAAGCAAGGGCGTATCACATTTATTTAGACAGCCTGTTAATTGAAACAGAATAAAAATGGAAAGTTTTAAGCTGCATTCATTAGACCTCATGCTGTATTTAACATTTTGTACATTAAAAAAACAAAACAATAACAGTCTCTCTCTCTCCCTCAGTGTTAGCATAGCCCGGCCGGCCATGTGCTTTTAGTGCATGTGAGCGTGCCCCATTTGCCAGCTCAAGGCCGCCGCTCAGCACTGCTCTCATACGGCGGTTACAGCTGATGATGCCGTCCCGACCGACAGCGCCGCTAGCGCTGTCAGGACTTTTGCCATTATATGCGCCGTTAGCACCTTTAGCACCGTTAGTTGTGAGCCGCCAGCTCGCCTTTGCCATGTTGAGTCGTTGAGAGGCAAAGCTCCCAATCTCGTATCTCGCACCTTTAACTTTCTATTACTTTTTTTGTCGTAGTGGAGAAAGAAAATTCAAAATGAGAAAATTGGTGAATGCCGGACACATTTCCAGAAAATATTTCTGTCCCACAAACACTTTTACTTTTGCACTGAAAGTAAAGATTAAGTTGACATGACACAGTTTCAGTTGTGTATTTGTTTCCACCTAAATCCCTGTTATTATTTTAAAGTAGTTTGCTGGCACCCAGACTGTAAATAGTTTACCCTGCACAGTTTCGAGGGAAAAAGGCAAAGTGAACTGTGAAAACCCAGCTGCAGCTCAGGGTGTGTGGCTCAGTACTGGCAGCTGATAAATCCAACATTTTTAGCTTCTTGGAAGAGGAGTGGTGGTGAGTGGCTTGTTACCAAACCGAGGTACAATCGGGCGGAGAAAAACCGCAGCGCTTTGGCTGTTTCCTGACAGCTCAGAGTGGTGACGTTGTTATTGAGATCAAATCTTTCTCTATAATGAACACATGGACTGTGGAAGTGCGTGTGGCCAAATGAGAAAGGACAGCTTGTTCCCTCCCCTCTACGCCCCCCACCCTCCACACCCCCCCTGGTCGATTTGATTGGCATAATGAGGTGAAGGCTAGTTGGCGCAAAGCTGCTCCGGGGGGCAAATGGAGACATTATTATTTTGTGTGCGTGTGTGCAAGAGGGTGTCTTGGCGATTCTCACCCAGGCCCCACTGGGCTATTAATTACCCTCTCTGTAACATGGCATCTGCTGAGACGGGGTGATCGAGCGAGCTCTGCCAACATGGGCATCCCTGCTCGCTCTCTGTCCCTTGTCTCCGTAGACCCCAGCTGCAGTCTCGCTCCGTGCTTATTGGATTCTATCTACATGTATGATTGATTCAGCACCTGAACTGTGCTTTTCATGACAAGCAGGCCAAACACACACACACACACACACACACACACACACACAGCAGAGAAAAGCACCCCAGCTGGCAAATATTTAACCAACCATGAGACACGCTAAGATGCCCGCTCTGTTCAAGTAGGTTGGGACATTTTCTGAGCAGCTGTTTGATTTGCTGTTCTGTAAGAGAAAGGGATAGTTTTCTTTGTAAAATAAGTGGTTAGTGTGCGTGTGTACATGTGTGTGTGTGTGTGTGTGTGTGTGTGTGTGTGTGTGTGTGTGTGTGTGGTTGTGTGTGTGTGTTGTCTTCTCGTACCTCTTAAAGCCACAGTTTGGATTTCATGACAGCATAAACAACAAAGTCATCCACGTATTTCCTGAAAGATGCCGTTTCCTGTTTCAGTCGTCTCTTTCTATGCTATACTGAGACATAGTTGTCCACCATCTTTTTCAAATGTTGGCCTTTTAAGTATGACAAAGTTTCTGTTAAATTGCGTGACTTGTTTTTTTTTTATTAATGTGACAGACAGCTTACGCCCTATGAGCACCTTGAAAATCTGTGGTACGATTGCATATCGTCTTTCTTTTGTGCATTGTCTGACGGGCAGTTTGGTGTGTTTTTCAAGAGCAATATCTTTTCTTTTCCCAGCCTCACCTACATTGCAAATGATGTCCTTCAATCACTTTGGCTGCAGCTAACAACAAGTACACAGAGGTCATGTTCTCAGTATCTTTTATTCCAGGAATTTGGGGGATTTTAGTGAACTGAAGAACATCTTGTGCTCAGGCCATTGTGCACACACTTTGAGCAGAACAAATTTTATGACAATATTTGATTACATATACTCTGAGGTTTTTTAAGCTCCGTCACCTGCCCCTAGTAGTTAGGGAGACACACACACACACACACACACACGCTGGTTGTGCCATGAAGAACATTTAAAGGTCCTGTTCGTTGTTCCTCTTCCCTGAGCGTCTGGTGAGTCACAGCATTAGCAGTCATATTGATTTTTTTTCTTTATACTTTCTCTAACCAGTTGTAAAGTAAAGGTACGCCCACCCTCCTCTCACCGCCAGTCCAAACCACCGCACAAAGTCATTGCAGCAGACGGCTGAATAATACATTGTCGAAATGATTACATAATCCAATATTACTACTTCCCAAAGTTGTTCACAAACATTGCATTATGTAAGAGCTGAAATGCATTAATTCGATTAGGGTTTATTTTACAGTATTTTCAGTATTTCTTCATAAAGAAACAATTCCTGCTTGATGCAAAAGAAACTATGATTTTATTCCATTGAGAAGTCTTCCCCATACAGTGTCGACCCATTCCAAGATGCATTAGTGTCACATTTGGACAAGTTAGTACATTATCTGTCAGATACTACATTATCAGTTGACTGTAGTGGTGTGTGATGTTTCCTTAGCCGGGGTCGGGTAAAGTCTGCTCTCGAGTGAAGGGAGCGACCCCAGCCTGACACCCAGACGCTACTATTTCAGTGTTCTAGCCCTCTGGCCAAAAAGCTGTCAGCACATATTTTATCCTTTCCCTCACACAGTATATTTCCCCTCCCTCCCTCGCTTCTTGTTGGAGCTCTTGTCTCATGGTCCCCTCTACCTCTATATCCATAGCAGTGACATTAACTCAATGCAATGTGTTGCAAGGTCCTTATACTGTGTTAAAATCACTCCAGGTGGAGCCACCCCAGGTGAATTGGGTAAAACAATTAACTAGATACGGACATGACACTTCCCCAAGTGATTACTTGCATTCAGACAATACATTTTTGTACTATAACTTTTCTGAAATTGTATGTTTAAATATGCAGTGGGCCAATTTGTTTGCTAATTCACAAACATTTCCAGAACAGAAACCTGAACATTGGATAAAGCCAGGTTTCAAAAATCTTGTTTATGGTGTATTTTGGATGTTTTCTGAACACTAGTCTGAAAGAAGACATATTATGGAAGCAAAATTGACCAGTGCATGAAAAACAATGTTTTTGCCTGGGGTGCTTCTCATAAAATAATAATTACTTTGTTAAATCTTGTTGTCGAATTGTCTTTTTCCACCCAGGTTCCTGTAGAGAATGCATTGTACTTACAAAGAATAATATGCATCCTGTTCCTTCACTAAACCCAGCAGCACATCGTGCTCCTTATCATTCACCTGCTGCTGCTCTTTTTCTTATTCTGCTCATTTTTTTAACAACTTTAGAAAAAAGGCTGCTTGTCACAGCTTTGTTTTTAAATTGGTCTTAAATTTAGGGCCTGGCAGCATTAAAACCTCTCACATTTGCCTTTTGGAATTGCACAGTGTACCTGATGCATAAGTAAAACTCAATCTTCTTCTCTACTTTCTGCATTACGCCAACATCATTAACTGGGCTGCCACCAGGCAGCACGGACTGACCCAGCACAAAACGGCACTAGTGGAATTAAAAAATGGGAGGAAAAAAAAGCCACCGATCTCGCTGTTATCAGATATATTTCTCACACACGCACAAACCCAAACTCTCACACGACTCTCCACTCTGCGGGCAAAAGCACTGATTCAAGCCGACGGAAATTCTTGGCACAGACCGCCCACTCCATTCACTGGCTGCTGTTCAGCTGTCATACTCACTCGCTGAAGTTTTCTCCCTTTTAATAGTGTGCTTTACAGAGATGAAGGTACTAATATGGGATGTGGCAGTCAGAGGCAATATGTTTATCCATGGTTAACAACACGTTTTAGGTCAGATACGATGAGGCATGAAAGATGCTGCCTTTTGACAGCAGCAAAGAAGAGACATCGGGTATAAATAAGAACAGAGCGAGCTGCGGTTACATAATATACACCAATGAATCCAAAAAGTCAGGTTTAGGAACCTCCAGGGAATATCAGGGGACTGCCAGAAATAGGAGCAATTGTCATGCTTCATTATCTTTCTGCTTCCTTTGAGTTAGCTTACTCCGTCTTAAGTCATATTTAATACAGTTTGTTTCCCATAAGAGTAAGACTTTATTCTATTTTATGAAAGGAAAGTTTAGTTGGAAGTGTGGATCCCGGATAATATGTTGTTTATGCAATTGACTATGTAGGAGTAGGACTACAAAACATTTACTTTTAATACTCTATTGATTTATCAAAGGGATTAATAATTGAGTATACAACATGTATAAGGCAGGTTAAAATCCCCCCCCAGAAAATGTATTGACATTAATCATTATCTGTTTGCATTGTATAACATTAGGAAGGTTAGGAGCATTTAAGTGTATAAATATCCTTTATAGCTGTAACATAAAGGCCAAATACAAACCTGTCTCCTACTAAATGACCTTCCTTACAGCTAAACTTCTCTCTCAAATTAGTTTCAAGGGAGACATATTACCTCAGGGATTACTGTCGCAGTTTTAAACAGTTTGTAACGTTGTGGTTATTGTTATACATACGTAATACACAATGCACTTTTGTATAAGCGGCATTTTTAGGAGACAGGGCTGGTACATAACGCGCTGTGTACTGTGGCCAGGTAAAAAGCAAACAAAAACACTCGTGCTATAGCTATGATGTGTACAGGAACATACCGGAGTATCACACACTCTCACCCCGACACACACACTCTCTCTCTCTCGCTCTCTCTTTGAGATGAGAGCGACTTATTTACTGCAGCCCCGCAGAGCTCCGGCTGGGGCTGTTTGGGATGCCCGTGGGTGCTGCTGTGCAACTCTTGGAAGGCGGACGTGCGGTGAATGACAGTGCAGATGGCCTAGCGCCACCGCCGCCACCTGAACCTCCCCAAGCCTCCACACACACACATACAAACAGTTCCTGAGGTCAGACACGTCAAAACAACCTGCCTGCGGCCATCTCTAGTGTCAATAAGTCCCTGCAATGGTATCTTTTTCTTCTTTTTTGGCACTCTTATTTCCCTCAGCATAGATGCAGTCATCCCTGCTAATAATCTCACCCGTGTTGTTTTGAACGGAGAGACAGACTCTCTCTCTGAGACGCGCTTGGACACTGGCCTGCCACACTATCTTTTTCTCCAAGAATGTGATCTGTCCGGCATTTTTCGAGGAGTACAGTAAATCAATCCCAGAGGCATTGCATAATAGCTTGAGAGCTGTGTCCAAACACCAAAATAAGCGCACCGTCAACTGGTCTGCTCTGGCTCGCGCTGGCTATGAAAAAAATACGATCACAAGGTCCCTCTCCCGTTTCCAGGTAAACAAGAGTGTTTACGCTGAGCAGCGTTATGAAGTTGGGACACTGCCCTCGATGAAATGTTGACAGTTAGCCAGTATTTCCTGAGATAAGCAACATCTGGTCAGTAGTTGTAGTCATAATTATATTTTGTAGCAATTGCATGTCATGGGTCTGCACTTCTGCACATCTATCTATCTATCTATCTCTATATAGCCTACTTATTTAGAATATTCCTCTACTCTCTTGTACGCTACACTTGATTTGTATAGCACACAAGTCTCTGTGTGTCAGTTCTGTGACTATAATAACTAGATCTGTAGATCTTTGAAATGTTATTTGGAAGTCATTCCGTTTAAGTCGGTCAGTCTGTCATGAGCCTGTTTTTTTTTTGTTTGTTTTTTACTTTACAGCCAGAATAAAATAATGCAAGAGGAAATACAGAAATACAGAAATACAGAAATGAAACTGAGTTAGGATACTTTATCGTGAAAGGCCTGGACTAAACATGGTCAGTGACCTGCCATAGTGACCCACAGAGAGAAGTTAAACCTGAACTGACCTGCATGAAGCACTGAACAACACGTGGGGACTTTTAGATTAACTAACACTGCTTTGTCTATGCGACAGTAAGATGCAATAAGCTCCTGTTTGCCCGAATTTAGTATTTACAGATTCAAAAGAATTCCAAAAAGTTTCTTATAAACATTTTCACACCCGCCGTGCCCGTCTTGTATAAATGTTTGCGATGCTGTTTTCACATGGAGCCTTTAGGATTCTGCGTTTGCCATTAAATGCCACAGCAAGGACAAAACTTCTCCTCAAGGTCAGAGTTTGATCCAATGTCATCTTATCGTATTTGAACTCTTCCTCCACTCAGGCACTCCCTGCTTCTATCTGCATTCAACCGCTCTTTATTTTGTGAGTGCTTTGCCCATCACACAGGTTGTCGTTGTCGTCCTTGTTGCGAAATGCAGCTTTTATTGATGTAACAGGTGCTTAGCTCGACTGTGGCAGTCAAAATAACACATCTCCTCCTCTGTTTAGCTTTCAGAATGGAAGCTAAAGTTAGACATCTTTGAGGTTTTTCTGTCACTTGATGGAAGGTGATGCCGATGCATAATGCATGAGGAGAGAGGGAAGACTTCGTCTGGCTGCTTTTTATAGACCACCAAAGCTCTGCTACTGCACTCACAGTCTCTCACACACACACGCACACACGCATGAGCCAAACGTCTCACTCGATGCGATGTAACCTCTCACAGATCAAGAAAGCAGGAGCAGAGGCAAAACAGGAATCTAGCAAACTGGCAACATTGTCGAGAATGAAAAAAAACAATTGAAAGAAACAACAAGACGAAAGAGAAATGTTGACGTGCTATTTTCAGTTGGCAGGATCTTTTGATGCACAAACCAAAAGAGAGGCGGGGGGGAGAAGAGGGAGCAGCAGGGCTGGTGTTTGTCTCAGAGATGGGCTTTAACAGAAATACTTTATACGTGTGATCTTACACGCTCTCCTTAGTCTTTGTTCCCACCGTTCCAACACTTCACTGAAAGTGTCTTTAGGTCTAGTTAAAATGAGGAAAAAAAGAGTGATCACTCAAGGGGGGAACTGGGGATGTCAAATTATTCGCAGGCAAAGCTGAGCTTCCACTTTTTGGTTGCAGACTTTGCAAAACACCGTTTGCTGCCCTTAAAAGTGTGGAGTTATTTTCTCCTTATCCCTCTAATCCTTATTTAACTAAGAGCGCACTGTCATTTATAGTAATAACCCGGGGGGGGAGGAAACTGCAGGGAGCTGCGTATATACTCGCTCCCACCAGTACCAGCACATGGTGACACACCAGAGTCACACTGGTGACTAACCATTCGTCTGCTGCATTGCTTTTAAAGGTCAAAATATTCAACTTCCATGTCTCTTGTTTTATTGGGCCTCTATATGCAAGAACGTTCTTAAGTGGCTTGTAGGAGTGATTTATTAGAACTTGCTCCGTTCACCAATTTTCATGTATTTTTAATTTTATTTTGAGGTATGAACACAATGTACAAGTGATCGGACCTGTCATAGGAGTCATGTGCAATTAGTCTGCTGTTATCCAAGTTGTTTCACTAATAGATTGAATATTTCATTACTTTGAAGCAACTTCGAGTTTGACAATCCGATATTAATTACACTTCATAATTATGTTGACATGATCCTGTTTGAATAAATGAATATTATATTTATATATTGAATGAATAGATTATAGCCCAACATTATCACCATTCACTTATATTGGTCATTTATTCTATTGTATTACATTACAATATCAATATGAACATCTTTAAACTGCAAAACAACTTAAATTATTTCACCCTCTCCCATTGCAGACGTTTTTCGTATCAAACCATTTTTTAAATGTATTTCACGGACAATGCGACCCTCGGGTGACATGGCATTAACAGCACTCGTTATTTTCCCCCCATTCCCCGGCTTTAGCAGACCCTTTAATTCCGCTGCTGACAGTGTTATAGACTTTCCTTTATGGATCTCCGACAGTAGGATTTCAGTATAGGTCATATGAGATAGGAGTCCTATGTGGAATTATCTGGCCGTTGGTTAGATAATTCTCATGAATGCGTTCTTTTACGCACATGTTGCATTCTTCATGTTTACGCTGGTCTTGTTCGGAGCGTTTGCTGAATCTGACTTGGCACGAACACTGTAAAGTTTAGATAAGAATATGAAAATATTCCTTCATGGTGTCCATTGTGTTTTCAACCAACATGTTTTACAAGTTGTGTGGCTGATAACTATCTTAGCACTCCTCCAGCAGTTCTGAATTGTTTTTCTTTCCTTTTCCTATTTGTCCGATCTTGTGATTTAGTTTAGTTAACTCGCCTACAGGAACTGCTCTCTTTGAACGGTTTGTTCTTAAGTAGGTAGCTGAGCATTTCGAATACAACGCCCTTTGAATTTGAGGTTTCTGTGTTTTGCCAAGGGGGTCTTTGATATTTTTTCTCCAGTCAAATTTGCTCCTTGCCAGTCTGGGGGATTTGAACTGCAACCTCTGGGTCATATTCTTTCTTCATTGTCGCCTCTCACTGAATAAAATGAATTTGTCAAAAGGGGAAAGCACTTCACACTGAGTGGAACTGTAGAAGAGAGGTTGAAATGGCTTTCTGAGCAACGCTGAGGGTTTTAGAGAGTGAATCCTACCTTCTAAGCTTTGGGGGAATCCGGGTATCTAACCAGGATTAGCTTGAAATAGTGACTTACTGCTCAGGAAGCACAATTAAAAGTGCCATGCATTATTCCCCTTCTATTACCCGAGAAGCCAGGCTCTTCTAGCCAAAAGTGTTTAGGTAGCAATCATGCTTGGGAGGTGATAATTAGTGCAAATGTAAATGGATACTTTTTCTTTGCTTGTGACTGTAATAACGGAGCGGTGACACAAAAGCTGTTTCTACTGCATTGATATGAAGACTTTTTAAAGAGATTTTTAAGCAGATTCTTCTTGGGTTGGATCAAATAAAGCAGCGTAAATGAAATTATGAATATAGAACAAAATTCTTCACGCACAACTTGTTAGCATGTAAAGACATATAGACCACATAATGTCTTGTCATTCGCTCTTGTGCTCCGTCCGTCGTTTATAACTTTACAATTAGGAGTAAGTTGACAACCTTTATTCGGGGGTTCACTCTCAGAAGCGGTGCAGCATCTCTTGCACTCACGATGGTCATTAATTGAGGCTTCACTTGCAAAATAGGTACTTAAATACCACCACTGATGTAGTCTGACGACACTTTTCTCACCTCGTCATTAAATTCACCACTGTCCTGCAGCGCTGCCACTCCATCTTGTGGCTTTTTCAGCCCTGTCACGTTTGAAAGAAGTCATCTGGAACATTAATGTAACGGGCACTTGTGTCTAAATGACAAAAAGTCATTTTCGATAAATGTCTTCCGTGTCTGAAAGGTGTTGAGAGATTTTGGATGCAGCAGTCTGTTATTTTTCTTCTGATGATGGAAGTAACTAAACGGTGAGCCATCTTGCTTCTTTCTCATCTCTGTTGAGAGTTGCGCATGTGCAGTACCAATCGGGCCGGGTGTAAGGATTAGGTAGCAAGTGCATATGTAGTTGTCCCTGTGGAGTGTGAATGAGTTGATAAATGATATGCCAACGTGATATAGGATCGGTGCAGAGACTCGCATGCTCACTGACACCTTATCCAGCATTTTAAGCTGAATTGGAGGCCTTTACGATACTTGTATCAGAACAGCACTACTTTAAGTTGAATGTTATTACGACATGGGTATATTAATAAATACAAACTTCACTCAGTACATGGCATTATTGCTTCATTGTTTCAGCCTGACAGAAGCCTACTCGGGTCAGAATCTTCATCTCAGATCTCATTCAGCATGTTGTTCTTTAAAACAAGTAGCAGGGAGAAGGGACACATGTTGGCGACTGGAAACAAACGGGTTTATTGGTAATGTGGTCTTCAGAGACACAAAATGCACCTCGAAGCTACATGTAACGCCATTAGGAGTTTGTGCAATACATTAATTAGCGCTGTAGGTTAGGACACTTCTTGTGGACTAACTCAGACATGACTGATTGGATTTTAATGAAACTTGCAGATATCATCAATCTAACTGCTTTCAGCCAGCTGTCAAAATTGTACACATTATCAAAGCCGCACTGATCAGATATTAACGAACAGTTGAGAGAAAGTGATATATCTCTCTACCGCCAAAGGTTGAGATCAACCATTACAGGTGATATGCAGTGTTTGCTCCTGATTGGCTGAGCAAGGGACTGTCAATCAAGCAACGAAACATGTTTACTGTTAATTTGTTCAACGTGATTTCGTTTTTTTTCTCTCTCTCTCTCTCTCTCTCTCTCTCTCTCTCTCTCTCTCTCTCTCTCTCTCTCTCGACAGCCTCAGGGCAAATTTGGGGGTGGCAATGTTGGTGATATTATAAATAACACAGTGAGGATGAAAGGCAGTTGCGCTCTCCCTCATCACCCTTCTGTTTCTCCTCTTTTCCTCGTGCCCTGCTACTCATCTATGCTCAACACGAGTGCCTCGCCATTTGCGTGTGTGGCTTGAATTTATATGAACGTCTCCCCGCCAGGGGACAACGGGGGCCAAGTCATTGATATGTGCGGGAGGACTCGGGATAAACAGCCCACGCCGACCGGTGTTACGGCAGCCTGCCTGATACATTTTGATTGAGCAAAGACAGAAGAGGTGGGGTGGGGGTGGGAGGGCAATGGAATTGGGGAGGCTTAAAAGCAGGGATAAAATGACAGAAAGGGAGCTTTTCTTTCACCTGCCTCTCCAGACTGCTACAAAATGGCCCCATGTAAATGTTGAAAGCCACACATGCTGCCCCAAGATACGTGTGTGTAGCTGAGCTTTGGAGGGCTTCAACAAATAGATGACATGCCACGTTTTCCCCCCATCATTTTTATTTTTTTTTTAATTTCTAAACATGGGCTGTAATTTAGTTCCATCTTGATATGATCTTTCTTTTATTTTCTTACTGGTGATCCCTTTGTTTCATTGAGCACCACCACCGCTATTTCCCCTCTCAGCCACTTACTTCTCCCACCATGTCCGTGTGACATGGTCAGCCCACTAATGGACTGGAAATTCATGTTGACAAAAGTCCCTTGCTCCTCCTCTCCTTCTCCCTCTGTCAGAAAACCAAAATAAGAGGTGGCGGCGGCACACTGCGCCACTTATGGCCACATTAGGATCAGTCACCAAAGTGTCACTGAATGGCCTCGTGCATCATTTTGCCTTTGTTCACCACGACAGGGAGTTGTGTGTGTGCGGCAATGCTCCTTTTCCACCCTGTGCCTTTATCCCCAAATTGATATACCATTGGTTGGGCTCTCACTTCTAGAGTGCATTATCCCAATTATACCATGGAACATTTTTAAAACTCATGTCTGTTTTTATTGACCTGTGTCTGCAGTGCTCATTGACCTGTGTTTGCTATTAACGTCACGTTACATGCTCTGTTACTGCCTTGCAATTATGCCGGGTGATTGTTACCAGCTCCTGTCTTTGTGCTTATGCTAGCTTCAAATTGTAGCCCCGTCTGTATCTTGAATATTTATTGGAATCAGTGTGCATACATTATTAAATACAGATAATGTATGAATAGAACAGATTGTTAATAGTCAGGTCTACAGTATAAATTTAGTGTTTTGTGTGTTTGCACCTGGTGCTATTCGAGAACCACAATGTTGACAGCTGCATTTACATTTTGGCAAATAACAATCTTGTCAGTTGAAATAAATAAATAAAATCAGCAGTAATGGCACATTACCACAGCTTAATAATAGCTTAGAGCTGACACACACTTAGCATAGCTTACAGTGCTATGCTGCCGATACACTTGAAGTATGCAACAGACACAATTTTCACTATTGTAACAAAACCAAAGTGAAAAGGACGCACCTGCATTAACGGGTCTTTCTATTAATTAAGGAAAGTGTATCAAATTAAGCATTTTGTTCGAAGATATTTTTTAGGGTGATGTTGAAAACCTCGATGGAAGCTTTGAACATAAAAACATGCCACTGGTACAGCCCTAATTGAAATACAATGTAACTTGTTTCCTTTTTTTTTTTGGAGCGAGCGGTCTGAATGCAAGTTTACAGCGGAGCGTTATTGAGCGGAGCGGCTTTGAGCCGGAGAGCAGAGGGAACGAACGGCTCCACCAGCGAGGAGCGGAAGTTCTCCCCGCCTCACCCCGCTCACATGCCCTGGTGAAATGTGCTCCAGGCACTGTGGATTTTTGATGTCCCGCCGAAAATCCCTCGTCAGAAACTCGTGTGCGTGAATGCTTCGACCGTCACAAACGCACTCGATAAAACATAGGTATTCAAAATGATGAATACACCACAGACATTTCTTAGGGGTGCTATGGTTATCCTAGCAAATAGCCCATCCCTAATGCCGCCGAGGCCAACTTCTGAGAAAGAAACACAGAATCCATTTTGGAGAGAAACGGCAAGAGTTGAGAGTAGGTTCAAAAGTGTTTGTCTTTTATGCTAATCTAATAGCTAATGTGAGATATAAACAGAGTTGCAAGTCAATATCCTTGACAACTCTTTGTATTATCACCAAATGTCTCAGATGCTCACAAGATGCTCACAAGATGCTCACCACCCCTTTGCTACTTAGGTCCGAGCTCTTTTCACAGGCCCTTCTTTCCCCAATTATCAGTTATTTTCCTCTGACCAACAGAACTAATGAACAAACAGCCACACACACACACACACACACACCACACAGCTTTTCTTCAATTTACCACCTCGTATCAATTGCTTCCCTTAATCTTTTAGTGTTTTCTTCTCTCTATCGTAACCCCAACCATTCCTCACTCTCCAGAGCTTTCATTCACGAATGTCGTTTCAGGTTGTTTTACAGCTCCCGTCACAAATGGAGGATGGAGGAAAAAAATGGAAAGATGAAAGGATAGATGAGGTTAGAGAACAACACTCAAGGCTGCTGAGGAAGAAATAGATTTTAGGCTAGGAATGAGAAAATAGAGCAATTCATGGAGCGTGGCTCTGCTTTGCCGTTCATCTTTGTTAAATAGTTTGATTACATAAAATAGTGATGTGAGCTGGGAGAGAATATCAGCATTAGTGTCAAGCAGAGTCACTTGATTTAAAGAGTAACTAGACCCCCAAACCACTTTTACACAGCCGAAAACAAACATACATGGGTATTTTAAAGTGTTATGGATTCAGTTCGGCTATATGTTAAAGCAACTTAGACCAAGCCCATCGGTTCCTGTGGTGCTTTTAATGTTCTGTAACTGTAGCATGAAAGCATGGTGGAAATAGCAAGCAAGCCAGCTAACTAGCCAGCCCTTAAATCCACATTCTCTTGTCACAGCAAAGGAAAGCACATTGCTATGATTGATATTTACACTGATTCACCAGATTTTGTAATGTGCTGTTGGCTTAATTCCGTGTACATCAAAAAGAGAGAACAGGCTTGTGCTGTGCTGCATTTGTGAAGCTAAACTGGTTACGCAAAGTGAGCCAACGATAGACGTGACTGTGGTGTATTAGCCCTGCTCATGCTGATTCTTTTTTTATGTTCTAGAAGCAATTTTCTTTCATTTCCAGTGTAGGGGCCAAGCCATCAGGAAGAGCGCCATGATTTGAGGCAAAGTAGTGGCCAAATGGTGGAATTACAATACGGGTCCATCAGGTCTGACTTTCCCCCATAGAGGTACATTGGGATTCAGAGCGTCTCTAACTCAGCAGACTCAACTTTCCTTTATTGTAAAAGGCACCATGAGGCAAATCTGAATTTTCCTTCCTCCGTTCATGTCAATGAGCCTGTGAGCGAGGCTGGGCCGACGGCTGGGAGACAGGGTTACAGGAAAGGCTAGTGCACTTGCTCTATGGGCCCAAGTATGTGGAAGATCGCCAGAAGATCATTTTATACTTAGAAGTTGAACTTTTTTTGCTTTGTGCGCCACTGAGCGACTTTCATAGGAATGAATGGGGCGCCGCCTCAACGCTGTAGTCAGTTATTCGTCCATGTTAGAAGCTCTAAAGATTAGTCTTAATTTGCAATGAGATTTGACGGTAGTTCCACTGCCTCTGTCAAAGCCCAATCATATGGAGTCTGGATGAGTCAAAGCGCCACGAAGGTTATTTTATTTGTTGCAGTGTGTAGTATCTGTAGATCACCGTAGACTTTTCTAACAGTCTTATATTACAAGTATTGTAGAACAGCAGGTGGGGTAGCTTGGGTCTTTATTTCTCCAAATGCAGTGCTGGTTATGATATATGGCCAGCCAAGTCCAGCGGCAAAATGGGAAAAAAAGTTCTGAATTGCACGAGGCAAGCTGTTGCGGCTCAATAACCCAGGCCTGTAATCGGCTCACATTTCAAACACACACACACTTGCATTCAGACAGCCCTCGGTTTGGCTGGATTTTACGAGGAAGCACACCGCACGAGGTGATCAGCATATGTTTTGTTGACATAAATTTAAAATTTATTGCCGTTGTCAAAAGTGACTGTTGGACAAAGTCGATTATTAACTGAGTAAATGGCCTGAGAGAGTTTTATGTGAACTTCCTTAATGGCTGCAGTCAGTCTGTTTCAAATCACCCTCCCTCCCTCCTTCCCTCCCTGAGCTCCCACCCACCACACACCTCTCATCATCTATTTCAGAAGCACAACATGAAAGCAGACAGTTACGATGGGATTTCAGAGTGTATGCGCGTTTGTGTGTGGAGAGGTCTAGCCGAGCTAAATCGCTGAACTGGGACGATATATTTCAGTATCCTTTTATATATCATTAAATATTGTTGGAGCTGAACTATAGTATGTGATTAGCTCTGCTTAGGCACACAAAGCATGTCGTAGTTCTGTGTATGTGTGAGCACCTTTTATCCGTCTACAATTAACTATGTTTCATAAGTGGTGAGGTTGCTTACTCTCTGTCACCAGGCCAGATGACGGGCTCACATTTGATCCTGTTGGGCCAGTTACAGTTCAATTTGGCGACTCATTGTGTGTACTTTGGCTGATTTGCTTAGAGAATCACACCCTGTTAGCTGCACTTGCGTTTGCTCATAACCATTGCCAGCAGCCAGAAACTGGACCATTGTACTTAATCTGAGTTTGGTGCTTTATTCATCACGGGTCTGGCATGAATCTAATCTGGAAGCCTACTATGCCGGATACAAACCAGTGCTCGGCCAAACCGTTTTCCCCCCTTCAAACAGCTTTATGCCACTGCAATACAATTTGGACATTACTTTTCATAAAGAAATTGCACTTGAAACCTGCACTTACTTGTGAAAAGAAGCTTCATTCCCTATTGACTAAATACAGTCAAATGGCATAAGGAAGGGTGCCATTAGTGTTTCAATAGGACAAGCTTAGTCCTAAACCTTCCCTTTGATAGACTGAATTGCTGGAACAGGTGCTGTTACCATTCTGTTGAACATCAAGTAATGTGCTGTTTCAGTGGGCAGTGCTAGCTTTTGCAGTTACGGACATACACACTGCACTTTGCTCATCAACACTACATTTACGGTGAAAATACATGGCATTGCTTCCACTTCTGGTGGCCTTAATAAGTCCATCCATACCTTATCAGTGCTCTGTCTGGGGGGCACAATGGTCAGATTGAGGAGGGACACAAAAGGCCTTTGAAAGGCTTTGTGCTCTGTGTGTGTTGTGTTGTGGTTTACCACTCGCGTGTGTTTTCCCCTCATCGAAGTGAAAGTGTGCGAGTACGTCACCTGTGATCCTGATGGGGAAAAAAAAAATCCGGTTGCATTCCTTTGTCCATTTTGCTTTTAGTCAATGAATTTCTGTCGCGCCAATCACGAGGGATGCCTCAATAGACCAGGATGCAATGAAGCTGTAAGTCAATTGCTATGGATTTGCCGAACTATATGAACAACGGTCTGATCATGCATTGATGCCTTATTGTTGTGCCCGCATGTCTGCTTTTGGTTAAACACTACAAACTCATATTTCCGTGCTGCAATGGCATTCTGGGAAAAGTGAAAAACTTTCATCAAAGTACATCGCATCATAGATATAACTCCTGGACTGAATGTACCATCACAGACTGATATCATGTAGTGTAAGAGTATCATTTCCATTCTCAGTTGTGTCATTCCTGTCTCTCTGTGTCACTTTCTGTCCCTGTTTTGGCTTTTCAAGTGTCTTCTTTCCCTTCTGGGTGCATTTGGCATTTATAGGGCCTTTTAATCACTCGCTGCTTGCCAGAGGGCTGTCATTCTGCCTTTTAGTTTCCAGGGTCTCTCCACAAATTTGAACCACTAAAATGGCTATCACGACTTCTTCAACCCCACTGCATTTTTTTCACACCTTAGTTGCTTGTTTTTTTACCACTCTTCCTGTCAGGTTTCAAGGATGTTTTGCAGCAATTAATAGTCACTAAAGTCAAACCAGACTTCATTGCTTAATAACTCCTACAGCCACCACCATAAGACCCGCTATCATCTCTCTATGTCTGTCTCGGTCTCATCTCCGCTCTGTCTCTCCCTACCCCTCTCGAGGCACAAAAGAGCTGTAAATCAATTTGCATTCGACATCTGACATCAATCAGTCATGTTTTGGGAGAGTGGCACCACCTCCTCCTCTGCGGCTTTGTTGAGAGACGCTAAGATGGATGGCTGTCATCTCGCCCAAGTTGAGCAGATCTCTTATCAAGGGCATTGTTTCCCCAAGAATGCACTTGGCTGATCACTGCACCACCTGACGCGTCGACGGAGACTATGAAATCCTTCTGCTTGACGTAGTCTTGATTTGCCTGTCGGAGGCATGTACTCACTCACCTGAGTATAGTATCGTACACTTATCCTGTGCAAATTGGCATTATCGTGTTTAACAATATGCAAATCCACAACAATTATTTGTATTTTTATTGATGCTCTATGGCTGATGGCAAACAACAGTATGGTGCATTAACAACCCCAACTGGTATGTTTTATATGGAGTGTGGATTGGGACTCTACCTATACATTCACTAATATTAATAATGAATAAAATAAGAGAAAATGTGAACAAAAACTAAACAAAGTTATATTATCTCTATCAAGTTATATTGAACCCTCCGGTTCCCCCGCGGGCACTGTTAGCTCTGTCAGCACCGTTGCTGTTGTTTGCGCTGTTAGCCCGGTTAGCACTGTTAGCTTCTAGCCACCTGCTCAGGGGTCGCCACGTTGAGAGCCTTGTGGAAGCAATATATATATATGCTCTGAATTTTGTTTCTAGCACCTTTTCAAGATTTTTCTTTGAGTATCACATTTTGGACAGTAAAGAATAATGTTCTAAAGTGTATTTTTATCTATATTAAATATTGTATTGTTTAATCCTGTTTGGCCAAAACGTAACCTGGATATTATCGTTTCCTCTCTCACTTTACTTTGAATTCTGTATCCAGAATCATGCCATTCAAACTACAACCTTGTTAGTTTTTTACCATCTTGATTTAAACTGACCACAGCATATTATCAGAAAGGAGGCTCTCTGTGAGACAGAGCAACAGTTTTGGAAGATTAATTGTACCAAATCTGAAACTGCACCAACCTGACAAACAATCATTGGTATCATGGGTGTGTCTCTTTGTGAACCTTACTCAAGGCGAAGTATTTGAAGTTCTCGGGAGGCTTAAGGCACTGTGGCAGTTGTTTGGCAATTCGTGTCACCTTAATTGCTTTAGAGCACTTTCAGATATCTCTCAAGAATTATATGCTTTGTACTGAGCCGTGGGGTCTTTGAGGATTTCGTAACAGAGAGTCGTGGGGCTAGACTTTGTGTTGTCAGATGTTATTTACTAACCTAACCTTCAAGGCCTTTACCACATAATCAAATATTGAACCTTGGTCTTGTCTGACCTTGTGCGCTTACAGCCTAACGACCGTCTATTTCGTAAAAAGATAAGTCATTGCAGATCAGATTTTCCTTTAAGCTATACATCACCTTCTAGATTAGAGAGCAGTAGTCAAAAACTGACCTGTTAATGGTTCATAACACTTAAGTAGCTGCCTTGTGTGTTTGCCTGAATAAATCATTCTATTTCACTTTATGGCTCCTTACCCATCTGCAGCACTTGAGATGTAGGTGGTTGATAATGCCTCTGCTTGAATAGCATCTTGAGATTTACAGCACCAAGTCATGGTCTGGCGCTCCCTGCTGAAAACGACGTGTTGTAGTTGGACGGCTTGTTACACTGATGGTTATTGTTATGTGCTGCTGTTGTGACTGATGGAGTCGGGAGTTTCTCCAAATGCAAAAGGCTATTTCTTTGTTGTGCTGAAAGTCGTTAGTTAAAAAAATGAAAGTAAAAAAATGTAATAAAAAGCCAGTTTGTTTTAAGGACACAAGCATCATGCCCATTAAGCTTTGTCTGATCAAAACCGTATTTTTTAACTGAATCCAGACTTTAAAATGTTGGTTCTGCTCTTTGTCAACAGGAAGATGCACAGTGGAATGAAGACCTACGGCTGTGAGCTGTGTGGAAAGAACTTCCTGGACAGCCTCCGTCTACGGATGCATTTGCTGTCTCATTCAGGTAAAGAAATCAAACCAACCTAAAATACCACAACCCCCGCTCTATGATCACTGTTCAGCTCGCAGTACGTCCTGTTTTCATTGCAGGGTTTACTGCTGATTTTCTTCTTTTTTTTTTAAAATAGAGCATTCATTACTGCTATTACATTTAAGCATTATATGCAGAGTTTCACTACTGAATGAAATAGCAAAAGCTAAGTATATGTGATTCCAAATAAATGCGCTAAACATGCAAAAACATCAGCGCGGTCCTTTTGAAGGGAGAAAATCTGCTTTTCTTCCAGATTTCTACTCTTATACCCTGAAGCAAGGACTGACTTAAATGTGGTTTACAACCCATTCACACATTCAAATTGATTTATTTACTATAACATTGCACAACACAATCAGTATTGATATTAGATTTTAACATATATGTATTTACACTGGATGTTGCAGTTGTTGAGAGCTGAATAAAGGGATAACTTGCCTTACATGCGCTCTACCGCACTATAAATTAGGGCTGAAACAGTTCCTCGAGTAAATCAATTTCTAAAAGTCATTGTTTAAACCCCCCCCCCCCCCCCGCCCCCCGCAATATAACGCTTACAGATGTTACATTATGATGATATAGCTTTGACAAAAATGATTCAATGCAATTTAAGCAAAAATAAATGTTGACTTCTCTAAGAAGGAAACCTCTGTCGTTCAGTCTTAGTTTCTCTTTTGTATATTTACTATTGCTCCTTAATAAACCAAACACATTTTTTATCATATAACTCGATTAAGCGATAGAATAAACAGTATAATACTTGATTACTAAAATAATCGATAGCTGCAGTCCTATTTTAAATATAATAGCTTTAAACATGTCAATGTGGAGAATAACTTGAAAACACTCTTGAGTTTAGTCCAGCCCAATAAAGCTGAGCAGCTCTGGGAAACTTAACCAAAGAGGTGCCTGCACATCATCATCCTGTCACCCTGCACCTCTGCGACATTAGAGGTCTTACAGGCAGTCCAAGTCCGAACACAAGACACATTGATTGGTCCAGTTTGACACAAGTACACCCGACCCCAAACACACACACACACACACACACACGTCCCAGCAGCCCCTGTGCTCTGAGCCTACTTAGCGCAGCACTGTTTTAATGGCATGGGCCGTCTTTTATAGGCAGCAAAGAGCTCCTCATTCCTAAGGCCCTAAGTGCAGATGGTTTATTGAGACTCTGTAAAAGCCATGGGACCTCTGAGGAAACCCCTTCTGCACACAAACGCATACACACGCACACAACCCCAAATCCATGTGTTGACTTTGGCCCAGAAGTTGAGCCCTCTGTTCAGTACCCCGTATGTTTTCCAATGAAACACAGTAAGTGGTCTGAATTGTCTACTTGGCATTGTTGTTGTCGGAGGTGGGGGATGTGCCCCCCCCTCACCGTAGGCAGAAAACGATAATTGCCAGGATCATTTGTTTGTTCGTATCCCACCAAAACTTAAACAATGACTGAGATGGATGCTGACACTCCTGCTCTGTTGTGACAAAGATGAATGACAAATTCCCGCTGTGCCAGAGAATTGTCTCAACACGCGACTCAGCATGTCAAAAACAAAAGTTTCTCTGAGGAAATATTCGCTGTTTATTTTAGAATTACGCCCCATTTCCACAGTCCCTGCTGCAAATGCATGCGCCCCTTCTCACTCAGTTGTCAAAGCAGAGAGAGAGAAAGGGGAGCTCCGTCACAGGGATATAATGGATACAGAGTGTTTTACTGTGTGTGTGTGTGTGCGTGTGCGTGTGCGTGTGCGTGTGCGTGCGTGCGTGCGTGCGCGCGCGCATGCGTGCGTGAGACCCGCGATGTGCGCCAGCCCTTAAGGCACAGACCTGGATCTGGCTCCTATTTAGTGCAACATCATCGTGTACGACTCATTTGCAAACGTTGTCTTTAAGTCAGGAGTTATGACAAAGTGGAAGCTGAGGGTGAGTCGAGGTAATCCTGATACATGTTACCTTGTCCTGACGTGTGTGTGCAGCTCTCTGCATGCTCCAGTGGAGATTAGCCTTGAAGAGCCATGCTCTGGCTACTGACATGGATCCAAGTGAACAGCAAGCCTAAACATCTATTTGGTGTTTTACCAATGTATTGTTTTGATAGTATTACTGAATACCATTATTATTCAGTACCACCCCTTTTCTAATGGATGTTGAAGTTATTGTAAGTTTTGGATAGTAGTAGAGTAGTGATAACGGTAAAGAATTGGAAGTATAATAGAAGCAGCTTTTAACAAATTCAGAAAAGTTAGGCTACAACCGGCCTCTTCTGCTGTTATCTGATATTTTGTACACACATTTATTGCAAAAAATGTGTAGATTTGTATATCATGTTGTGAATTATATTTCTCCTCTGACTATGAATTACCAAAATATTTTGATCACCTAATTTATGCAAATATACACTTGGGATAATGTACATTTAACAGGTATAGGTGACCATGTAACAGCCAACAGGCACAAAGTTTATACTCACTACTTACTCTCAGTGCTAAAAAAGAGCCGAGGACTAAAAGCTTGAGGAAGAAATGTTAGTTTTAGAAGTGGTTTCATATTTTGAGTTTTTGAAATCTGTTTTATGTTTTACTGTTGAGGGACGTCCATGGTTGTTTCCCATAGAGGAAAGGGATACGGAAGGAAAAAGGTGATGGGTTCATGGGTCATAACTTTTATTAATAGAGTTTGACAGGTGTGAAAATGATGATGAAACATATATACAGTCTTCCAGGTGGTGCTTGTGTTAGCTCAGACCACACTGAGGTAATTATTATCCGAGTAGTTTTCCAACAGAAAGTAGATCATTTCAAAATCTCCCATGATATCAACAGGTTAATGATAACTCACAACGTGTACCCATTTATATAAGGTGAAAACTGTGTTGATAGGAGATCAAATGGAAAAAAAAAAAGAACACTGAGAACTCGAGGAAGAACCACATTCTCCACCTTGAGAAAGGCAACCAAGCGGAAGATGTGGCCGGTGTATTTTTAGCTCCAGAGGCAGCAAGTGCACAAACTTTTTTTCTTTCGTTCTCTTTTTTTTTTTCTTTTTTTTTTTTTCAGTCTTTCCGAGCGGGGCTGTGTTGACGCACGACATCAACCTGTACTGTTACACACATCAGTGTTGATTCATAGCCGCTTTGGTCTGGCGTAAAAGGCGAGACAAGCGCTTCTGTCAAGACGGGCGACGGTTAGGGAAGAGACGGCGCTGAGGCAAAGCTTCTTTGATAGTTTTTGTTGTCTTTTTTTGTTGTTGCACTTTTTTTTCTTTTTTCCCCTCCTCCACCTCCACCGTTTGACTTTCAAGGCTTTTCTCGGGCTGACGCTGCGTCTCGATTTTTATCGTGTCTCTCTGTAATGACACTTCGCCGAGTCCCAAAACCCTCAACCTCAGTTCCTCCTTCCCTCCCCCTCCACCTCCATCGTCGCCTGCCATCATCCTTCAGCTCGCTTCAGAGAAGACAGAATATTGGGGAGATGAAGCGAGAGAGTGGAGAGGCTTTTTGATATGCGCAGCGTGTCGTGGATGTGGAGCATTTCAGACGCTGCTGCTGCCTCCTCCCTCCTCTCTGCTTTCCACTCTGTCTGTCTCTCTGTCTCTCTGTCTGTCTCTCTGTCTGTCTCTCTGTCTCTCTCTCTGTGCTTGTTGTACGGAGGACTTGGCGCTTCGCCAGTCTGGGCTTCCTGCCACCACTGAGGGTACAGTATGTACAGTCTACCTTGTGCCAGCTATTTATTTTTTTTCCTCTCGTCTCGTTCTGTCTCGGTCCTCTCATCACGTAGCTGTTGTTGTTTTTTTTTATCTCCACCTGACGTTTAGTGTTTGACAGTGTTTGCTGAGCCACAGCCTGCAGATGGGGGTTAGAGCTGTGACTCAGCCCCTTTGGGGTGCATTTTGAGGTCCTTACATGTTATTTTCTTCAAATGATATCAGCACGTTTACACTGCTGATGGACAATAATCCAAATACTTCATGTTTCACCTAAAATTGTACTTGATTCCAGTCCTGAAACGGCAGTTACACCACAATGAAATCCCAGAATATTAAGAGTAATTCTGGACCTCAATACTTTTTTTTTTTTTGTGCTCAGCAAAATGCGTCTGGAGCATAGTGTCAAAGCCTTAATTGATAACATGCTTTGAATTATATATGAACAAAGTTTAGTGTGCTGCTGAAGTGGAGATTTCTGGCTCACAGAATGAGAAAAAACTAATTTTGAGAAAATCTCCTTTAAAGATATTGTAAAATCCAAAACCTTTTGCAAGACACTACAGTTAAATAGGTTTTTGTGTATTACAAGTTTTCTTACATGTTATATGCAAACAAGGCACTATCTAATGGTCTAATCTAATTTAGGAGAAATCTACAGTTGCAAATTGACAAAATCAACACTCAGATATGTATTGTGGATGATTTCTTTCCACTTGTCTAAAAGAAGACGTTAGATGTTATGAAGCAAAATAGTCCAAAATGTCAAAATTGACCAGTGCATAAAAAACAATGTTTTTGCCTTTGGTGTCTTACTTAAAAAATCCTGTTTGCATTGGACAAAAAAAAGAAAAGTTAAGTAAAGAATTTAGAATACGTAATTTAGGGTATCTTTGGAAAAACAACAATCAGTTTGATATACGTACTTACACAACAGTGTAGTTTTAATATAGTATCAGTCAAACTGTATTCTATCGCCGTGGCCAAAATAATCTGTTCACAAAACACTGTGTGTGTATGTGACGTGTGTACAAAAATGTGTGTGTGTGTGTGTGTGTGTGTGTGTGTGTGTGTGTGTGTGCTTAGAGGCTCCTCAAACAAGACCAGACCAGACTGATATGATTCACAGTTTGTTTTCAGAGCGAGCTGCTGCAGTGTAATTAGATTACCAATAAGTCTCCCTGAACAACCGTATCGCCCTCTATGTTACCACCAACTTTTCATCTCACTGCCTTTTATATCTTTAGAGTTTTAATCCTATGGTTACAGTATGTAGACATAGTACAGATTTCCTGGATTAGCCAGCTGAGTATGCGCGTCAGACCTGGAGTACTTTTGTTTTTTTTGAAGCTACATCAAAAAAAGATCCATCTTTATTTAACCAGCAGTCGCGGGCTAAGTGTGTTGCTCAAGTGCACATTGTGATGATATATGAATGGAGCGATGGTCTCCGTGATGTGTCGCCTGGTATGTGGGAACCACAAGAGTATTAAATATGGAGCATTGTGGATTGCCTTAATTCACCTGCCTGTTTCTTTTACTTCACTCTTCCTTCGTTTCTCAGATTGCGTAGTTAGATTCTGAAGCAAGTATACTTGTATCAGGAAATACTTCTTACGTTATTTTTGAAAAAGTCTCGTTGAATGGAAAAAACAAGTTGATACTCTGCAAACAATACATGCAAGTATTAATGTTATAACGGAACAGATTTCAAGCCCAATCCTAATATAAACTGCACTTTATATGAATAACCGTGATTCATTTGAACAAAGTTTAACAATCCAGTTACTCTTTGACAGGTCTGCAGCCAGACCCTTATGTGAGATGTAACTGCTAACCAAGGGAATTATTGATGGAAGCATGATTTAACAAGATAATCCCCTGGATTTTCGGGTCATATGCTAGCACAGTCTGACAGTGTGTCACACAGGCTTCATCAGTTTGGTATGCCTGTGTGTGGTTTGTGCATTAGTCAGCCAGTACAGTGCATTTCCAGAGTGAGGTTTTGCAGTTTAGAATAGTGTTTCTGACCAGCCCTGAAGGGAATTCGTCTTTTAGGAACATCTGTTGGTAGCAAAGCATCATGTTCCCGTTTGGTTGATCTCTTTTCGTTTTTTATGCTAAAACAGAAAAGAGGGGATCGATTACTTTCAGGCACTAAATACAAATGTTGCAGCATTAATATAGCAGTTAACAACTTTTTACTGTAAAGATATAGTGGAGTAATGGCGTCCTGAGCAGAGAATGAAATGTCTGTGTAAAAGGATCAGCCGATATGTTGCCGTTGTTTAGCTTTAGCTGTGAGCAGCCAGCTCAGTCGTCGCCATGTTGAGAGCCGTGTGGAGGCAATCCTTCATTGATAGATATAACCTTTGAATTTGGAATTTAGCTCCTTTTTAAAGTCACTCAGTGTAGAAATAAAAAATGTCCGATGACAGTAGGAAAAGAAGACACTGCAATAACCAATATTTTACCTCTTAAAATACTGACTACTGTATGTATCCGTGCACCTGAGTAACGTCTAATTGTTAGTGCATTTGACACATTATCTAACATTATTGTAAATGTGCTAAAAGTCTAGTTTTCCTTCTGTCCCCTGACCAGATGTTCATTTTCACTCTGTGAAATTACAAGCTTTGTTCCAATCTCATCCCAATCTGATTCCAGTCTGAGTGTGGGAGTAAAATGCCCACGTAAATGTCCAGAGCATTTAGATGAGGAAAAATGCAAAGAATTTGGATATGAGCACAGCGAGGCGGGAAGGCTGCTTTCCAATTGCTCTTTGTCTGTGTTTCCATCTCCGTGGCTTTGTTTGGCTGTTTGGCTGTCGGCTGGTCGGCTGTTCTGGCGTCGCGCCGGTTCTTCCCTCACAGTGATGACGACATATTTGTGCCTGCAGGTCTGGATGTTCTGCCAGCATTCCAGCATTTATGATCGCTCGCAGATGTGAGTCCAGGAACACACTGTACTGTACCCAAACCCAGAAATTAATGAAACTTGACTGCCTTCCAGGCCACAAATTCCTAAATGTGTGTGTGTGTGTGTGTGTGTGTGTCTGTGTGTGTGTGTGTATGCATGAGTGAGAAGGGAGACTCGGGGAGGGAGGGGGGGAGGGTGGGCTATTAAAAGCAAGTGGTAGGAAAAGAAATATAGTTCAGAAAAAGTGTTAAGCGGTTTACATGTACATTTTTTACCACAGCTGATGTTCTGTCCTGCACGAGCATACACACTCACTCACGCACACACATACACACACACACACATACATACAGTATGTTTCTGCTGTTTGCGTACATTAACACACAATGACAGACGGAGTGGATAAACAGCAGTAGCTCATGCTTTAGTAGCATAACATTACTCCCTCTGCAACTTAAAGCTGCCCCTTCCCCTGCACTTCTTGTAATACTTCCCCTGACCTGTTGATTTACTGTTCCAAACGCCACTGGGATTATGCAGCTGGACAAATCTCAGCTGGGTTATATTACATGAGGAGGGCAAGTCGGGGACAGTCAAGTGAGAGGTGACAAAACGCAGGGGTCAACTTATAATACTGTCGCATCAGGCTGATATTTTTTCAGAGACAGGGTAGGGAGGGTGGGGTGGGGGGGGGGGACTTGTTAGGCAGCTGTCTTGAGCAAATGTGACTTCATTGGAAACGCGTTACTCTGAACAGCTGACCTCCTTTGCCAGAACTCGGTGTACCTGTGCCGCAGGCTTCTTGGAAAAGCAGTGTTTCTAAAGGAATAAAACATAAAAAATAGCCAGGCCGCACAGTATGTGAATGATGACCCTTTGGGTGATAGAGTCTCAGGCTGACAGCTCTGTGTCTGGAGGCACATTCGGACTCGATGGCTGGTTGCCTTATATGTCATTTTACTTGGCATGGTTCTACCTGATGCCGGTGACTGCTTTCCTGGGAGACACTGTGTGGGTATTTGCGCTGCTGAGAAATATGTCACTTGCCAGCAAAGAATATCTCGCTGACTAATACTAACATGTATGTATTTCTAACATGTCAATGCAGAGCAGAACCAATCATAGTTGACCATTAAATGGCATTCGTAGGTGCTGATGTATGCGAGGCATTTTCAAGCTAAGGATGGCAATGTCGGCTGGCTCGTCCATCTGTCCAGCCATTTGTCCTAGAATGTGGACACACTTCAAAGAAGATTTAAGAAACACATTACAAGCGATTGCATTGAGTTACGCAAGCTAGTGGAACAGCAGCTAACAAGGACTTTGGCTCTCTATGCACAAGATAAACAACAATCTAATGGGTTTTGAAATATTCACATTCAGGCTCACTCGAGCAGTGTTTACCGAACCCACAAATAAGAAACCATCGCAACCCAATTCACGATAGGACACAGCACGGAATGGGGGACAAAGTTGTCTGGCCGTTAAACTAGTAGCGGAGTCACAGAGCAGCATGGTGGAAATACATACACACGAGGCACCGACGCTGTTGTGTTACACGTCATGCCTCCTTTTCTCCCTGAACGCCGGCATTCTGTCTGAAATCAAACACTGGGATGATATATTACGCCGCCGTTGTTTGGTTCAGTGTAAAAAAGCAAAGCCGGGGTAATGGCGGATCTTCTTTAGCCTTTTTTATGGTGGAATCTCTGTGTGAAAGGGGCCATGGTTTGAAGCTTAAAGCCACTGACCAAGCACCGTATTCTACGAGTCGTGTGTGAGAAAGTGTTGCATAAGTAGTTAATGCTATGCAGTTGTCAAGTCTACCTACAATAAAATACACAATTTAGAATAATTTGTGCAAGCTGAAGTCTCACAAGGTGTTGGAAGAGATGAACCCTTCCCTCGAGCACAAATGCTGCTAATAATATAATCCCACGAGTAATCACCTTTTGTCAAACAAACCCCTCCTGCAGATTAGTTTATAATCAAATTACTGTGGTATTGGCTGCTCCTAAAGCCTGTCAATCAAAAAGTTAGACAGAGAAGCTCAAAGTTGACTTTTCAACCCTCTCTATTTTCAGACAAGAAGAAAAAACACGATGACTTGATCTTATTCCTTTTATTACAGGGATATTGCAGCTTTAAATCCTTTTGGTTGCTAAGTAGCGAGTGCCCCTGTGCTCCCTTAATGGGCCTGATTTGGTATTCCGCTCTGATGCCAAGTCTTATTTTTGTATGCGAGACAAAGTGTTTTGATGGAGGGTGATTGCTGAAACGTCTGTGTGTCTACCAAAGGCTGTTTTTTTTTTCCTTTTTTTGGTGGAGAGTGAGAGTTTTATGGCCTCTCACTGTACAGTACACTTTGTGCCTTCTGCTCAAAACAAGAACACAGTCGATTGAATTTTGGATTCGCTTCATCATCCCTCCCTCCTCCCAGCAGCTTTGTTGTCAGCGAGCAGCATGTGTGTGTGTGTGTGTGTGTGTGTGTGTACGTGTCTGAAAGAGATGCGAGTGCTTGCTGTGTGCCTGATGCATGTGACTGAGTGTGTGTTTGTGGTAAAAGTCAATTATTGCAAAAGGCTGCCAATTAATTTGCTCTCCTGGAAATTTGAATGATACCGTAGAACGCACACACTCATAAACACATGTGTAGACACGAATCAAACACACACACAGACACACTCTCAATTACACACAAACATTGGATGAACTATACACACACACACCATTAACTTGAAAGGAGAGAAAAGATGCATTTGGCTGCAAACATTTGTTTGTAAATCAGGTCGTGTTTAGGTGGCGCTCCCTGGCTGGATAGTGAGCATTGCTCAAAGGTGGGTTAAAGCAGGATCAGATGGAACAGTCTCCAGGTATTCTGGGGGTGTTTTTATTTTATTTCTTTGGGCAAAGGGTCCTTCAGACTGTCTCAAGGTGTCTGAATGACAGAGCTGATCGCTAATCTGGGTTCAATAAGTCTTGGGTTTAGGCAATCGCCATGCACTGACATAATCATCATCGTCATCGTGATTGTAACCATATTCCCGCCGCTAAGACATATACTCTTACTTACCAGAGAAATGGAAACACCAGAATAGCACAGTGCAGTCAAATGCCAGTAAAAAAAATATATTTATCTAAAGCAGTGTATACATGTGACAGTGACACCCTTCTGGCCTTTAATGCATTGGCAAAAACAAACAAGGACATGTATCTGCAAATACTCCACGGTGTGGTTGAGTTTTAGAAAAATAAAAAGGAAACCACCAAGGAAAAGTTCAGCTTTATAAGAGACTGAAAAGCGTGCATGTGAGAGTGGGTGCTGGCAAGGTCCAGTTGTGCTCTGTGTTCTGTATAGCAATTAGTGGTATTCGCCACATTCGGAGGAGGTGCTGCTATGTGTGTCTGGAGAGCACATGTTGATATAAGCCCTGTTTGAGTTGTATTCTTGTTTTCCTGTGTTTGCCTTTGATATGTAATTGCGAAGATATTCACGTGGATCATTGAAGTTCTGTATCGCGCTTCTTGCTTGTTGTGTCAAACTAAGCCTTACATGCACGTAAAGGTGTGTGTGCTGTCTGTCTGTCTGTGTGTGTGTGTGTGTGTGAGAGAGAGAGAGAGAGAGAGAGAGAGAGAGAGAAAGAAAGAGAGGGTTTCTGAATGCATTGCATACAAGAGAAAAAAGCAGTGGCTGTGATGAGAGGTGGGGTAGTACAGGGGGGAGATAAGGTTGTGAGAGCAGGAGGCTAAATTTAAATCGTAATTGGCCGACTTCCACAAGCTTGTGGGCATTTTAATGAGTCATAATAACTTCATTTAAAACCAGCTGAGCAGAAAATAGATTGGAGAGGAGCCTGTGGCTAGTATGGATTTGTGTTGCCTCGTGCGCGCGTGTGCACGGGCGTGCGTCTTTTGAGCTTGACTCTAAAACCAATGACGCGCGCACACTCACACACACACACACACACACACACACACACACACACACACACACACACACACACACACACACACACACACAGTGCAGAAACTAGCTGGTGCTACATTTATCCGGGACAGCTTTGAGAATAACACTGAGCTGCTTTACAGGCAGTGTTTGTTGTCTGTGTGTTGATGGACCGTAATGACTCAACCAACACATTTCTGATGCGATGGCCATGACAGTGTTGGTCTCTATAACTCTGCAGGGCTCAATATCCAAATAGTATCAAGTGTGAGGTTGGAAATAGATCTGCAAAAGAGCATAAATGTGAAAGAAAATTCAATTATGAATTCCAGAACATGGTCACCTGCTCTAAGCACTGTGTGTGTGTGTGTGTGTGTTTTTGTTATGTTGTACCTGTTAGGTTGGATCCAGTTACACCTTTGTCAATAGTAGCACATGGTGCTTGTTAACGTCACACAATTCCGAGCATACTTTTGCTCCACCCTCCTCTTTCAACCTGAGCAGAGAGTATCTCGATGTCTGAATGTTCACATTATGGTCCATTATGAACAGTGGTGTCTTCACAGTTATGTGATGTTGTCAGGGTGTCGAGAGGTAATTGCATTGTAAATTGCTTATTGTAACGTTGAAGAAAATTCTGCCCAACACGGCTTCCCTCCGCATTGATTAATTCACACATGGTAGTGAAGGGCTGTTTCAGTACCACAGACTTTTTGTGTTCTGATATCATGTGTCATGTAAGTAAAACTTTATTTATACAGCACCATTTTTACAACCCTGTCTCCTACAAAATTACGTTTCCATACAACTAAACTTACTTACATTTCAGGGAAAACATTTTTTCCAGGATTACGGTTGCAGTTTAATTAATAAAACAGTTTGAAACATTTGGTTATTGTTGTGAATTGAAACCAGACGGCTACATAACTGCTTTGTTAGGTGTAGGCAACAAAACTGCTTCTTGGTTATGTTTGTGCAATAAAAGTATTTGTTCCAGACAGTAGAACAGCAGTCTCTTGAATGAAAGCCCTGTTGTTTTTTACCCATACACCACCCGACCTCCTCCCTACGTGTACCTCCATGAACCCATTTTAAATTGATTTGTGATATGTCAAAAGCAAACGTAATCCAACTCAAAAAAGGGTTCACTCAACATCAGTACAGAAAACACGAATTCCAAGCAATAAAAAGCACATACAGGAATACGCAACACACTGAAGAACACAGAAAGCATACAGCAACCAGTTACAGACTCAGCAGATCTAACATTAGGGGGCCCTATAGCATCCACAGTCTGGATGGTAGGACGTTTGGCACGGGTTAATAGCCAACAGAGATGTAGGCAGGGTTGAGGCCATTTGTAGTATTATTTGGGGCAATTATGAGAAACTCAGTTTTGACAGAATTTGAGTGACATCCAGTCCTTTATAGTGGCTATGCAGTTGAGGAGGGTGTCTAGATTGCTGAAGTCAATGTGTCTCGCAAACTGTCCGGTCGGCTGTGAGCGCAGCTGAAGCTCTGTAGCTGTCAGCCTGCTGAACACTTCCTGCCACATCAAATCAGAGCGTCCTCTGACGATCCTCCTCGTGTATTGTTATCATCATCTACTCACGAGCTGGACATGGAGTCACACCTGGAAGTTAAGCGAGACTTATTCTACGAGACAGACGGAGTGTGACAGGAGCTGTAAAAAAAATAAAAATAAATAAAGTAAAACCACTGTTCCTGTTTCAAAAATGCCTCAGATTTCTCCGACATTATGCCCAACACTAAAACACTGTTCCGGTAATGATATAACAGTGTGTCATACATCGGTGCTGGCTATTAGATTTTCACGACCACTTGTCGCAGCTTCTGTAATGAGCCCCTGGTATGCACTGACATCGGCAGGAATGGAAGTCAGCCATTCAAATTTGACAGCTCTTTCATTGTGTCATGACAGTGTGTGTAATTAGGCAGGTTGTACACGAGTATAGACAGTTGCTTCAGTGTTCTCATGTCCTAACGAGTCACTTCTCTGTTAGATTATTGGTCTGCTGATGCCCAGGGCTTCAAATCAAGGCTGTATTTACTCGCTGGTATTCCCTCGTTAAATAAAAGGCCATACAACTACTGTATATCTTAACTGCACCAGGTAAATTAATAATTATTGATGATGACACATGTCATGTTCTTTTCCTGGTACAGGAAATAAGACTTTGACTCAATCTTCTTGACAGTTCGTTCCACATTTGCTCTCGCATACTAAACGATGTTTGTGAATTGAATGAAATGTCATAATGGATTTTTTTCTCAAGGATCTAGTTTCTGTTCTACAGTCCCAAGTGGGAAAACAGAGTGGGGGTGGATTGTTTGTGACACAAATGGTAATAAAAGTAAATATTCTCTCAGGCACGACCTTTTATTGCATTATGTAAGTTGGCGAATAGCTCTGGGAAACTTTTTAGATCAATTTCGCAGCGCAGATTGGAAAGCTATGAATCCCATTTATGGAAGAGCTCCCTCATGAAATGCTCTTTGAAACTTTTATATTTTCGGATGAAGAGAGAATGAACCCGGCTAAGCAAAGATCTGCCAACGGCACTTTCATGTGTGGTGGAAGAAAGAAAGCAAGGGAAAGTGAAAGGAGACGGAGCGAGTGAGGCAGAGGGAGAAGATAAAAGCACTCCCAAAGCCATCTGGAAGTAGCCAGGACACACAAGGATTGCTTTTATGCTAGTAATTCCACTGGGAGGTGCGACATAAAAGCAAAGCATGGATATTGTGTTATAACTGTTGAAAACAAGCAAGTGGCCATGGAATACTAATATGGCTGGTCAGAGGGAAAAGCACTTCAATCCAGGGGTAAAAAGGCTTTTTGGATGTCCCCCCCCAGAGGTTAGGGGTATCGATTTGCAACTATTAGTTGCCTATCTGGCAGACAGTTTCTGAAAGAGTATACTTTCCGGCTGCACCACACATGTACTGTTTGACTTAATGATGATTTTGATTATAAGATATTTGTTTAGCAGGATTCACGTTCCTATCACGATTCCATTTCAAGACTTTTTTTGCAAGTTAAGTTGGATTTTGGATAAACTAGTTAACAGAACATTTCTGTGATCCTAGTTAGACCTTTTAGGGGGGCACCCTACCTCACTGCATATTGTTTCACATCAACTACACAATGTTTGATGATCACACAAAAGGAAGGTTACAGTTCTAATTAGTGTGTGTAAGCATTAGAGTATCGGAAAACGCTTCCGATGGGCCTACACCATAAGATGCTGGATCGGGTATCGGCGAGTATGCACCCGATATCACGTCGTCGTATAATTTCCCAGCTCATTTAAGCTACACAGGAACAACAACACGTATCACTCGCTCCCCAATCGGTTCTGTACATGTGCAAATTAGTACTACACCTGTGGTTAAACACTCTTGTGCACTTTATTTTATTTCCTGATAATGCTACACTGTGAACGACGAGTCCGTGTTGAAATCGACAGGAGGAGAGCTAGTTAACGTTAGCTGTCAGCAGCCATCACAGTACTGCTTGGCTAAATAACAGAGATAACCGCTAACGTTAACGGAGGTTGCATTGAGTTAAATTCTGATGCGATCAAGCTTCAGAAAAATTTTGTTTTTGGCGAGAAACTTTATTTCTGACTTGTTTTAACTTTTTTTTGTTTTTACCGCACTGGTATCGGATTTGTACTTGGTGTCGTCCGATATGCAAGTTCAGGTATAGGAATCGGTTTGAGGAAGTAAAAAATGTTATCGGAACATCTCTAGTAAGCATGACACAAACGTAATATCATAGCACCGCCCAGTCCTGTTCCTTAACTTACTGTATGCCTCAGGCAGTCCGTGTGGCGTATGACAGTATTACCCTGTATCTTTTAACAGTTATCGTGCCTGTACAGCCTGTATGCGTTGACACAAAACCAATTTGCTTGATTAACTGGTTTGAAAGGGAGTTGTATGTAAATAAACAGTGGAAGTTTCTAAGAGAGCCTTTGCTCCATGAGGTGTCCACTAAACATGCAACACACATCTCTGTGGGTTAAGCTGAAAGACACAATGAGTGCAAAGACACAATGAGTGCAAAGACACAATGAGTGCACCCAGCATGACATCAGCACACAGCGCCAATACAGATGTTTTTGTCAAAGCGTCACCCACTTTAAGATTTAAGATGTAGTGGAAAGTGTCTCACCCTTGTCATATTTGCTGCCTGTGGCACAGTTTAACACAGATCATTAAAGTTTCATCTTTGCCAATGTTAGAGCTTCGGGAGATGACACTAAACTGAGTGAATCTTAACTGGTTGTTAAGTGACTGCATGTTTGATCGATTTTTTGTGGTCAAAGTAATTTTCAGAATCTAAATGTTTCAAATGTATGCAGACATAGCTTTGTTTGTTTTAACATTGCATGAATAATTTAAAGGAATAAATCCTAAATGTCCAAATATATTCAGCAGAATTGATCACTAAGTCACAGACAATGTGTGCTTGGTTAAGTGAATATAATGCATTGTTTAACTCACAATTCAGCATTTTAGATTCAATTGACACTCCACAATGTACAAAATTAATAACATACACAATAAGTAAATAAATGAAATGAAATATCAAATTTACGTCAGGCAAATCATTTTCCTGATAACCCGATAACAGACTAACAGCAGGAAAAGATAGTGAAAAAAGGCCTTCTCAGAGAGCAACTAGAGGACAGGCAAACCCTTTGAACCGTACATTCACCATTTGGCCCATTTCTGCCTCAGCTGATTGTATCCCCCCCCCCACCTCTAAACACACACACAGACATACTTCCCTACTTTTGGCTGCCTGCCAACAGCTGTCATTTCCTCTACAGTATCACTTCTGCTGTATCTATATCCAGAGCTGTGAGGAGACGCGTGCAGAAAGGGATGGGTCTGAAGGAAGAAGAGGGCCGGCAAAAGAGGGAAATTACGAACACATTTTTTTTTTATTTTTTTTTTTTTTAACTGGCTTTCAGGTATATAATGACCAAACTTTCTGAAGAAACCCATTTCAAATTTGGTTAATAACAATATTCAATACCTTAGAATTCTGACTTTTTACTCCAGTTAACAGAATGCGTGGAAATCCGTTTCTCCTTGTCTGTTCTTTATTTAGGACTATGTGTGTCCATGCATTATGCAGTATGCATGCCTTGAGCAATGTATTTCAACTTTATTGTAGCTCAAAATGAAAGCAGCTGATGAAGGCAGCCAGAAAGCTGAGCACAGGCTCTCATAAATGATAACTAATTGGATCTCAATGTCATCTCTGCTGAGGGTCTGGACAGAATCTGAACATAGGGGGATTTTCCTCATCTTTATCTGACTTTACTCTCAAATAATATCGTCACTCTGACACCCCATTTGCAGAAAAACAGATGACTTAATGGAAAAGAGTTAGTAGCCTCTGTATGGTGTCATTTGGCAGATAGCACAGGCTTGACGACTACATGTTCCGTGGTATTTGAGGTAAGTTTATTCTCCTAAATAGCTCTTGTTGGGAGATTTCCCTAATTGATCCGATTTGCCCGTTTGAAGTCTGCTCTTATTATGTTTTATGTGGAAGATTTAATAGGATGGAAGAAAGGATTTTGGTATCAAACAAAATAAACAAGTATGTAAATCAATGCACCTGAGTGCAGTAAAAAAACAAAAATGCATGTTTCAAGCATTTCCTGTTGTTTAGCCGTTTGGATATCCTATCATCTGCACTCTCAGCCATGCCCCCTGTTGTTTCTGTTGGCTCAGCTTGGCCTCTTTCCTGAGTTGAACTGACTCCCATCAACAAAAGTTTAACAATGTTCTAGTTGTGTTTTCGGTCATTGTATCAATAACGTATCTTCACACCTTGACATGGGTATTGAGTATTTCTCTGCCAGTTAACACGTTTCCCTCCTTTTTTCTTTGTCACAGTTTAACTACCCAGGTGATCACGGTATTCCCTGCTTTTCACTCAGGCCCTGAGACCCCTGCCTTAATAAACTCGGCATTGCCTTTGACAATGTGTGACTTGAAAGCAGGAAATAATGGGCCCTAAACACAGTCTTTACAGGTTATTGACCTGGGGAAAAGGGAGGGAGAGTGTGTATAGTGGGGGCATCCACAAACTCCTGCCATGATTTCTCAGCTCATGTGGCACATTTTGGTTCACTGTATACAAAAAAAGAGAACGAAGGCAGAGGGAGATGAGTGGACAGAAGGACAGTGAAAGGTTGTATAATGCAGTAGACAATAGTTACCTAAGCATCTGACAAGAATGCTTGTGCTAACATGAAATTTGGTGTTTGCACTGTGTGTCCACCATGCAGGTTTTTAATGAGCAGGACCTCTGTCTCCTGTTACACTGGTAACATTTCCATGGACTTCCTTGACTTTTGGATTTGGTTTCATTCTCAAGCACTCATTTACAGTCTTTTTTTCGCCTGCTACTGCAGATAAAAATAAATAAAAAGGACGATGAGCATTACTTCTGTGTCACGATTTGGTGCAACCACCTTAAACCTCAGCCCACCACCTGCACCCCCCGAGGCAGCAAACAGCAAAAATGAGTTTTCCTGCTCCGATCCAGCAGCCATCACATCCCTTCCCCTCTTGAACTGTAAATGAATTTACAACACTGTAAAGAGGATGTCAATTGCTGGCTAGCAGCTGGCTGGGCAACAGTCTTTGGTCACAGGGGTAAGGGTTCAACTGCTGGTCAGAGTCTCATGTCTGTCCGTCTCTCTACCCAGCACACGTAGAATAAAGCCAACATTGTACGGAAATTCAGCATTCTGCCTTGCTTGCAGTGTGGCCTTAAGCTGAAGATGTGTGTCTGTCCAACACTTTGTTCCAGGGCTAGGTCTGTCAATAGCTTATAATATAATCGGGTATGGATATTCTTGGTCCCCAGAGGATGAAGCAAGATGGCCCTCCTCCTAAAAAAGACAACACTTGTTCTTTGGTCAAAAACAAAGTCCTGGTCCTGACAAGCGACCTCTTGTGGCCATGAAAGTAATGCTTGATGTAGCGTGACGGAGCTCGGGGGGACGGTTGGGTGTCTTCCAGTCTGTTTTCCTACCACAAGTCAACGTTGGTTTATTTAAAACACGACCACAGTCTTTTCCTGGACTAAACCAAGTAGTTTAAGCTGCCTAAACTTAACCGATCCTTAACCACAGATGTGATGTATAAGAAAACTCTCACATGAATTATATGCGGTTTGTGAAAGGCACAACCAAACCACCTATTTTGTTGTCATCTGACGATAGGGACACCAGATCAGAAACTTTTCATGGTTCGTATTGGAAAACCATGACAAATGACCTGTATTGTTAAATTTAGAGGATCTTTTGGATTATATGAGTTCATGATGAGGTATCTCAAAAGTTATCAGGCACATTTCGTATGTAATTTACTGGGCACATTCATGTTCTCAAGATGATAAACCCTCTTGAATGTGGTGGCTCCTTGGTCTTACCTCTAATGCTTGAATAGTAAAATTGTTCACTAATGTTTGTTCTGTTGGAATGAACATTGCTCCCTTAAGGTGCCACTAGCAGGGCTTTATTCATATTATTATTATGCAGAGCATGCTACGCTCTGCAAATATCAATCTTTTCCAAGCATTTCTTAAAAATGTGTTTACTGCTAACACTTCGTCAACACAGTGTGCATTGCAGTACGGATCCAGAACTGCTGTGTGATTATTTGAGGGGTGTGTTTCAAGAGGGTTCTGTTTCGTGTCAAATTGTTTTGGAAAACTACTTGTGAGTAAAGGAGCTGTTTTTTTTTAGTCGGTAGAAACGGGAACATTCCCTAGCTGATGAAGAAACAAACAAAGCTTAGATATGAGCTCCCCAAGAAGAATTAAAATAAAACAGGATACAAATGTCAGGGTTTGAAAGATGTTGCAGCAGCTTTTACCACCACACTTTGGAGATAATACTGTTGAAAACACTGTGACCTCACTTGACTTGTTCTTAACAGCGTTATCTGAAAATGCTGTTGTCAGTCAGACGCAGAATGCACTCTCATATCATGTTTGTCATTCTTGTGGTTGCTCTTCTGTGAGCAGATTACATATTAACTTACTGCCCCACTGTATTACTAGTTGCTCAATAGATTGATCTCGGACTGAATGGCAGGTCGTTTAGAGCACTCTGACCTCCAGGTTCAATGCTGATAACAGGTATGGTAACTGATGTCATTCATAATTGCTGCATGATAACTTATACTCAAAAGTGAAATCAAAATGTGTGCACTGAAGGGGAACTCCACTGAATTTATACATCAAAGGCTCTTTAGAAGTCCTGGAAAGTTTATTTGGGAAAAGTTGCATAAACCCTTTTGTGGCTCAAGAGGGAGCTGCACAAAATCTGATAAACTGCTAACGCTGACTCAAGTGATGTCACTTAATCAGAGCTCTATCTCTGCTTGAGGCTAAGTTAGCCAAATTGCCAACCGAACTAACGGGTAAAAAATATAAAAAATACACTTTGTTTCTACTACATAAATTGTGATGTTTTTTTTCCTAAACTATCAATCTTTAGTGGAAAAGGTTATAGAGTTGCAATGCTAAATAGGTGGAGCACTCTTTAATTGTTTACTGAACACCCAAAGGTAGCCCAGATGCAGCCTAATATGTTTGCATGTACAGTCCTGTCATGCCATCGCTGTCTGCAATGAGTTGCAGATTTTTCTATTTAGGTTGGAGGATGTGTTGTAACTGTCACAGTTCCTTGTCAGACAACTTTTGAAAGTGCAAAGCCACTGCATTCAAACAATTAAAGCTCTTTGGTTGTAGAAAAAAACTCAACTTGCACAACCACATCGTCTTACTGTTTACATTTCACTAGCAGTCCATCTCATGTTTTAAAAGTAACTCATATTTTGGCTACCAAACGCTCCCTGCACTGTCATTGCCAGCTTGAATTCCTTCTGAGTAGTTCATACTGTTAAGTGTTGCATCACAAGCTTTGGTTGGTAAACTGGAGTACTGTGTGCATTTTCCCATTGTCACTTTAGATTATTTCTGGATCTTCAAAGCTACAACTTGCACACTGCATTCCCAAGCACTCATTTAATTTATTTAGATTCATTTATTTATTTATCTAGACTGAAAATCAGGTTAATCTAAAGTTTAGCTTAATCTGATCGAGGCCTTTTTTAATAGACTTTGGTAGACTCAAACTGCAGCAGGTCACGCATGTCGATGTATATTTCACCAGAAGCCCACCCACCCCTGTCTAACCAGGATCTATTAATACTAGGCCCCGAGGCTTGTGAGAAATGGTCCACTTTGGCATTTTAGAGCAGCCTAACTTACTTCCTGCCTCTTCACACCAGGAGAGCCCCGGGTGGTTCCTCTATGCATCCAGCTCTTGTTTCCTTCCTTGCACTTCTTCACACACATCCATATACCCACATGCGCACACAAATACACACATCCAGCAAAGGCCCTGAAGATATCCTTGAGTCTGTGGCCTGCAGGAGCACACGGATACATGTCAAAGCCTCATTTTCTCATCTCTTTTTGAAAACGGGGAGGGGGGGTGAAAGCAAAGCTGAAAACACATGGCACCTTTCACCTCTAGGGGCAACCAGGGAGGAGGGGAGGCCAGGGTTTGGACAGGGTGGGGGAGTTTTGAAACACTTGGTGAGCGTCTGGCAACGGCAGGGTAATTGCTGTTACTGGACAGCTAGGCAGGGCATATATGGTTGTGTTTTACAACCTCATTTTCTTTATATCGCCGTCATTCCTAGTAGTTATGATAGCATTGTATTTACCGTTTTCATTTTACAGACAAAGGGAGGCGACTGCTTGACGGTTTCATGTCACTGACCATGGAGAATCGCAAACAAAAGCCATCGGTCAACAATACACTTTTCCTTTAAAACTGGATAGTGTCCCCATGACCTGGTTTCTCTGCAGTCAGTACAATGTTTTTGGTTGAAAAGATGGCCAAATTAAACTTATAATGACCTGATGATGGTACTAGATGAAAGTCATTGAATCATCAATTATTACAATTTATCCTCTGTAAAACATGAATATATTTGGCAAATATCTTAATCGATCGAAGAGATTCAAGACATTTACCTCAAAACCAAAAATGTCAACCTTATGGAGTCACTAGAGGGAAAGTTAAGGGACCAAATTTATTAGTATTTATCCTCTGGGGACGATTAATATCTGCAAAAACTGTCATGGCAATCCATCCATTACTCCAGCAGACATTAAACTGGACCTATTTTTTTTAAAGTCACATCACGATAAGGTCTCTGATAAACATTTGTCTTTATTTCACCAGTTGTCTCCAAAGCCTCATGATACCTAATGCCCCATTTCAGTAATCTGATTGTACTTATCTTAAAAAACAAGAAGTTATGGCGGGTTAGGAAGCCAACGAAATGGTTTTAAATGATGCATGTGTGTTTGTGTCCATTCGTGTCAGTGTACACTTAAAACCAGGTTTCTCTGACGTCAAGCCACTTTGAAAGTAAGGAGGACAGGAGAGAGAGAGGTAGAGGAGGAGGAGGAGGAGGAGGAGGAGGAGGAGGAGGAGGAGGAGGAGGAGGAGGAGGAGGAGGAGGAGGAGGAGGAGGAGGAGGAGGAGGAGGAGGAGGAGGAGGAGGAGGAGGAGGAGGAGGAGGAGGAGGAGGAGGAGGAGGAGGAGGAGGAGGAGGAGGAGGAGGAGGAGGAGGAGGAGGAGGAGGAGGAGGAGGAGGAGGAGGAGGAGGAGGAGGAGGAGGAGGAGGAGGAGGAGGAGGAGGAGGAGGAGGAGGAGGAGGATTATTTGGATGTGTGGACTAAGATGCCCTCGATCTCCCAGGGGGCAGAAGCTCTGGAAATGGCTTTGTCGTTCAGAGAAAGTAAGGCAAAGGAGAGGGAGAAATAAACAGTTCAAAAGAACAGGGAACAGTCAGGTCAGGAAACTGTCCGTGACCTACTGGACAAACAAATTGGTTTGCAGGCAAAATGGATTAAGAGGTTGAGCTGGGCAAAAAAACAAGAGTGACTGATGTTGCAATGTGAGCTCATCCATTTTGAAGTGGGGGGGGGCTAAATTTAGAGGCTTCATGTGGAAGTGTATTGTGTGTTTCTCTCTCTCTCTCTCTCTCTCTCTCTCTCTCTCTCTCTCTCTCTCTCTCTCTCTCTCTCTCTCTCTCTCTCTCTCTGTGTGTGTGAGAATGCTCTGCAAGTCAATATTTGTCTGCTTTGCCACGTCCCCAGACATCCCATTCGGCGCAACAGACCGTAAAGCTGTCAAATGCGACCTGAATATTCTCTGTCTTCATCTGTTTCCTCATTTTTCTCCCTCTTCCGCGTGCTCTCTCACTTCTCTTTGATTTCTTTTTCCTCTCCGTCGATAACAATATCATCGGGAGCAAACATGTTCCTGTGCTTTTGATGGCTTGTCTATCCCCCCCCCCTCCCTCACAGAACGGCAAGATTATGTCCTCTTATCTACGGCGCTGTGCATGCTCACACCATGAAGTCATTTCTGCTTGTTGTGAGTCTGTGTCTGACCGACATTTGTTAGAACCAGCGCGTGTTTTATAGATACGGCAATATCATCTACATAATACATTATCTGTGTTTCATGTGCAGCTACTTTTTGTCTGCCTATAGTACACTTTGGTTGTAATTGTCCTGTGAGGTTCTTTTTCTTGTAAAATGCTGCTGCCTCCTCCGTTCCCATCCATTTCTATTAACATCTGTAGCGCTTAGATCAACCAAGGCTAAATCAGTTATGTTACTCACATGGTGGCCATCTTTAAGAAAAAAAAACCGTTTAACAAATCCTATTCAGCTACTTTGTTATCTCCGCCAGGAGATTATGTATTCAGTCGTGTGTGTTTGTGCATATGTGCATCTGTTTATCTGTCCACGGCATCTAACATACAACTGGATGCATCAGCCTTATATGTATTGTGCTCATTCTTCCCACTTTTTGAAAACATCAACATGTTTTGTTAACTGTTTATCATTGACTGCAGACTCCTCGCTACTCTTAACAGGTCAGTGGGCCTCAAGTGATCAACAACAGCTTCAGTCTCTTGTTTCTCATACCGATTACAAATTGTTCCTCTCTTGATTTACACTCCTAAGTATGACAATTGCATGTAAGTGTGTATGTAAACTATTGCTTCGTGCATGACAAACTGAACCAAGCACTGACTACAAACGTGTCTTCTTATGTTGGTAGTATGTATAACCGTATTTTGAATCCGGCAAACGGGGACACTCGGGTGCACCGCACGTTCATGCACACACAAGTTTATCCGCTTTTGCACGCGCATAGGTATACACAGGTACAATTATTTCAGCACATATATTGGGGTTAAATGGTCAATATGAAGCGCTACACAGTGAACTGCATAGATTAAAATGAGGCCGTATCTGTTGCGTTGTAGTGGTAGGTTAGGGTTCGCTATTGCTTGTAGCAATAGCCTAAACCTCTAGACGCCTAGATGTTAACATTCCTGGTGGACCTATTGCTTTCAGGATAACGACTAGTTTAATATCACTTCAGTTTTGCAGAAAATGATCAAATCTGACATATTGTAATTACATACAGTTGATATTTACCCAATAAAAGTTGGATAATTGCATTTGGCTACAACCAAAAAGCAGTTGTCCATGGTAAACTTTTCAGATTAATTATTCTTTGCTGCTTTATTTTCATGTATATCAACAGATATTTAAACATTGTGTAAATTGTCTTACTGCGGCAACATTAAAATTTCGGAGACACTTTCTTTAGATGGCTAATTTTCCCTGTGTTATATTAAGAAATCTATATTTTCCAAGATATATTATGATAATTCTGTCGTGATCGCGTCATATGTTGATCCAAGCCACCTCCTGCATGTTGCCATCTGTCACATGCTTCCTGGTACACATTAAGATTTATGTCAGCTAAAAATGCATTTGCTAAAAACTCGATTCCTGCATATAAAAAGGTGGTTAAATGACTGAAGGTGGATTTACCCCATTACATCCCTAAATGGAAACCCTCTTGATTGTGCTGCAAGACTTGTGTAATAATGTGCCTGTAGTTGTGGTGACTTATTGCAAACTCAACCTGTGTGTGTGTGTGTGTGTGTGTGTGTGTGTGTGTGTTTTATTATTCTGTGAAGCAGCCTGGCGCAGACCCAGTCTTCTCTGAGCCTTGATAAAAACGTGCTGGGAGCATGGCGGTACACACCTACTCCACTACAGGGTACAGGCAGTACCGTGGCCTCTCCTCTCCAACTGGCAGTCTCTGTGCTGCTGTACCACTGATAAGGGGCTGGTGTAAATAAAACTGTACAGCACCACTCGTTATAACCCTGAAGGTAGAGCGAGGAAGGGAGGGAAGGAGAGTGGAATGAGAGAGAAGAGAGAGAGAGAGAGAGCGCGTGGTGTCTGTACTCATTGTTCTGACAGCATACTGCGTCTGTGTGTGTTTCTGCGAATGTGTGTGTACTTGTTTTGCTATTTGTATATGAACCAGATTGAGTTTTAGATGCTGGGAATATAAATATTTTTCATGCTTTTAATGTCATTTTGCCCATTGCTTAACGTTTTAGGGTAAAGATCAATCTTTACATGAGTGTGGTGGTGACAGTGGAAGTTATTTTTCATGGTTATGAGAATGAATAGAAGTCCTCGTAGATGTAGTGAAACCCACATGTGTGTGAATGTGCTCGGGAGGAGGAGTAGGAGGGGGGGGGGGGGGATGCGTGTCTGTCTGTGTTTATGGATTTTTTGCAGTTTTTTGGTACTGAGTACTGTCTTACGTAAGCCATTTATGTAGGCTCAGTGAACAGCCAGGCTATGTTTTTGTTGGTGACTGTGCTTGTCTGCCTCCCTCCCTCCGTCACACACACACACGTACGTTCTCTCTCCCTAATCTGTCTGTCTGCCTCTCTCTCTCCTGCCCTGTTTACACTCTTAAAAACCACTGAGTGTGATATTGGTCGGCCATCGACAGATACCCTGTAATTTAATTTCCCATTTAGCCTCCCTGACTCCTGAGAACAGGTCGTTCAGCCACTTCCTCCAGAAATATCTGGCAATACAGTAAACTGTGTCCTGCCCTGCTAGAACCGAGGCTGCACAGGAATTGGAGTGGAAAACAAACTGAACTGAAGCTTTCTCACGTCAAGTTAACCTTTCCATCCGCCCATGCAATCAGAATTTCAGTCATCCACGACTTGTTTTTTAACGTTCGACTTAACTCTTGGGTGGACACTTTGCCCAAATTCTCATCACAGATCCTCAGTAAAACTTTGCATTCCTTAAGCTCGATACATTTCAAGCCTTTTTATGCTAAATACAAAACTCGTTCAAAATATATAAATGATCTTTAGCAAACTTATTTTGTTGTCAGCGTGTTGCAGCCACTGTGACAGTTTATGATCAAGCTTCAGTCCACAAGAGAGTAAACTTAGCATCTTGGTTGATCCCCAACATTCTGACCAGATCAGCTGATTGTCACCAAATGGTGATGATGCATTTTATTATAAGAAAGTAAAGGTAAATTCCCTAGGGTGGACTACAGTAAAGAAATAAAGACAGTTGGCATTTTATTTCGTACGCACCAGAGCTGTTGACCATGTTGAATTCAGCATTTCATGTATTACAGCAGGCTTATTCTCTTGGAACAGTGGAGCTCTGTTGTTGAACCTTTCCTCAATGTGGAAGCTCTTAGGCTTTTGTTTTTAGTGTGTAATGGATGCTAAATAGTGTCATGCCATCTCATGCAACTGGGCATGTGAGACCATTTGACAACTGATTTTGATGACTATTTTGCAGTAAACAGAAGGTATTTGCATGACTTTGCTGATAATGCATGTTTAGCTGGCAAAACAAGATCATTTAATGGGAAGATTGACAGCATCATCAGACTATAAAATGACCAGCAGTGGTTAAAGAGGAAACAGAAGTTTTTCTTTATCTCCTGTGCAGGATGAAATGCCTCCTATCAACATGGTGGCCTACTTTTTGTGTGTCGCTTTGAGCAAAGACAGGCTCTCTAACTCTCATGTTTAATTCTGCGATTGTCTTTGATAAAAGATTCTGTTTAGACTGCACTCCCCAAGGGGGGACATCTGTTGCGAACTTAGCATAGATGCTCTACCTGAGAAAGAAAGTAGGTTGGAACAACAAGTGTCAAGTCTGTGAGTGTGAGCACACTGTCACAAAAAAAAATATTTAGTCTTCCGCAGGAGGCACAGAAGAGCAGGACTATCACCCCAAACAAACAGGGCTTTTCTCTGTCTGACATGTTCTTTTGAACGAGGAGAGCTTCTGAATGGCGTCATTATGAGATCACATAGCCGAGCTGGGTGATGTGAGTGGTGATACTGTGGGTGTTGTTGCACCCAAACGCACTTATCACACCCTCAAACCCCCAAATGGGCACTGTGGTTACTTTTTACCCCTGGTCCCCGTCTCTGCGTTACAACGCTGACGATGGTTTGCATTTTCACATTCAGATTCCATGCACACATGCAATGAGTGTAACAGCAAATAGGACAATGCACCATTGCACACCACATTATTTAGGGAAATGGGAGAACGAGCACTTAGTATGTCAGGGGAAATTACAGGCCAGGGAATGCGCCATCACTTTCCCGTGAGGCCCGCTCAGTGGGCTAATCCACAAACCTCATCACGTCTACGTGGTGAAATGTTGCCTGTGTTAAGGGAAGCTAACTTTAAGTGAAACACTCTTGCTTAATGCCAAGGAAGTGGTGCGAGTACCTAGAGTCAACTAGTCCCAACAGTAGTCACCGGTTTTATTTATAGAGCACAGAGTAACAAAGAGATTTACAAGTCGAACAAAAATGTTAATGATAGCCTTGTGACGTTGTTTTAGCATGGGATGGGGACACATGTTACATCGTTGCAGCAGGCTGACTCAAGCCATTGTTTTCTTGGCTGCGTTACTTGTGATTTTAGACTCTGATAACTTGAAAAGCTCATTTCCATATACTTGGCAGGGCCTGCTTGCTATGTTTACTTCAGCAGAAAACTAAGCCCACTTAAAAGAAGAACAACACTACTGTAATACCTAAAAAAAAAATGTTGATGTAAAATTGTACAAGTTGCCCTTTCAGGAAGCAAAGCCACCGGATGTGAAGCTTTTACTACTTGGCATACACTTACAGCTACAGTCAAACAGCAGCACTAACTAATCCAACTTTAAAAATCAGCACAACAAACTGAGGGGTTGGTGCTTTTAAGAAGTTAACAATGTGGTACCATGTGAATGAAGACAGATCATGTTTACAGTATCTACGGGGCGGTTATATTGCTCTTTGCTGCAAGGCTTTGCAGGAAGTTTACTTGATTGGCAGGGAGCCTTGTTCTCGTTTACAGCCCTTTATGAAATAACTGAGCCACCCTGCGCTGCAACAACAGTTGTGCAATATTTCAGAGAGGGAAGCGAAAAGGGAAGCGGCTTCAGTGGCATGTGGCACCTGATCACCACCCCATCCCCACCTCCCCCCACACACACACACACACACACACACACACACACACACACACACACACACTAACTCAGCATGGGTTGTGCAACTTTTATTATGTCAGTTTAGGGCTCAATCTGTGGCAATGTGACACAGGACTCCCCACTAACAGAGTAGACTACCATTTGGAGATTCCTTGTTGCTATTTGGTCTTTTTTTTTGTGATTGTTCAGTTTTTTTTACTTCACTTTATCTTTTGAGCCTTCATTCATACCTGTGGTTCCTGATGTGCCGATATTTAATCTTTGTTTTTTGCAAAGGAAAATTTCACTGAATCAAATTAAAGATCAGGTTTATTTCAATGTTGAAATAAAGTGCCTCTAGATTCTACAGTGTCATTTTGTGTGGGCCCCTGAGTAGACTGCAGTTTAAATGTTCAGGGATTATTAAAACACACGTGAGACAAGAGTTACAGCTGATGTCTAGTGTGTGTGTCCCCTGTCCTGGTTACCCCGTGTCTCCTAACTAACAAGTTCACCCTCCTGCGATCAAAGGGGCCTCAAGATTTATCACTTTAATTTGGCAGTGAAAATGGCTGATGGCGGCTGTTACCAAGCGGAGGGCCCCCTGTTAGCACTTAGTTGGCTAACTAGAGTGACGGGCATCTGGCTGGGTGGCTGCCTGGCTGTGTGTACCCTGGGTTCCTCCCCCATTTGCCCCACGGTGACCCCACACAACTCCATTCTCCTTGAAGCAAGGCACCATGCAGACATTTCCTGACAATTTATGTCCTTGTGCCACAAGCAGGGGCATGCCCTGCACTAAAATCCTAGCCCTGGCCCTTATAGCACACGCGCCTTGGCCCCCCCAGAAGACTGGTTATGGTGTTGCACCACTGTCTGTGAGGCATCACTTGTATCAGGCATCAGCTGCTTTACTACAAATCACATATATTTTACAATAGTGCAAACCATAGTTGTGAATGTGTTGTTCCTTACCTTCCAGGCAGCCATTGGTGTCCATTTGTTGTATTTGTTTTAACCAGAGTAGATCTTCTGAGCATAAATGCTCTTTTCCAGGAACATTCACACCTGGAAGCAGCCCAGTACAATCACAGTCTGATCTGTTGGCCACTGAGGAGCCCACCTGGGGCAGCTGGGTTAAGTACCTTGCTCAGGGGCACCTCAGTGGTGGCAATAAAGGAAGGGAAATAGTCATTAGAAACTTGCTTGACATGAAACTTACTTCTGACTGCTTATTTTCAAGTTTCAAGTAATTGCAGATTGATTTTCATAGATGACAGGAATTAATGAGCTAAAAACCCAATATGGGCTTAAAAAAAAAAAAAAAAAAGCATATCTGAAGTAAAAACATGAATGTGTATTGAGCACTAACAGTCTATGAGTACCACATGATGGAGTGGATTGCACTTGAATAGTCATAAAATTGCCCGTGCAAGGGCAATCAATGAGCTCAAATCAATATGATGGAAGGAGTCCCATGCAGTTTAGCAGAGCAACAGCAGCATGTAAAAAAAAAGAAATGATAATTACAGTTTATCCAACAATGATGAATCAGGGAGTTAAAGAAGCAACAGAGGGGCTATGTGATTAATGCAAATTAGGGACATCAGTGGGTGTGTTGGGGGGTTCTGTCTACATCTCCACTACATGTCTTGTTCTCCAAAGGTTAAGTGGCTGCTTTTGCCAGCTAATTCCGCCATATGCTCATCTGTGCATTTGACACTGGCACGCCATACGCTCACACTACAAATTATGCCTCTTGAATATGCAGCCAATTAAAAAGGACATTGCTCACCAGCTCAGTTCTATTGAGTCTAAAGCTGTTAAATGGAAATAAATCGTGTGATATCACAGACGAATCTAAGGTGTGCTGGTTTTAAAGGTTGCATTGCAGTGACTTATGATCTAGTCACGCTCACTTGTGCAGCCTACCATCTTTTGCATAACTTGTTGCATAAGAGCTCTACTGGCAGGCACACTCTGTCATGTACGGTCTGGGTCATTTCTCCTTTTGGTAGGGCTTATTACAGTACAGGCCGTTCCCTAATGTCACTGCGGTTGCAAAACCAAACAAGCCATCTCTCCCTGACTTTTTTTTCCCTGTCATCTAAGAATTGGCTTCCTGTTTTCATTGTGTTCTCGTTCTCTCTCTGGAGGTGTCGTAACCCAGGAGGACGTGCCAAGAACAAATCAAGGTCTGGTCGGGAGAGATCGCTCTGTGCTTGCACTGGAAACAGACGCGCACACCCGCACACATCCACCCATGTTTTGAACACACACAATATCCAGATGTTAAGTGTGTGTGTGTGTGTGTGCGCGTGTCTATTTGATGTGTGATGTGTATGGCATGTACAGTGCTTGTTGCCAAGCCATAAAAAGTCGTTTGCCTGGGCCTGATCTGATGTGTCCTTCAGCAGAACCCTGTACTGTATTTGTGCATACCAGACTCCTGTCTCTCCTTTTGTTGTTGTACAAGGTTGTGCACATTCATAAAGGTGAACATGTCAATCCAGATCATACAGTAGCGCAAGGGCTACACACAGAGTGTGGTGCAACAAAAGTGTGAGGCAAAACTAAACAATAACTTTTAAGGCGTTGAATCAAAAGCAGGAACATATTATCCTTGCATATTAAGCCGACACAATTTGTGCACACACTAATCATGTTCGTTTGGGTCTAAAGTATATATTGGCATGAAGGGTGTTTGTTTTAAATATCCATAGATTTGGAGGTTAGAGACATTAAACTTGCAAAAGAGTAGAGCTAGAGAATAATGTGCATTCTTGCTCTGTGTGTCGCATGACCTGTCAAAATAAAAGATCTGATTAGTTCTATTACTTTTTGGCAAATTAGCCTACATTGAGCAAATAGTGGCAAGAGATGACACCTCCTGCCACTATTTACATATTCATACATACATATTCTTATATTTGGAGCTGATTCTTACCAATCTGATGGCAGATTGTTTGACTCATCAAAGTATGAAGCTAAATGTAGGCTAAGTTGTACATTACAATATGCCTATTAATCAATTAAATGCTGGAAAATATGTATCTAATATTAAAAGGTGAAAGAGGATCACACAATGAAAGCCTATGCCTTCAGATAATACAGACAGCAAAACATGATGTCAATATACTGTACATACTGTAGATGTAATTTAAACCTGGAACAAGTGATGGGAGTGAGGTTATTGCGTAGAAAATTACAACATTTTGCTTTTTATTATTGATTTTATTTTTTTCTCTGTTGAAGAGTCACTCCTGATTTTGTTGTAGCTACTCTATCTAAAGGTCCCCAAGTCCAAACACTTCCTTTCAGTTCACTTCATGTCTTAAAAGTTGTGTTCAAAACAAGACATATTGGAGTATGGGTACCCTGCAGAGTGTGTTATGGTTGCATTCTTTAGCTTAAACTAGAGTTTCAAGTTCATTTTTTCATGAAATGAATTTTTGTCTTCAACTTTAAGATGCCCTATTTTCTCTCCTTTTCATACAGCTTTTCCAAATGTGCTGCATGTTTGTGAATGTGTAATAACCCTCCACGCTCTTGTTTCTTGTTTTTGTGCAGCTGGTGAGAAGGCCATAGTTTGTGACCAGTGTGGTGCCCAGTTCCAAACGCAGGAATCCCTGGAGGCTCATCGGCAGATCCACACCGGTATGAACACACACACACATAGCCAGACATATCATCTTGAAACCATAGCCATAAACATATATGTACTCTGCTACATCTGCATGTTTACATTTGTTGAATTTGTAGAGAGAGGCTCCACTTTGTTTGACAGGCTGTAGATATCGTATTTCAATTAATACACATATTTTGGTGGGCCAGAAAGTGTCAAAGTAACTAAGTACTGTAATTAGATCAAATTCAGAGAGAATTTGAGAAAAATTTAATTCACATTGAATCATCAGGTTCCATTCACACTTCCAATTTGTTTTTATATTTGCACAAATCAGCATGCATGTTGTGTTGCGGTGGTGTGCAGAGGCTCACTCAGCCCTCTCTGGCTAACTGGAGCCATGGATTGACAGATAGATAGATCACATCATCTTGGATTAGTCCCACTCGCCCTAAATCAAGACAGACCCAACCGTAATCAACAAACCGGGAAAACTTGGCAGGCCGATGTCGCTTATCAGTGCTCAGCTATGAAGATGGGAAGATGAGGACGATCTAGGTGCCAAGATGTAAATAGGAAGAAGTAAATCCCCCTTCAGCAGATGTGTGATGGCCCAGAACAGTCTCACTACTGGTGATGAACTCTTTAATTTGGGGGAAAAGGATTGTTTCAGATTTCCACCACTTTGTTACCAAGATGGCGTGCTTGGGGCAAGCGTTTGTGTTGGAGTATTTCGTTTGTGTGTGTGTGAGTCTCTTGGTTTCTCCAGATTAAAAATAGATAAAAACCTATCAAGAGCTGCCTCTCAGTTCTGTATACATGCTCCCATACTACTGCTGATAGGATGTTGATGGATAATACTGTCCCATAATGTAACACACTACAGATATAGGTAGTTTGTAAGTAGTCTGGTACCAGATTACAGCATCAACGACAACATTAGTCTATACTAGTGGAGACTTAGTATTGTTAGTGTGGAACTGGAATACTCTGTCAATTGTATTGTGCAGTGTTGATTACACTGTGTGTAATGCTTAAGCAGTGTTGTTAAAACATGTTGGTAGTCAGCCTGTTACATTTTACTACACTATGAGCAGAGTGTAAATTCTGCTATAAGAAAAGCCACAGGAACTGCAAGTTCAATAGAATTAATCCTCTGGCTGCAATGAATGTCCACAGTCAATCTAATGGTAGGGAGGCCATTAGTTTGATAGTTTTCATGAAGAGTTTAGGACACTGGAGGAAAGCCCATGGGGTGTCCAAAATGGAAACAGTTCATCCTCTGGGGAGCATGCACACGCTTGATAACTCCCATGGCCCTATTGACCAGCAGATTTCGATTTTTTTTCTTAAACTATGGCCCATCAGAGGAAAGGTCATGGGGCAACCACTAACCGATCCACATAGTCATCCTTTAGCTCCAGCATGTCAAACAAAATGAGATGGGAGAAAAGAGGGCACATTCAAGCCAGAACCTGATCCCCAAAATAGCCACAAATCATCATCATTATCATCATCTTGTGTAGTGTCCTTCATCTGAAGCCGTGACCCTTAGGCTCCCAGTAGCAGCTCCCATTGCGTGGCTCCACTATTTCTTTGCATCCACTCATGCCCCCCCAACATTTGAGAGGGAAAGGTGGGGCTGTGTAGTCAGGATATGGGGGTTACTCCTGAGGGGCATGCCCTCAGCCAGTCAGCTCTATGGAGGTAAAGAAGGGTTAAATGAGGCTAATGATCCAACAGCCATAACAGCGGAAAGGAGCACTCTAAATATAGGCATTCCAGTCTGGAACGAATGGTAGAGGTTGGGGGGGCGGGGGGGCGGTGAACGCAGCCAGGGCCAGACGTGTCTTCCCTCCAGACAACTGGCGCAGCAGCAGCAGTAATAGTATAGTAATCATCCATGTGTTGAGCCCCTCTGAGAGATCAGTCTGAAAAATGGGCTTTGGTGAAATATGACAAGGCACTTTCACTGCACCATATGATTCTCAGTTTCTCTGTGTCTGTTCACTTTAAGCTACTGTACGCCTATATTATGACATCCCCCAATATTGGACTCACTGATTGCTGTCACTACAGTGACTCTCAAAATCAATAGTGAGCTGAAGGTTGACCGCATTTGGCTGGTTGGTCTCTTTCCAGCAGGGGAGTGACTGATGAGACGAGATTGAAAAAGGTAAACAAACAACTCCCTTTCTCTGTCTCTCACTCTGAACTTTGCACAGACTTAATATGAATTTGTCAAATCTGCTTTGATGCAACACGTCATCAGAATATGAAGTGTAACGTGAAATCTAAAGTGCCCTCCTGGTTTTACTGTAAGAGTATTTTGTATCTATTCAGTTAATTTCCCGCCTGACGGGCCAATCTCTCCAGCCATGGCTTGCTAGGAATTATATTTTGAATATCACATTTTGGAAATTGGAACTGTGGGTCATAGATATTTTTTGCCCCATTTTGACATGCATCGCAAGAGTTTTTTGGGACCTAACCAATTTATTTTCTCCCAAGTAATTCAGTAATTCTGTCATTTTGGTTCAGAACAACATATCTCAACTACTGGCCAGATAAGTTACTAATAAATTCGCTATGGATTTTCATGGTCCCCAAGGTTGATTTCTGATTACTTTGGTGACCTACCCTGACACATGAAATATCAGAATCTTGTGTCGGTTAAAAGGTACTGAAACACATTCATGCTCCCCAGAGGATGACATCCTTAATTTCATACATGCTATTCCTCTGGCACCACTATCAGGCTAAAATGTCAACAGTCATACAGGATCATTTATATCTAATGGGCATATTGGAAAGACATTTTCAGAAAAATGTCATGGTCATATCAGGATGAACCATTTTGATTGGACTTTTCTGTGTTTAGTCCCTTTTATATCCTTGCATCCTTTACTTGTCGAAGCCTTTAAGCTCTCAGAATAGCTCAATTGTTACAGGGTTTTAGACTTAAATTCTTGTTTTTTCTTAGCCATGGCCCTCTTATGTGTGTAGAACATGTAAATAATGTTATCTCAGCAGAAAATACAGAGGTCGACAAAACAAACGAAACTACATCTGATACAAATGCAGCTCCACTGGACAGTACTGTGTTAAATCAGTCTGAGCTAGAAAGCTTAACAAACATGGATTTATTTATACAGAAATGTCTGTGTGTACAGTACCCAAGATGCATAACATCAGAGAGGGCGGGTGGTGGGAGCATGGGGTTACTGTTGGCCATCAAAGCCAGATTTGATCTCCGCCTGCCTCTTGGCAGCGTTTCAGCCCTTGGCTAATGTTCTCTGATGACAATATTTGGCCTCTGAAACTGTGGCTGTTTCTTGCTGCTTTGAATGGGAACTATTGTGGCATCTCCTCTGTTGGCCTGATCAGCTGCAGTCTGACTCAACCTCTTGTGTCTTTCTCAGTTTGCCTGTCCGCTCTTTCTTTTAAACAGGGCTGCCCTTGGTTTAGCACACACCTCTCTATGTTATTCAACAGCCTTCAAACTGTAGGTGGGAAATATAGCGAGTGTTCATCCAAAACCACGGGATAGTTTTGGAGGCCACTGAGGCATTCCTGAAGCTGTCGTTATTCCTAATAGACGAGCTCTTTTGCGCTTGTGTGTGTGTGTGTGTGGGGGGGGCTGTTTTTACCCACTGAACTTGTGCCATCTGTGGCAAATAACACACACAAATAAATCTAGGAATGCCTGTATTCAGTCGCGTTACATCTATTGACGGCTAATTTCTGTCGTATATTTTTCCAAATTGGATGACATAGCATCAGTCCCACAATCTCTCTACACTGGGACTCGCCTCAGGGCTTTCGCAAGCAAAGAACAGTGTCTGGCTTTCATGGAGCTCCCATTCTTAAAGAAAATCACTGCTCTCATTAAGAGTTGTAGCCCATTTACTACTGTCTCTGTCCCATGTCCTCCAGACTTGGACTATTTACTTCAAGTCCTAGCGTTGCACTGTTGGCAGCCTTCCAGACAAACAAAACATGTAAAGCTACATGCTTATAGGGAGGATTTCTTGGTGGAGACCTCCATTTCATCATGTGGATGTCAGGTGACTGGCAGGAAGCAGGATGTAATGTAATGTGCATACTGATATGAGACCGCTGCAAAAACGCAATTTTATTTTGAAATACTGTCGAGAAAACTATGAATGTCATGGATTTCTGTGAATGGAGAAAAAAAACAACTTGTATCTGTTGCTTATCTGAATTCAGATTTTTCCGACATTCATCCAATTTTTTCCAGGATGAATCTAAAAGAAATAGGATCTTGATGTTTGGTAGGCAATCTACCTCAAAGGTAGAATAGCAATTCTAGGGAGGAGGAAGGAGGAGATGTGATTTCATGTTTCAAATGCCAAAACATGACAGGACGCTCAGACTTTTTAAAACGTTTTTTGCCTTACAGCATTCCCTCCTTATCTTCTGGGATCATATGGTGGCACATGGGTCAGGCTTTTATCAAAAGCAGTTTTTTTTCAGTCAAACTTAGCCGTTGTATTTGTAGGATTGACTTTCAATTCATGGGTCAGAAATAGAAGATTTTATCTATTAATGAAGCTTGTATATTTTTGTCTCATGACGTGAGTTCTGCTGTTGACCGGAGCAGTACAGTTTAAGGTGCTGGTTATTGTTTAATATGGAGAGTCACGAATGCATTCTGTATTGTACATCTTGGAACATTTCGTTAGTAAAGGACACGTTACTTTAACAGAAGTTAACGTTTTTTGACAGGAAAGCCGTAGTTGTCCGTTACTGCTGACATTTCCTCTTTGTGATATCAGCTCTTCACTGTTTTCAAAACTGTTTCAATGTGGATTTTGTCCCACTCCAAAATGTCATATTGGGAAACTGTTATGCTCATTTAAACACGGCCAACTCCAATGTGTCATTTTCAATTTGCATTCCCAGTACGGCCTCTCCCCCGTCGGGCTGTACAAGACACTTCTGAGCTCTGAGCTCTGCAGTTTTTTTTTCTCATTCTCCCTTTATCTCTATCATTCTGCCAGCTATCCTCATTTCTTTTTTTCATTAGATTGTTTTAGTCCCCGCCATAATTTATAGCTCTTGTATTTTATTGGTAAAGCCCACCACACTCACATTCCACTTGATTAAACTGTAGCTTGGTGCAGAAGAAGCAAAAGGTCAGAATATGCTCAAAGAGACAGTGGCTCACAAGCAAAGAAAGTAAGCAATAAATTGAAGTGAAATTACTTTCTCTTGGTTTGTTTTTTAGTCTGTCTGGTGATTTAAACAAATGCTGATTTCACTACCAGTGATTCATGCATCTTACAGGCTCTGCAGGCTCTATAACTGCAAAGTGTGTATCCACAAGTGCACACTTTTTAATTTTCACTGAAATCTGTACATTCACCCGTCAAACTAAGGCCACATTCAGTACAAGCAGTTGCCTCTTATTCATGAGCTGTCGAGTGGAAACGACGGGGACTGCATCTCCCATGTGACCCGCGTAGGAATGAGTTTGGAGTCCACAGGCCTTGGAAGAATTTGTTGTCCGACTGTTCCTGGTGTTCCTGTTTATACATGAATCATCTCCATGTACACGCACACACACACACACACACGTACACATGGCAATTCCAGAGAAAATCCACATATAATAGGAGGGGGATGCAGCTCTCGCACTCCTTTCTCTTTCTTTCTTCCTCTCTTTATCTCCCTCTGTCCTTTTTTTAAAGTCTTGTAATACAGGGAAAATATGCAAACCATGGAGTGGCAATAGTGGGTTTAGCCAGTGGGAACACAGCGTGATTCCAGCAGGCCTCTGCCGCAGAGTAAACACTTTCTTTTCTCAAGCCAGAAATAGTTTGGCTGGAGAGAGAGCGGCAGAAAGGGAGGGAGGATAAGAGGAGAGACAGAAAAAGCAAAAGAGAAAAAGGGGGGGGTGGGGGATACAACAAGGTTATAGTGGTCAGAAGAAAGAATCTCTTTTCAGTTGCATTACCTCTTTTCTCCCTCGTCTTTTTTTTCCTTTTAAATTGTTCGCCGGTGGCATTGCAATCAGTTACCTCAAATACAAACACACACACAAAACACACACAGTCCAGTCATGTCACTCAAGCAAATTAGGCCAATGGCAGCGCTACACAGGGGTCACGTCAAAAGTGCCGATTGTCTCAATCACATTAGTCCAGCACTGGCATCTGTTTAGCATTTAGTTAATTGTGATGTTATTAAGTTGTCAGTGAGCATTAGGGCGGCGATAAGCAAAGCAAATATTCTTCCAGCCCAGGAAGGCTGTTCTACACACATGTTGCTGATACACACACACACACACACACAGCAACATACCTGGACCCTGCAAGTGTGAATGTGATTCAACCTACTGCTCACTCCTAACTCTAAATGAATAAAATCATCACCATAAAAAGATAAAATATCCATGTTTATGAGGCATTTGAGCTCAACGCAGCTTGTCGCTGAAGGCCAGATGTGCATTAGCATTATGACTTTTGATCACAAAGTGTTAGCACGTTGCTTTTGCTGTCTGTGTCATCTGGTGAGTCAAAATGCTGATTAGCACCAGGCTAATGCTCGTCATTTCAGCATCCCACTCATAATTGAGCAAGCTGTCCATGGTCGGAGGCAGATTGTGTGTCTGTCTGTCTGTCTGTACCCGGCCACGCCAGAGAACTCACACAGGGCGTTCTGGGTCACAGCTGGTATCGGGTGCCACGTTCACCTTGCCAAACCCAAACACGTACAGAGACCCACAGAGATGAGCGTCTTCTTCTGTTCGCACCAAACAAACAGGCAAAACACCACAGAGTACATAGTTATGCTCCATGTTAAATCTAGATCACACTCAACCCTTCGGGTGTGAATGTTTTAGTGTCTGTTTTAATCATTGCCCTCCGTAGTTTAACATAAAAAAAAGTGAAAATTATAATTTCCACTAGCCCAATAACATTTTGTCAAAAGGACTCGATATGCCGTTTTTTTGCAGTATTTCTGCTGGATAATTGACTTCTAAAATGGATAGTTAATTGATCATCAAAATTGTAATCTATTGATTTAATGTTGGACAATCACTGCATTATATTATAGTAAATAATATTTAAGACAGGGATACTAGAAAGTGGTTTCTGTGGGGTCAATGACTGAGGATGTGCTCAGCTTACATTTTGGCTCTATATTGTCACAGGTCGTTATACTATCTAATATCTATTTACTGTTGAAACGTTTGCAACATGATCATTTAAAACCCCACCGTTTCTTATACCTCCATCTCTGTAAACAAATACCTCTTTCTCTCTGCCTCCCTCCATCTCCCCCTCCTTGGCACTCACTCTCACTCACCTTCCAAAATAAGAAGAGTACAAGTGGTCAGAGACACTATCGGTGGCTAAATTAAATCAAGCGGCACCAGCTAGACCACAGTCACTTCTCCTGCTACTAACCTCCTCCCTCTCCCTCAGCAAACAAATTTTTCCCCAGATAAGATCTAAATGAGTTTTTCCAGGCGGAGGAAGATCCTCCGTTTGGCTGATGGATACTGTGCACGGCTTCAGTGTGACCAACACCCTGTAGTAATCATCCGCCACGGCCATAAGTGTTATGCACAGCGGCCCATGTGAATAAAGGGTGTGTGGTTTGTGTGTAAATGAGATAAAATGTGTGAATGAGAGTTGGCACTGCTACGTTCCCCTGCACCCAGCTTCATTCATTGCGAAATACCCAACTGGGCCTCTGCACTGCAGAGCCTCAGTGCCGAGGCTTAGTGTCATGGTGGGCACAGTCGCATTGATGCATCACCACAGGAAACCATGGGACAACAGCATGTCAGGGAGGGAGGTAGTATTCTTATAAGGGGGAAATAGGTGGGTGGGATCCAGTAGCAAATTGGGATGTCCGTAGTGGTGCAACAGTCTGGCTGCAGGAGAATCCCCACATGGATGGATCATTGTAAACCAGGGATAGCAGCCACGCATCCAGAGAGACCAATAAAATGATGTGGTGTGGGCAGTGGGGGGGTGGGCGGATTATAGACTCCCAGAGGGCTCTGCGATTCACGGGCCATAAAATGGAAGTCAGCAGGACACACTGCAAATCTGGCCAGCCAATATCCAGCATCCCCTGCCTCCCTGTTTCGACCCTGAGGATGTGTCTCAGCCGCACGTCACAATGCAACCCCAGCGAGCGCGTCCCGTTGTCGGACAATCTCAAATCCTTAGATGCCGCTATTCTCCCCCGTTACATTTGCATGTCAGCCGCTGCGGCTTTGTTCAAGATCGGCCTGGTTAAAAAAAAAAAGGAATAGATAAGGAAAGAGACAGAATGGTGGAAATCTACGAAGGCCTTTGCCACCCGGGGAATAAAAAGGCCTCTTTTGTCAGGAGGTTCCCTACTTTCAGATACCCCATTCCATTTTAACCTTGGCAAGGCGAGGACTTTGAATATAAAGGGATTCGCCCAAGAGAGTGAAAGAGAGAAAGAGATGTGGAAGACTGGCCCCACGTCAACAATAGCCAGGGTTCTTTTGTCCACAGTGTTATTTGAAGTAAATCTCCCTCTGTAATTAGATTGGAGCTGTTTGTGGACATCTTAGGAGAGCGCGTCGGTGTTAAAACAGCAACGCACGAGGGCCCTTTTAATTTACAGTGCAAATACCTTTCGATTAGCGTGGAAGGAGGGGGGGGGGGGGGGGGGGAGTAGGGACTGAGGAGGAGGGACAATAGAGGAGCCTTTCAATCCTTTCCTTTTTGTTGTTGTTGTTTGAGAGCGGGAAGAGGTTCGAGCAGCTCTCCTGTGTTCCTTAATTGTGAAGCAAGGAGATTAGTACGAGTGCTTCCAACCTTTCACCCCAAACAAAGGAGCCATCAGATCCAGTTGCCTAGTGACACGAGGTTTCACACCGGCAAATTTAGCCACTCCCTTCACCAATCCAGCTCCTCGTGGGTACATCTGAAGACAAGGAATGAAATCTCCAGCCTTTGCTCGACGCGCAGCCCCCGTGCAAACCTTTTTCTGTCCCTGTCCGTCTAACAGCACCCCTTAATGGCACCGAGCAGCCACGCTAATGAAAATGGCCGTTCATCCTCACTCTAAGTCTGTCTCTCAGACTCATATAAAAGTTAATGTACCCGTGACAATGACATTCAGAAGACCGTTTAGCTTTGGACAAATGCTGCATTTCTTTGTGGCAAGAGCAGCCGGGCACACAGAAATGTCCTTTTACACTGCGTGCAGCTCAATCAAAGGGCACTTAGCAGTGTCATATTGATTATGGGAGCTTAACCCTCGTCAATCTTTGATGAGTCATTTTGGCAGCCTTCCCGTTGCAGGCTTCGATGGCTAGAACTGCCTAAACGGGAAGAAAGGGGTTCCCCTTTTTTTAAGTCACTGCTGCTCACTTCTGAAATAAGATAGCCGCGCTCATCCGAGGGAGACAGTAGGAGGATTCCTGTATGTACATGCTGCCTCGGCTGTCTCTCCCTCTGTCTTGAGGCAGGAGAAAAGGATTAAGATAAAACAAGAGCATCCTGGACTATCCCAATTATTAAAATTACATTTAGACCTAATTAATTATCGTTCCATTTGAATGTGATTTCGGCTCCCAGTTGATGAGCTGACTTCATCTCTCTGTAAGAGAAATGAACTGCTCACCAACCACTAATAAGAAAACCGCTTTGATCACTTCACACACAAAGAGGCTATGTAATGTTAGAATTCTAGGTTGTGTGTTGTCCAATGATTTTCAAACAGCAGCCCGTATGAACAAATAGATGCGACATTACACTTAGAGTTAAATAGGAATTTCCATGCCGGTGGACCTTAATTATAATGTGTGTTTGTTCCAGTGGTTTATTTCAGGAAAACCAGGAGAGAAACATGGATGCATGCCAGATTTTCTTTTCCCAGTGGAATGTCTTGCTAACCTTTTTTTTAAAACGGGCTTCGGTGTTCTGTGGGCTATTGTACGATAACCATCTTTAGGGGTTGTGTTGAACATAAAGTCAACCCTGAATGATCCACCTCTTTGCATGTTTCAGCCCATCAGCTACAAATATCCGCTTGCTTGCAACATGCTACACCTTTTTGATTCCAGCAAACAGTTGGAATTAAAAAGCAATTGGTTTACACATTGATTTCAGTGCATCTTGTAAATATTCCCAAGACAGTTCATTACTTTGCACTGTAACTTATGTTTAGTTTTACTGTTTGCAACTGAAAAAATAATTGTCAAATGGCAATGCATTCTTAAGTCAGTGGTCCGGCTGACCTGCTAAAAAGTGCTGGTATGGCCCTTTATTGTTTTTCAAATCTCCAGTTACATTCAACACTGTATTTAACTCAACTAAAGGAATTTTCTGCAGATTAGCACGCGTTGCTGAACAATGCAAACCAGTGTTTGTGATTTGAAATTAATTTGCATAAAATAATAATGATAACATAATGAGATAACAATTATTCCTGAATATTCGTCAACATTATTCCCTTTTTTGCCCGGTGCATAGAGCTGATCTTAATACCTTCACTGTGATGTCATTTCTTGGCTGGGTAGGAATGAAGTCTCTCACTTGAGCTGGCCCGGATGCTTTTGGCTGTTGAAGACCGTACGGTGGTGTGAAGCAGTTGCTGTGCTTTTAGACGGAGAGGAGTGAAACGGAGAGAGAGCAGTCATTGGGTTGCGTTTGTCTTGGAGGTGGCCCGCTAGGACAATACGAAAAGAAACTCAAGTGGGACCCATTACACCCACGGAGGGCAGACTCTTATCAGTTAATAGCAGGTTTCACCCTGAGAGCAGATTGTTTTGATAGATGGCACCTGGTCAGGCCTCTGCAACCAGCCATGAAAAAATACAAAAAACACTAGTGAATACTAGATAAGCTCAGCGAGGGAAAATAAAAATCCTGCGAGTGTTAATTTGTTCATGGAAAGATGGAGTAAAAGCACACGTGTCTGATGTTTTCTGACTGAGTCACTGGACTTTCTTGTTTCACTTCTTCTTTGGTGATTTGGTCGTAGTGACAATGAGTCCTGTGCGTGAGAGGTGTGGTGTCACTAGGGAATCACTAGTTCACCCGATTAGACAGCATTCTTTCTTCCACATACTGCTGCTATGACCTGCAATGCTTTGAGCGTAGTTGCTGTAGACTCCAGCGTCCTGTGCTGCACATTAGTCGGCTTTTTATCATAATGTCGAGTTCCATATTGAGTAGCAAAGGCTATACAGATGTAATGACCTGCGAAGTATCTAAGACCATTCCTGCTTGCAGCTGCCATAAACAGATGTGTTTCAGGTTGTCAGAAAGCTGCTGCCAGGAACCAATGCTATTCAAATAACAAGGGAAACTTCTAGTGAATAAAACACAAGCGGCTGCTAAACTTCCCTTGGCGAGCAAAACGCAGATGACACATGACTGGCTATTTAAATATCAACGTGAAACTAACTAGCAGAGAGAGAGAGAGAGAGAGAGAGAGAGAGAGAGAGAGAGAGAGAGAGAGAGAGAGAGAGAGAGAGAGAGAGAGAGAGAGAGAGAGAGAGAGAGAGAGAGAGAGAGAGAGAGAGAGAGAGAGAGAGAGAGAGAGAGAGAGAGAGAGAGAGAGAGAGAGAGAGAGAGCTGCGTGATGTGTTGATAGCCATCGATGTTATCTTTATATCAGACCAGAGGTCAAGGGTCATTTATAATTAATGTCCGTTTGGTCTGTTTTTAACTGGCTCAACAAGATGCATGACTCTTATCCAACAGAAAAGCCTTTGTTTACAGGCTGGCTAGCTCGTGATTTGAGGCCAAAGATTCCTGTAGGATCAGAGAGCTCGAGTTCCTTTTTGTTTTGTTTTTCGAAGTCGCTGGAAAGATGATGTGAGCCTTGACGAGAAATGAGTACAGAGTGTGTCAGTTTTCCTAATCATCATTTCTAAACAGCATTATGAGAATCTCGGCTGAAGCAGATGAGAGTTGAATATTGTGCATTATTGAATGCAATATACAGTGAGTTAGCTGTGTTTAAAAGTTGTGTAAAGGCAGAGACGTATTGAAGAGCATTAAAAACACTTCCCCAGTGATACCAGTAAGTCACTGATCACTGTCCACCTTGCTGCCCTTCATTCCTGCTCCCCTGGCTCTTAATATTTAAACGGTCTCTTGAAAACTAATTTAGCATTTAATTATGTATTTATTCACAAGCAAACATGCCAAAAGTCTCCGTGGTGTCAGCAACACACTCGTAAGTCAGCAGCCAGCTGTTCACTGTACACTGACCTTGACCATTTTTTACAGCTTTGGAGCAACAGTATTATTTTGTAAGAAAATGACAGATCTTCTGCACAGCAGTGTAACATCGTGAGGTGCTGGTCAAGCACAGGCAGATAAAGATGCTGCATGCCAAAGCAACTCCATTATATTACTTTATATATTTATTTTATGTGTTCAGTGGGGTTGCTTGAGTAAACTTGCCTCTTGTCATTATAATGAAGTAAATAATGAAATGAAAAATTAAACTAATCCACATTTAGAAAGAAATATTCTGCTACTCTTAGAAACATGTTAAAAAATGTATCGGTATTTATTTTGAATAATGAAATGAGTGGTATTCAGTCTAAAATACTTGTTCAGAGCAAACACCGGGTACTTTCTCCAGTGAGGTTTATTTTAATTAAATATTCTTCTTATTTGAGGTCCTTTTCTGTCAGCAGGAAATTCAAAACATTTTTTAAATCATTGCAAATATTTGGACTATTTTTGAAAATCAGTGAAAAAGAAAATGATGAGCCGTGGCTGCAGGGTCAGCGTGGCGAACGTGTTGAAGTATTGTTGGCACTTCTAGGTCCCTGTGGATGGAGCGCTTGTTTACTGACGATTTTAGATTAGTGGAGACCGAGTCCTGACACCAAAATTTAATTTGGTCGAAAGAGGATTAAGTGAAGTGAGTTTGACTGAATGGAACGAGTATATTTTTTACTTAAAAATCTTGAGCAGCTCGGCTTTTCATTTTTTCACCCCCCCCCCCCCCTTAAAGTCCTACTAAGGAATGTTTGGGGGGAGGGTCCACTGGTCCGACTGCGGTGTCCCCTTACAGTCCGGCTGACCAGCAGGCTCTGGGAGGTGATTGATTGGGTGGTGCTGGGGCCACCAAGGACCCTTTCTGCAGCTTTAGAGGTTAGGGGTCACCTCCTCTGCAAATCTGCTTCCTTTTGTACAGTCGCAACACCAGGAGAGTAGTGTCACCCCCCCCCCCCCCCCTCCTCTTCTCTCCCCAGTCCCTCCTCCCTCTTGTCTTTACCATGGGAAAATGGGGGAGGCGTCAATTAAACCTTTCTCTCTTTCGCTTCAGTTCTCTCTATCTTCTGAAGTTGCTCCTTTAAAAAAAAAAAAAAGCAAATTCTTTAGGTTTAAATGCAAAGAGGCGCTCAGGGCCAAGCCGCGGTGCTGTTAAAAAGGGTTTGTTAAGGTTTGCTCAGAATAAAACTGATGATAATGGAGCATGCAAGCTGTTGTAGAAACACTCCTTAATGGATTACTTAAGCAAGCAATTAGCGGTACACTAGCTGCCAGATATCAGCATCTCAATAGTTTAAAATATGTGTCGGTTGTAATGATGCTATGTGGCAATTACTCTTGTTAATAGATTGATGTGAGACTGGTTGGACCGAGGCCCTGATGTAATGAAAACAAAGCTCATTCTGCTGTTGACAAGTTCTCAAACTGGACTCTAGAAAGTTAGAGTTTAGTTTTTTTTAACCCCCCCCCCCCCCCCGCACAATCTAAAAAACAAAGTTAAAGACATAACCGACTGAGGGAAGACATTGGGCTTCGTAGAGCCCTGCAAATCCTTTGATATGTAGTCAGTCCGAAGGGTTTGCTGAGGGATAACATTGCAATTCAGAAAATGTGGCTGGACCTTGGCCCTCAGGGGCCAAGCCTTTGTGGTCACAGGACCAGGATTACACTTTAACCCCCAACACTGCAATCAACCAGCTCCCCCAACACCCATGGCTAAGGCCTGGGGTCAGGTGAAAGGCCAGGAATCTTATATAGGGTAGAAATGGAGGGAAAGGGGAAAAAAAGAAGAGAAAGTCCGTCTTTTAAACATCCCAAAGTGCAGCTCTTTGACTCAGTGAAGACCGTAGCCTTTGTTCCTCACCAATAGTTACATGCAGGGGCTTTTTTTCATATCTGAATCTCCATTCGAGTACATGTAAAGAAGTGGGTTTTGTTTGAACTTTAAGAACTCACTTTGAATCAAACTCTCAGAGGAATAGCAGGGACCAGTCTACAGCAGCAGCAGCTCTGGAACAAATAAAGATGAAGACAGGCATGCATGCAGAAGAAATGGAGTGAAATGCAACCTTTCACCTGAGGTGCAACTATTAATCAAAATACAACATGACGCAGTTTGCCTTGTTTAAAGTTACCTAACAGCTAAGAAAAGCCAGTCACTAAATCTGCTTTGATAAAAAAATTAAATTTGCTTGTAAAACATGTAAAATAACAAATACAATACACACATCTGAAATTAAAGAGAACAGAAGGGACAACTTATCCAATGTGTCTGTCTCTATTGACACATATTGTCAGCCAGAGGTGTCCATTGTCCAGCGATCACTGATGTGTGTGTTTATTAGATTTCTACCAACATAGTTCAATAAAGGATTCGTGGTCATCCGTAAAAGATCAAGGATGCCTCCGGGCTTTATCTTTAGGACAAATCACCATCACTTTTGTTCTTGGACAAAGATTAAGTCTCTTCCTTTTTTTTTCTTTTTTTTTTCCTCGTTTGGAGTGTCTTCTCTGTTTTGGAATATTCTTTACTAGGATTTAAATCTTCTTGGGATCCACGTAACATTGTCTTACTTTTTACCGCAAAAAGCAGTTTAACTTGAGACTGTTAAGTCACTGAGTGTCTAGTGTTAAATGTGCATCATCTAATTAGTAATGGAAGAATGTAACGTTCACATCAATTCTGTCAACAACACATGATCGGTGTTTCCAGATTTCGCGCTCATTTAATGAAATTTGACGAGGGTGCGTTGTCTCCACGGACACATCGGCCCATTGTGGCTGCATGGCATCGCTCAGTCACATGTATGGAGTTAGTGATGCTGGCTCTGTTTCTGCGTTCTGCTTTCCACCCAAGTGTGTGAGCAGGAGGTTGTGTTTGTGTCTGGTGTGTGTCGCCGACTGTCGAGTGTGTGTATGTGTGTGTGTCAGTCTGCTTGTTTGCGGGCCAGATGTACTGATGGGGTCAAGGTGGGAGAATACCCCCCCCCCCTCGCCCCCTCACCACTAACAAAAGAAAAAAGTGGTGGATTTATAGCAGCAAGTCCGGGTTACGGAGCTAGTGGTCTCTCCCTCCCACACCACACTATAATTTCCTGGGCTCTGTCCATGGAGAAATATGGCCTAGAGACAGAGAGGTAGAGGAAGAGAGGAAGAGCTAAAGATAGAGATGATGGAGCAGACACAAAGTAGCAGCATAAGGAGATAAGGAAGACACTGTGGGAAGGCGATGTCAACAACAAGTTACACTTTGTTTTCCACGAAGCACAAATCTCACAATGTCTTTCATTACGACCCTTAATGATTCTTAATGATTCTCACGGAACAAGTAAAAGGCTCATCACAGAATCTTTCTGCTTCAAAAGAGAAGTATTGGCTGTGTAGCCAACTCTGACGTACCTTATTCTCACACACACACACACACACACACACACACACACACACACACACACACACACTCTCTCTAGAGTCAATCCCACATACTCTTTACTGTTTTTAAAAGTTGTACGTGTTTAATAGGAACAAATGACAGGATAGGGAGAAGTTGTCAAATATGAAGAGATGGACGAACGCATTGTATGGTTTTGGTCTGTTTATAAAATCAGTTGACATTGAGGAAACACTAGAATAATGTTATTCTCATCCTTCACTCATTGTTACTTTAACTCAGCTTGAAGAGTTTCCCTGTCGCAGGATTTCCTTTATGAACCCTGTCGTTTAGAAGACACCATAAAGAGTTAATGCAGATCATTCAGTGAACTCTAAAATGTTTTGGGAGTTCTTTGTGGAACCGTTTAACTTCTACATTTTATGAAATCAAATTTTTGTTTGTCGTCCTCCAGCTGGTTTTGTTATTGGTCGAATACCTATAGATAGGTTTCAATTAAACATGTTTTACGATGCAGCAAAACTAAACAAAGAACATTGGAATGAGTTTAAACAGTTTCTTTTAAATGTGTTTGGGTAGTTTTTTTTTTTTTAAAGAATTTTCCATGATGAAGTTCTTTCTTTGGCAGTCGTGCGCCATCTTGTTTCAGGATACTCATTTCCAGATTAATCCTGACAGAAGTGACTGTGATTAAAAAAATATATAAAAAGTCCTCCAGGCTGATTGGAGGCTTCTCCTCTTGTTAGGATGACTGCTGTGTTGCATCTGAATTTAACAAGACTTTACTCCTCAGACTTTGCCCACACTAGAACAGCATGTTAGTGGAACAGCATTTACCCTCAGTAACCCCAGTGCTCGGGAGCAAACACCTGACCCTCTCAACTACTTTCTAATCTCCATTCTCAGCCATTAACTGTCTCAGCGGTGGACACCGAGGCTGTTAAGTCTTACCATACACCATATAAGAGGCTTTTTTTCTTTCTGGAGGCAAACTCCTGTGAACTGGAAGGTCATATGAGGACTTCTCCCCTTCCCTGTTGCTCTGCCTCTCCAGTGGGAACCAGTGAGTGTGAGTGGAGACAGAGGAGCGCCCCCTGCTGGCCAGAGGCCGCACTGATCCCAGCACACAGCTGCCTCGCACATGCTGCCCTGCACAAGCACTTTACAGCTTTATTCCCACTCATCTGTATCGCCTGTTCTTTATTCAGAGGTGACTTTATGGGGTCGTTTTGTTGCGATCGGTGCTATCATTGCCATTATATGATTATCTTCCACTAATCTCTCCAATGTAATAGTCCTGCAGGACCAATTTCTGGTGCAGGATCGTTTCTTATCTGCATTTTTAGGCAATCTGGGGCAGCAGGCTTCTCACTTCTCCCCCGAGATGGAGGCTTAAGATGATGGTCTTTTAGTAATGATTTCATTTCTGCCTTCAGTGAATCCCAATTTGATCATGGTGAGTAAGAATATTCAGTTTAGCCCAACGGAATTTGGCAGCATTTTGGATTGCAGTATGAATTTGTAGTCGCTCGTGGCGAAGGCAAATGAATCTCCATGAGAGTTATACATCTGTATGCTTTGAGTGAATATCATCCAAAGTCTTCATTTTTCAAAGATTATTTTAGGATTAGCTTTAATTCCTCCTGGGTACCGGCTCTTTGCGTGAGCCATTTTAGAAACCACAGGTGGGCGCATACAGGTGGTTGTTAACAGTCCTGGCACTGAAAGCACTTGTTTTTCTCTCCTCTCCCTTTCCGTCTGAGGAGCTTTTGAGCCTCGCCGAGTTTCTCAGCTGCCTTTGATTTTGCTGTACAAATGAGGAAGACATGAAGCTGCTCTGCTCTCATCTGCCTGAGCGTTTCACGCAGCAAAATGACTAAATCTACAAGCTGCCCAGTGATATTGTGATAAGTGGAGTTCCCTGGTGAAAAAGATGAAGATAGGAATTGAATCAAAGCCACAATTCAGATTATTTTTTTCTCCTCTCTCTTTGTCATGCAGACATGAAATATTGGCTTTGTGTGGGGAATGGATGAGCATGTGTTAATGTGTGCATGTCAAGTTTGTTCTTCTCTCAGTAGTTGATTGGAGTCATCAGTTCAAACTGGATGAATTGTACGGGGAGCTTAGGCAGTAACTTTTTTTAGCTAATAGAAACATATTGCAATGGTAACACACAGTATACCTTATATATTTAATAGATTTGTTTTTTTCTGGAAACTCTTTTGTCTCTCAATTCACTTTAATATGAATAAAGTATAGATGATGATACAGTAATATTCCTGAATGCCATGAATAAATCAGGCATATGGGCCATTGCAGCAATAAAGGGATGTAATATTTAAAAAAATATTTGTTTTGGGTCATGTCCACGTTTTATATTAATCAGGTCCTGCCATGTAATTCACTGAAATGTGAATGAAATGAAGACTATGATACAATATTCCCCTAAACTATTAAAAGGAAAGCAATATTGTTACCCTGATATTCATGATATAATGATAATGCTGAAAACTACAAATAGGAATAAGATGAAAATGCTGGATTTACTGGGTCATTAAAGCAACAAGGGATGTGCAGCAGGGGAGAACAAAAACACACACTAAAGCTGATCTAACACAAGATACACTATTTTGGATCCTGTCCACGTTTTTCAAATCAATCTGTGTTACAAATCCCAACTGAAACCTCTGGTGGCGGAGTTAAACATGAATAGATACACTTAGGGTGAGTGTTCCATCGCCTTTTTATGAAACTTGGATTCAATATTTAATACATAACAAGAAAGTTACAGTATGCTATGTTTTTCTTGCACTCAGTGTCGTAACAAAGTATTTTTGTGAGATGAGCCACAATTATAAATGTATTGAATTTCGTGCTTGAAGATGAATCATTTTCACATTCTCCAGAATGTTTTCAAAATAGTCTGTACTATTTCTTTTTGTGCTTTTAAAAACATTTGAAACGAGGTTAGTAAGATTAAAAAGATGCACGTATTTAAGCAACTTGCGTATAATTGAGTGAGAGTTGTTCTGCAGCACGGAATCCTGTATTCCATCCTCCTCCCGTAGTTCTCATGCATCTTCCAGTGCTGGTACTAGCAGTTGCATGTATTTATGCTGCATAACCCCGGTCGACCGTAATCCTTATTTATATTCTGTTTTAATATTTATGTTCCATTTTTTTCCTGCCACTTGTTGCCGCGTTGAGCAGCTTCCCCTGCGGGGATCATTAAAGTGCTCCCTTATTATTGTATATCATAGCGCAACAGCTGCACACTGCTGTATCATTGCACCACCGAAGCACGCAAATGAATGAAACAAGGCCAAGACTTCATCACAATTGTGAGAGAGAGAGAGAGAGAGAGAGAGAGAGAGAGAGAGAGAGAGAGAGAGAGAGAGAGAGAGAGAGAGAGAGAGAGAGAGAGAGAGAGAGAGAGAGAGAGAGAGAGAGAGAGAGAGAGAGAGAGAGAGACCCCGTGCACTCCCCTCACATCCTCCCCAACCTCCAAATCAATTTCCTTTAAACGGAATTAAGTGAGATTGAGGCACACCACTGTATTAGTTCTTCAAAAAGCAACCCTCCCAGCAACTCTCACACACACACACACTTTCCCTCCTCCTCTTCTCCGACGGCTGCCGCTTTCCCCTCGGTGGAGTTTGATCGACACACAGCTGATCTATAAATAAAGGCTTTTCTTCCAACCCACAAAGTCATGTCGGCCACTCGCAGTTTGGCTCCAAGGTCACAGCTGCCTGAACTCCCCTTTATTGCATCTATTCACCACGTGTTTTGGAAATGGCTTTAAAAGCACTTTAAGCAAATATAAACGTGTGTTATTCGATGGAAATGGACACATAAAATGAAGAAATGAATGGATATTCTAAATTGCTCAGATTTTTAGATTTAGTCTCCGGCGGGATGTAGTAAACCCACCTGAACGCCTTTTTAACACCTATAATCACCAATTTAACTTCACACACATGCATCACAGTAAGTGAATGTTATCGGCCAGATGTTTCACACAAATGGGGCCTTTAAAAATGATATGAATCATTAGGTTTTTGTTTTGTTTTAGACTTTTGTGTTAAAAACATGCCCTGGTGTAATTTGTAATTAACTTGCCTGAACCTATTTATTAAATCTAATTAAATTTAGTCTTTTTTTTCTCTCACTTTATTTGAATCACCAGCCCAAATTACTGAAATGTCCACTTTTCAATTTCCCAGTACACCCAAAATGGCTTCCTTGAAATAAACCAGATGATGAAACACTGGAACCATTTCAACATACTGCCTTTATAGTAAACACAATACTAATATTGTTGCTGCAGCTGACTGCATGCAGAAGACTGCATTGGCGATTAGTGTTTGATTGAGTTTATTTTTATCGGCGCGTTGGCAGGTAATTTCAAGCTATATGTAAAATATCTAGTTACAGAGCATTAAATGAGACAAACGTATGAACGGTCCTCTGGAACCACTGTAAGATTTCCTGTAGATGTGTTCCTACAGTACATAAAACATACATCTGAGCTAAATAATGTAAAAAAATGAAACTTCCCCAGTTGATTACATGAAGACAAGTTTTTTTACAAGTTTTCTGAAAAATTGTTTAAATATGCATGTGCAGCATTATCTTATTAAATATGTGCATATTTGGACCAATTTCCACAACAGAAATCTGAACATTGGATAAAGCCGGGTTCAAAATTCTTGTTTCTTTTTGATGGCATATTAGAGTCAAAGGTTTTAAGAGAGGGAATTTTGGATATCTCTTTGTATCATGTTTTTAGAAATAAAAAAGACCTTTAAAGATCTCTATTGTCAAATTCCATAAATCTTTACACAGCTGATTTTCATGAAGACACTTTTATATTTTTTTATTTCAGGTTTTCTGAAATGTTATGTTTAATATGCAATGAATCTAATGCTTAGAAGAAATCTACAGATGCAAATAGGCAAAGTGGTAAAATAAGCACCCGAATGTTCTCTCTGTAGTAGACTGAACACATGTTAATGACGCAAAACAGCCCATAATTTTAGGATTGACCAGTGCATCTTCAAAGAAACAATGTTTTTGCCTGAGCTGTCTTCCTTTAAATTCAGAATTCTAAAATAGTAATTTCAAAGGGAAAAGAATGAATTCATGAATTCTGATAATATGCTTTTCTTGACTAACTTTCAGATTTTAGTTTTCTCTAAAAACATCACAATCAGAATTTAATGTGTATAATTGTGCAACTCTTTCCAAAATAACCCTCTGTTTTTGTTAAGTCTTAATGGTCTGTACATCCTTGCCATTGGTTTATTTATTACAGACCGAAAATCTAAAAATAACAAGTGTATTTCTGTATTTTCTCTCTTAAAAATTCTGGATTTGTCCTCTGAATCCGCACCACCAACCTGACCATCACTGCTGCTTACTGCCAACTAATTTAGCTCTCCCATCTCACTTATTACACCGGCTCAAAGTCTGTCTGAGGGCCTACATTTCTCATCCCGAGTGCAATCTGTTGTTCACTTTCACCGTCGAAATCAGCCTGTGAATAGAAGCTTATAATGCGCTGCTGTCGTGTTTGTGGCGATATCCTCTGCTTTCTTTGAGTGCTAAATGTTCGGTTCGCAGTGATACAGTTCACAATTAGAGTGTTTTTTAAAAAATAAATCCATGCTGTTGCTCCTTTACGCAGCATCTCATCGAGATGAACTCGGGTGTCAGGTTTTTTTCCCCATTGTGTTGTTGTTTTTCCAACTCCTGGCCATGTCTGAGAATGGACTGTGCAGCGCTGCGATGTCAAGGCCCCGCCGCTTCCTCGTGTTATGTCGCAGACCGTTTTGCAGTACAAGAAGGGGCGCAGCCTTCATTTGCTCTCCGCGCTATTCTCACGGCGTTTCTTCTTGAGCAAAAGCCTCCTGTATGTGTGTTAAATGCAAACCCCGACAACAATGGAGGCTTGTAGTGTACTGTGACTTTTCTGTCAGACCTCCACCCCTGTACTCATCCTCCGCTACTACCCAACAAAAGCCCTACGGAAACTACATTAAGCCGACCGAAAAGCATGCCTTCCCCATTGTACCTAATACCTTTATCATTCAGGAGCGATTTGGCTATGCTTTTCCTTGAGCATTCACGTATGATTTGCTCTTCTTTTTAAAGTCACACACCCCAGATAGCCTCCTTCTCCCAACCCCAACACCCCTCATCCTTGGTCCGTTTTTCTCCTACCCCTCCCTTCCCTTCCCTTCTTCCCAAGCCGTCTGAGAAAACAAAACAAACACCCCATCCTGTCCAGCGTGTCTGTGTTAGAAGGGATGGAGGGTGCTGAGTATGTGTGTGTGTTGTGGTTAGGACAGTAGAGTGAGGTGCTAAAAGCCTTTTGTCCAGCAGGAAAGACGATGTCAGCAGCCACAGTGAGGGGAAAAAAAGTGAGGGGGAGCTGGGGTCATTTGGCTTCAGCCTTTTTGTGTGTGTGTGTGTGTGTGTGTGTGTGTGTGTGTGTGTGTGTGTGTGTGTGTGTGTGTGTGTGTGTGTGTGTGTGTGTGTGTGTGTGTGTGTGTGTGTGTGTGTGTGTGTGTGTGTGTGTGTGTGTGTGTGTGTGTGTGTGTGTGTGTGTGTGTGTGTGTGTGTGTGTGTGTGTGTGTGTGTGTAAGTGTAAGGGCCGAAGGACCTAAGAGCCTGTGACTAATGTGGGTTTGCAACCTCCCCCCCAGCCCCCTTTTCCTTTTACATTGTCTGCCCCCACTGGTCCAGATGGCCAGTGAGAAGAATAAATCCTGGGAAGGTAGGGAGAGATTTGGAATTCCATTGCAGGACAGGGGGTAAAGGTGGGGGGGTGACGGGAGGTTGACAGGTTTGGTTGGAGCTGGGTAGGTCACTCCCAGTCTGTCTAGCCCACAAACCCCGTTGTATTTGAAGTAGAAAGTGTCCTGTGAATGGGAAACGTCACTTTAAAAAAAGAAAAATAAACTCCTTCTTAGAGGTGCACGGTGTCGGATTTGGTGGCATCTAGTCGTGAAGTTGAAGATTGAACTTAAACTTCTTCCGTGTGCCATGTAGGAGAACGCGAAAAACGCAAATGGCCCTATGAGGAGCCAGTGTTTGTTTTGTAGTTCTGTGATACGGTAGAAACATGGCAGCATATTGGTAGAGGTGCAGGAACGTAACTGAAAAAGATTCAGAAGCTCTGGATCAAGAGGGTATGAGAAATAGTAGTAGACAGAGATGCCACTAATCTATTTTGGGCCCTAAATATCGTTTGGTTGTCCCCCACTGCACAGATTCATAACATCCCTAAAATAAATACCTTTTATTATTAGAAATGATCAGAAGAAGCCTACCTCTTCCCGTTCAAATACAGAAGAACTGAATAGAATCAAAAACATTTTGGAAATATCTGTTGTGAAATAATGAGTTGTAAACAAGTAAAGTCAAAGCTGGTGCTTTTTTAACGCACATACGTTCTTCTGTGAAATAGCTTTTGTAGCTTCTCATTTATTTGATTTCTAGAACCGAATAGAATATGATAGTGGTCCATCAACCTCACAGGTGATCGGCATGTGTTTCCGGCTTTCCACACTTTTTCTACCTATATCTAATAATAAAAAGAAATCTCCTGTGTATATATTTCCAAAAGCTGTTTTCCTATCTGCATTTTATTTGGTGGGTGTGGGTTTATATTATCTTTAATTTTTATACATTTTACACATGATGTTTGAAATAAACCAGCTACGCTTACTTCTTACTCTTAAATTATACGTTTGAGTCAGGTTGGAAACATAGACGGGATACCTAGAGGTGGTAACAAGGGAACAAAATAGAGGACAAGATTTTGGGGGACTTTTTAGTGATCTGTGTTAAAACAGTGTTCTCCATCAGCACCACAGAAAGTTGGCTTCCGGTGATTAACTCGTACAGATGTGAAACCTACAGCCGATGTGAGATGACATTGTTGGCACTTTTTTTGGACACTTCCTCTTCATCTTAACATATATGTCTTCAACTCTAAAGAACACCGATATTAGACTTCAGGTCTAAGACATTTTCTCCTTTCGGGGGTAAGCTATCAAAGCTGAGATCTTTTTGCTAATGTACACAGTTTACATTTGTATAAGCCCTTATTGATGTACCCAGTAAATCACTTTTTGAGAATGAGTTGTTTTTTCTTTTCGTGTTCAAGATCATTAATCTCGGTGACAGGGATTTACGTCAGCCGGCAGATTCACTGATATATTTAGAGTGAAAATGTCTCCATTTCCTGTGAAAGAGAACAATAGGACTGCACTCAAATGCGGTGCTTCATCTGTAAACACACAATTGAGCATTTTATGTGGAGAAAACCGGGGAAACAAATGACCGAGCTGCGCAAATTTCTCCGTGGGATACTCGAACCTCCCACTGAATCATGTCATTTATTTTCATTGGTTTCCTGCAGTAATGGACTTCGCTTGAACAACATCTTTGTATTTAACCTTGAGAATGAAGCATTTGAGTGCATATGTGCATTTATGTGGTCACAAACGCAGACACGCACTTTATAATGATCATCTCACTTACTATTTTTTCTCTCTAAAAGCACATTTCATTTAGCTTTTTGTAATGTTAGAAAGTCAGTAATGCTCTATTAGCCACCGTTATTAAGTGTACAGGTATTAGTCTTGGTGACATTGGTGCTCACAGTACATATTGTCATATATAGCTGAAACTAAAACGCATACACAGTACTTGCAGTTACTTATACTTTCATATAGATGTACTAACTGCATATCGTACGATGTGTTAATGCATAATACAATCCATGTTGTATTTAAAAGGGCACTTCTTTGATTTTACATTTAATTTATGTAAAGTTTGGTTACATAAGTGACAAAAACATGTTCAAAGTTGATGCAGCACAAGCCGACATATCTTGGCTATTAGAATTTTGGATGTTGTGGGTCAATCTCCAAAATCCTTTGATCCTACATTTCTCACAATGTAGCTCAATAACATTGTTGTTGTTTTTTGTATGAACATGTCCCCATGATTATAGCCTGCATTATCACATCTTTTCGTATTTTGGGTCCGATCCACCGCACTGGCCCTTTACCAGTTGTTCATCCCAGTCCGGGCCCCTCCTGTTGAAACGGGGCCCCTCCCCGGCTGGCAGAGGAAGAGCAAGCCAGTTGTCATGGCCAGGCTGGCTGAGGGTTAGGGAGGCCAGCTGTAGCACAGGAGCTGTTCCCTCTCATTTCCACTTCATTTATCTCTCCCCCCCCTCCTTCATCCATCCATCCATCCATCCATCTATCCCTTCTTCCTCCCTCTGCCAGTGGACCAGTGCTCTCTCCATGCTGAGCTCCACTGTGCCCAGTCGGCTGTGGCAGAGCAAATGGCATCTCTTTGTTTCCCCTCTCTCTTCCGCACTTAAGCAGAGTCACATGTTTGTTTTTATTCTGCATATTTATACTCATTACCAAGTTAAAGCCCTCAGATTTTATGGACACTCAAAGCCACCCATTTACTTACGTCTGTGTGTGTGTGTTTTTGATAAAGCAATGCTTGGCTCACTCGGGAGCTGGATGGAGGGTTTTGGTTATAAAAATGATAACTGAAGTCTTGCAGGAAGTAAACAAAAGTAAAGGAAACCAAATCACTTCCCGATTTGACCCACTGTAAAGTGGAGCCAGGTCCAGACAGAGAACTCTCTCTGTTTCCTTTTCCCTCCCTCCCTCCCTCCCTCCCTCCTCTCCTTGGTATGAATCTGCCGTATCTCATTCCCCTGCGCTAATTCCAATTTAATTGCCAGTAGCCCGAAGCCTCCTCAATAGGAGTAACAAATGGTTTGATTCTGTAGACTTCATCAGACTGCATTTTAAATGCGACACAGTAACCCGGTGCGAATGCCAATGAAGCCTGGCGAGTAGCTCCTCTGTTTACTAATTATCCCTTTTCTTACTCCGAGCCACACTGCACAAGTTGTCTGATTAAATCGGATTTGTGGGGATTGGAGGGGAGGGTGGGGTGGGTGGGTGGGTGCTCCGGTGGTGGTGGGTTAGGAGGGGATGTCGGGGGGTGATGGTGGTTTGAGGGTGGGTGGATTGGATGGCGAGCATGGTCCGTCGTTGTAAATGATCCGCAGGTCCACAACAATAAGGGGCCGGCGGTGCAACTGTAAATCACGATAAAGGGCTTTGCGGGGGTTTTGTGGGGTTTCTCACGTTGACATTAATTCCCAGCCTGCATCGTTTATGATCTTTACAGTCAGCATGGTGGTGAGGAAAAAAGCAAACACATGCTGGTAAATAAATTCTACCGACATTTCAGAATTTATATCCACTGCAGTAGTGTGGGGGAAGGGGTTTGAGCTTCCTTTTTAAGGTTGTTGAAGGTGGATGGGATGCGTTTTTAAGATGTGTTATAAGAAGAACAGATTTTCCTTTCTCTACATACAGTAGTACTACTATGTACGGCTAACTGAAAGACATTGTATTTTAGCTGCTGTATATTTTTCTTGTCAGCGAAGCCCTTTAAAAGGTGTTCTCTCAATGCTTCCTGACTTCCCTGTCTGCGGCTCACAGCCCCGAGCCTATTTGCTGCTACTGAAGATGCAATTCTTTAAAAATGGGTCACAAACATACAGTTTCATTGCTGAACAAGCCTTTGTAATTTCCTTAAATTGATGGGAGCTGTAGTTTTCAGCAAACATTACTCAAACTGGAGTAAATAGTACAATTGATGGGGACTATTTCCATCTGCAGATTAATACGTATTAGATGTTCTGGCGAGCACGTAAAGCAGCAGAAAGGTGCATGTGGAATAAAACTCAAACTCAACTACATGTCCAATAGTCCTAACAGTTTTTGGACAACAATGGAGCTCTATGGAAAAGAGAAATCAGCTATACTGTATATCAAGCTTTGGCTACACAGACAGTATTTACCTCCACCAACGGGGTTATGTTTTCGGTGCCGTTTGTTTTCGTCAGCAGGATTACAGAAATATGACTTACCCATTTTTCTGAAAACTTAGTGGAAGAGTGTAGCATGGGTCAAGGAAGAACCCATTAAAGTTTGGAGCAGATCCGAATCACTCTGTGGATTCACGCATTATTTATCACTTATGAAAATGGCCTTGGCGGAGGTCTGCGCATCATTTTGTATAAATAGTTTAAAACATTTTAGTGTTGCAGGCTCCCTAATAACTTATTACCATCGACTGCATCATAACATCCTACAGATCGTGAGTGCACACTACAATACTCCAAGTTATCATGTGAAAATAGCAGTGAAGTGCTCCAGTTGCTACAGTAGGGAGAGAATATGGCGGGGCTGTGATGGTGTGCAGATGAGGAAATTTGCACTGCTATAAAGACCTCTCCCTGTCAACTAAATGGCCAGTTGAGCTGCCATATGGTTGTGCTGACATTATCTCTGGGTAATTAATATGGCATCTCGCCTGGCATCTGGTGGCATTAATCTAGCTGGGAGCAGTTCATCTTACAATGTCAGCGCTGCAGCGAGCCCGACGTGAATTATCACTGCCCGATGGTACTGGGAGGCAGGGACGGAACAAAACAAGACACAGCAGGGCAGGGTTTGTTGCATTTCCTTATAGAGAGATTGCCTCTTATTTGATTTCTTTTTTTTTTGTTTTCCTGTATAAATAATGTGAAGAGTTATTGGCTCTTTGAGCTGATTTTTATTCAGTAAAGCACTGAAGTCACTACTGGATTTATGGTAATCAGTGTGCTAATGTAATTTTGGCCAGATAGTTTACTGTATAAAACATTGACTTGTTTTGTTGTGTTTCATTGAACTTACAAAGATATAGTACATTGTGCCCCAGTTCCATATGATTTAGCAATACTGAAAAATCCACTCTGAATACTAATGTTGATAGTGTATCAGTATTAATGTTTACAGAAAGCTTATAGACGCACCAGTAATCAAGTATTTTAACAATTGTTCTATCGATTAATCGAGTAATAGTAAATATGCAAAAGACAAATTTAGACGGAACAATTAATTAGTTTGCTTTTTAGAAAAATCTACATTTGAATTGCTTAAATTGCAGACAATAATATTATCTGTCGAAACTAACCCATTTAATGCATTAATGATGCACTTGATTATGTATTACAGGTTGCTTAGAGCTAGTGTAAAGAAGTTAAAGAGATCACAATCGCCTCTCATATCTAGTTTATGTTGCTGAGTAAAAACACCTTCAAACAACTGTTTTTATTCTCAAGCATCTCAAGTACCTCAATTTTACAAGATTACATGTGAACATATTAAGATACCGTTATAATTTACCTTTGCTCAATAATCCATTTTACCGAGTTGATCTTGAATGCATCATAATGTAACTCTGTAACCTCCATTAACCTTAGCTGTCAAGGTGTTATTTATCCAAGCAGGACTGTGCTGCCCACAGCTAACTCTAACCAGCTCTCCTCTTGTAGGTTTCAACACAGATTTGTTGTTAAATTCGATCTGCGCTCGTGCAAAGAATTTCTATTGAGGATTTTTAGTAATCAAGTTTCTAGAGGATTCGTTTCAGCCCTTCAAGACTGTTTACTTGCCTCAAATTAAACCATTAGCAACAGTTTGCATTTGGCAAACAGGAGATGACTTGCCCAGGTTGTGTGAAGTGATGCAATTTGGATGCAATGCATGTTATGTAAACTACTTTAACAGTATGCCTATTTTCTGTGTTGGCAGTCCTCAATCTAGCACCATGTGGTAGCTTTACTGCTCAGTCAATCTAAATGTACGCGAGTTGTTCAGAATTAAAGTTCTAAAATTGTATTGCACGTGTATTTTGATGTCCTGGCCATCTTTCTTTCCAGTTCTAAAAAACAAATTGGTTCATCTAGATCATCTGCTGAAGTGGCCATTGGAACGTGCTGCGTGTCAAACATTGTTTTTCGATGGCTAAGAAGGCAGTGAGAGTGAGAGGTGGCAAAACTATTTTGATCCGAGTATAATGAGGAGATCGCACATGCTGTGGAAAGGAATTAGCAGAAATTAGTCATTTTTCAGCAATTAGTCAGAGAAATTAGCTCCCATTACAGCGCAAGGTATTTTTAGTGCTCTCCTGGGAAGACATTCAAAATGAAACCCTTTGCGCCATCTGAAACTTTCATGATCGCCGATTCTGACATAGTGACCATCTGCAAAAGATTTCATGTTGAACTTCTTTTTCAATTTGCCCAAAGGCTTGCTATGAAGTAAAAAAAAAAAAAAAAAAATGTTTCCCACCCTGTGTGGCAATGTTACTGTGCGTCCATGTTTGTTTTGTGGGAGCAGTTGTTGTTAGTCGTGGTCAAGGTCCATGTGCATTTGTTTGCAAGATGGTGGTGGTTGTGGGGGTTTGAGTTAGAACTGTATGATGACTGGACTGTTGGCTTTCCTCGTGTTACAGGCAGCAACAGTTGCCTGCAGGGGGTCCTGCTAGCCAGCGATATGCCAGACAACAGTTGGTCAGGGACGCACCATAACATTTCACCGGGGACCTTTTCAGATCCATACGAGAGTAAATTATATGAGGCATTTATTTGTTCGCTCATGACAAGATCCATTTCTCCGGTAACACCCCATGGAGCCGGAGGTAAAAAAAAAAAAGGTGCTCTGCGACCTTTTCAGAACGGCGGTGAACTGATGTGCGATGAAGCCTGATTGCTGATGAGAGGAGCAACAAACACTTGTTGTCTAGACGGAGCTAAAGAGCAGCCAGGAGCATCACCTCTGCTTTCTTTTCCCCCACACCCTCCTCTGCCAACACAGGCAGGGCTGTTGTGACTGGTGTTTGTGGTGATGGTGGCAGCTAGCAGAGCTCCTGGTTGGATGGATGTTGTTGTGACTGGTTGTTGAAGCCTGCGTTTGCTGGTGTAAAGCAAGAATAGTCCAAGGAAAGATAGGGAACAAATTGGTCTAATTCCTTTTGAGGTATTTTCACTTTATATAAATAAGAAGTATCCGTTCCAGGGAACATTTTGCTACTAGAGAGGTCACTTAGATGTAACATGAACTATTTATTTTGATATACAATAAACTACTTCGTTTTCTTTTTTCAAAAGAGCTTTCAGACACATGTTGAAAGCTTTTAAGTGGACCTTGAAGTCTGAATCGATTTGTTTTGGTAAATGATACTCACGCTCAAGATGAATAGTGTCTATGAGAGATGTAAACAACAGAAAAGACAAAAACTATTTAAGACCAATACCTGCAAGATGATAAAATGTTAAGAATGTAATATATTACAATTAAAAGATATAACAGTAATGGTGGTAAAGCAGCTTGAAATGACAACTGGAGTAATAACAACAATATAAAATAGAATAAAATGAACTTAAATACAATAAAATAAGTGAATTGAACATTTTTCAAACACTCTTAATCAAAGGCCTGGCTAAATAGGTAGGTTTTAATTTGACGTTTAAAGATAAACATCACTTGAAGGCAGCAACACATGAAGCCATCATAAATCAGGTTGTGGTGATGTTTCTGTTATTAAGCGTCACGTTGAGATCGAACCTAGACACCTACAATGAATGCGGGCGTTTTAGGATACAGGAGCCTACATTTAGTCACCCTCTCTATAGATAAACTATAGCCTATTATAGATTGCTATTGACAAGAGCAAGCAGTAACAGAGGTTGGGGGCTGTGGTAATGGCCTGTGATTGAACACCTTGTGCTGAGGTCCCGCTGCTCACTGCCTCATTAACTCTGGCAGGTCCTCCGTTCAGCACGCTGCATTGCAGGCCACAGTCGGGACGCATTTAACTGTCTCGACTGCAGTCGGCGAAACACAAGCCTAAAGGATGGATTTGAAGCAGCATTGTAAGGACTGTGACGCTCATCCTGAAACATGTCTTTGAGTATAGGCATGACTTGCATCACCTTTAGGTGTCTGAGAGATGTTTTGGTTTTACTGCACAACTTCTCGCAAGTCTCTCCTTTTAATGAAGCGATGATTTTCAAAATCACTATCAAGACTCAGTAAAAGGAGTAAAATGACCTATTAGTTCTTGTAAATAATTTAAGTACCTTAAATCTTAAGCTACTTCCATATGATTCAGCTATTGGCCATGTTAGTGGAAATTTAAAATTTGACACTCTTTAAAGTTATAGACCTCAATATGTTATCCTGGATGGGTTGGTATCACTTGTGGTAACAAAAGGGATTTGTTTTAAAAATAAAAATGATGCAATATAGCTTTAGGCCATTAACTGAGATCTTTTAAGACTTTCTCAGACTTTTCTTTCGAGGTGGCTGGTTGCTTGTTTACCCTGCTGCACATCAGAATCAGTAAAAGTGCCTACCTCCGTGGCCAGCCTCTACCCCATTTCTCTGCTCTGTGCCCATCCGGCCAATGTCACCTCCCATCGGGGAGTATTCCTCTCCATTACCGGGCTCTGTCCATCCTCCACTTAAATAACAGCAGCCCTGCCACTCCAGGCCCATTAAGATACTGCCGGCACTGCCGCGGCCGCACACACACAAGCAGCCACAAGCTGCCCGAGTCTTTATAAATAGATGGCGGGAGAAGGAGAGAGAGGCTGGTTAGAGCAGGTAAATTATTCCAAAACAGCCAAACAGGACTGAGACTAAGAACCCCCCCCCCCCCACCACCACTCTGCCGGCTCCTCCAGCTCCTCCTTTCATGTGTCACTTTGGGCTGACTCAATTTTACACTGTAATGGACCTCCCGGGTCAACTACTTTTCTCCCACTTCTCCTTCCTTTTTTATCTCTCCACTGCTCTCTTCATCTATCAGCGGCCGACAACACCTTTATTCACTATCCTGCAACACACACACACACGTTATTCCCTGCACTGACTGTATAGTGTGTACCACTTAATTTGGTCTAATACTAATCAGGGTTCGCACTGCACTTAAATTGTGGTTTGCAGTTTGCAAGAAGGGGAAATGATGGCAAGCAACAAGTATAGCTTTCCCACGTTATCTGTTCCCTCACAAGTCTGGAGCTTCATTACCCAAGCGACATGTTTTAAGGCAGGGCTTTTCTCACTCAGGTCCTTGTTGTGGTCCACGTTTGCAATTGAGAGTTGGCTACTCTACATCTACTTGAAGACAGACAGCGTCCAGATCTTCTTGAGTGATGAATGAGATGGAGATACAGCAGTAAAATAGTGTATGTACATTGAGAGTGGAGTGGAAACCGGAGACAAATTCCATGTATGCGTACGCATACATGGCCAATAAAGCTGATTCTGATTCTGATTATGTCCCCTCCAATTCAATGATGCTTTTATCTGCTGGGTACGCTATGGAGGATTTTTTTCCTGCTATTAATAAAAAGCAATATCGAGGCATACAGATGGAAGAGCTCTTAAGCCGTGTAGTTATTGTCCACCTTCACGGTCTCCTGTCCTCCTTACATCAGGAAATATACCTTTATGGTTTGCTATTAAATGCATGTGCTTTCTTAATGGCAGCACTGCCATAAAAAGCAGCTCTTCAAAGCTCGACAAGTAGTGGCTGTATCGTAGATGTTGTCATTTTTGAGTACATGTATTTGGTTCTAGGGTATAAAGTAGCATGTTTAAATGTGGATCAATTCCCGTTTCTACTTATCACCTTTGTTCTTTTTGGTGCACTTTTGTCTGCGTGTGTCACATTGACTCTCTTCGGTGTCTCGTGTTGCTTTGAAAACAAACTCCTTTAAAAATTGACAAATAATTTCTGACACGTCATATGGCATTCAACTTAATGTGACTCGCCACTGTAACTACCATGACTTCAAAGGTGTGTGTGTGTGTGTGTGTGTGTGTGTGTTTCATATTTCCACCATGTCCACGCCTTAGCCTAGACCTTACGTTAAAGGTCTGATAACCTTTTACATTCCAAAACCTTTTTTTCACTCTAATTCCCCATCTTTGACCAAAGTCTCTCTCCATCCCTTCTCCCTCTCTCTCATTTTCACTTATTCTGCATTCAGACCACTCGGGCCTTTTTCTTTCTCGACCTCTCTAAACAACAACATATAATGGCGTGTTACTTCACGTCTTTATTGTGGCCGTGAATTATTTGGTTCGAAGTGGCCCGGAGGAAGTAGTCGTCTGCTTATGGTAGTCCACTGACGGAGCCAAACCTAAGACACACGATACACCAAGAGAGAGGGAGGGAGTGAGGTAGAGAGAGAATAGAAGTGAATAGGGGGCATGCCTGTCAATCAAAGCCACTTAAGTACCTGGAGTCCTAGAGGGATTCCAGCAGCAATCGACCCCAGTCAATTGTCTCTTCATTGATAAAAGCAGAGAGGAGGAGAAAAGAGACTGGCGAGGAAAAAACAACACAGGAGAAAACAAACTTAGCACGAGTCACACGTATGGACTACTTTGCATTCACACAGTTGAATCTACATTTTTCTTTCTACATTCAGGTTTTACATTTGCTATTATAATTACGGTGGAGTTTATGTTGATGTTAATTTGAAAAAGGTAGGGGAAGAACTTGTTAGCATAAACACTGGCATTTACCACCTACTGAAAATGCGTCTTCAAAATCGTTGAAAAGAAAATCTAAATATAAAATGAGTGTGCATTTTGAAGACACATGCAGTATGAACATTTGGCAAAAAAGGTTTGACGTGTTTACTGTTAACATTTTGGGTGATATATGAAGTTTGTCCTGTGAGCTGGAGGAAACTCCGTGGTGCCATTAGACCAGAGCGGTTTATGCCTGAATGTGCTCAGCGAATTTTCTGGCAATCTGCCAAATATAATATAATATATCTTGTGTAAAAGAGGGAAATCTGCCCTGATGGTGAGCTGAGAGAAAAGGCCAAATCCTACTCACCTGTAGGGCTGACAGATTAGTGTCTCAGGCTTTCAGTCATGAGTGTTCAACAAGGATCTAATGAAAGCTCTACACTCCTGCCGACTCTCTCCTGTACGACAGAAAATGAAAAGTAGAGACAGAGCTCAAGTCGGAAAGGGAAGGTTTGTCAATATTTATTTCTCTCCCCTACATGCACCAAAATTAGATGTTTTTTTTCCCCCTCTTGGATTTGTACAACAGCCTCCTCTACTACAAACTGAATCTTTTATCTTTACCTGCAATCCTGCAGCTCTTCTCTACCCTTCCTCCTATCGCTATCATCCTCCAGCGGTGCATCTTCCCTCCATCCCTGTTCTTCAGCGTGTAGAGCAGCAGAGACAGTGATTGATCTGGCGCGGAGGCTGTCGTGGGCCCTCCTCCTCCTCCAGTGGTTATGAACATGAGGCGGGCTGCTCTTCATAGATTTTTAAATTAGTGTCAGCTTTGCCCCAAAGATGTGTTATTGACTGATGAAATAGAAACTGAGCTCCAAACACTCAGTCCTTCCCCAGAGTTTTCCCCAGTCTGGTAATTGAAAAAGTGTGAAGGGAGTGTGTTCAAGGGAGCGTGCAGCTGTGTGTGTGTCTGTTCCTGTTTGTGATTTATTTTTTTTTGTGTGTGTTTGCGCGCTTGCAACTGTGCGCTCTTTATCTCTGCTGGAGAAAAATGCACAGTGCTCGCTAGAGTCAAGATTCGATTGAAGTATTGCATAGGAGATCTTTATCTTCTACACAGCCGCTCTGAAACTCGAGTTCTGTTTGCACCTTTAATCCTATAAATACAGTTTGCTTCATGTAAGCCTATGAAGGCTAAGTTTGTAAAATGTTACATGTCTGAGCCCATAAAAATCACACCCGAGTTGCTTATCCTGCGTCTTAATCACTGTGTGCATGTGCAACCTTTAGTGTGATTTTTTTTTTTGAGCGAAGCGGGCATTGGTTGTGCTGTTTCCCTGTCTAGCTCCACAGTGTTTTGTTTTTGTACCTGTAATAAAACTCACCACTAACTCAACATATTGTGTCTTTTGCTCTGCAGGGTCCGACATGGCCATCTTCTGCCTGCTTTGCGGGAAGCGTTTCCAGACCCAGCCGGCGCTGCAGCAGCACATGGAAGTCCACGCCGGCGTTCGCAGCTACATTTGCAGTGAATGCAACCGGACCTTCCCCAGCCACACTGCACTCAAGCGTCACCTACGCTCACACACAGGTCAGTGGAAGCACTCACCAACCATCTTCACTTCGGCGATGGGGCCTTAAGTTCACCGGTGAAGCATTTGTGTGCTCCACGGTGTGTATCTGTCTATTCATTTTCAACACTTTCTCCAGCTCATTCTGGGGAATCCCTTGACCTTCCCGTTCCTGAAGGGATGTGGGATCCCTTTTGGTGGACTGTAGGTCCGCTCCCATTTTAAACCAAAATACCTGAACAAGCCTCTGAGAGACATCGTCATCATGTGTCTAAACCAAAACCACCACACCGAGCTCCCTTTCACATGAGGGTGCAGTAGCTCTTATTCGGCACTTCTCGTGGACTCTGAGCTTCTTACTCTGAAGTAAACTTATGGCAGCCACCCCTATCCGCAATCAAGACAGCTTAGAACATAGCTGAGGGTTAGAAGACAGACTGACTGACACATCAAGAGTCCCGCCATCAAGCTCAGCTCCCCCAAAGCCACGATAATCCAATAAAACATTGACTACATTTGGAGAACTTACTAGAGTAACTATAGTGCATTAGGTCATAAAAAATCCTTTAAAAGTGCCAGTGTGTAGCATTTCAGGGGATATATTAGCAGGAAATTAACATAATATTCATAACTATGTTTTCAGGAGTGTATTAACCAAAAAATAAGAATCAAATGAGCCGTTTGTATCTACATAGGGAGCGGGTCCTCTTCACAGAGTCCGCCGTGTTGCACCACCATCTTTCTGCAGTAGCCCAGAATAGATAAATACACTTGCTTATGCCCTCTCACTAAAGAGAGCCTTGCACTTTTTTATGTGAACTGAAGGCCACCGTAGTTCTCTGACACACTTGTGAAACTGCGGTAACATCAGCCACATAGTGCAAAACGATGGCACCGCCAGCCGCCGTCGGACTCCAGTCTTGGAAAGGGAGGAGTGAGCAGAGGGGTGCTCAGTTGGTTGCAATCTGCAACCACAACACTAGATGCCCCTGAGTCCTACAGACTGTGCCTTTAATTTGCCATGCTTTCTAGCTCCTGCCACATCTACTAATAATTCATCCCTCCTGGTCCAACCCAATTTACATCGGCGCCTCAGGTGCACCAGTGCAATGCTGCAGCAGCATCTCTGGTCAGGGAATAACTCGACTCTGTTGGTCTTGCTCAAATAAGAATTTGCAGTGAACTTGCGTCACCATTTATGTCTGGTCTGCCCTTTATTCTCAAAAGAGCACACTTGAATGTATTCCGTTTCTTCTACTAATAGAGCAGAGCAGACCGCGCAGTGAGGATTCATATTGACATCAAGGATTTGAAATCAAAACAGAAAAATTGAGTGTTAAGTCACGGGGATCAGTGCCATTTTAAAGATTTTATTTCTGACATTTTTAATCATTGAAACAATTTGAAAAGAGTTAGGACATTAATGTCTGAGTGGAGCTTTAGTAGAGGAGCCACTCCAGGGTTTTTGGTCACATTTCAGGGGGAAATCGGCACTAAAACGTGTTTTTTAAGCTGTAAATATTTTTGATGACCTCCACATAATGAATACCAACCGTTGGTTAGAGACGGTCTCAATATTATGACATGTTATTATCATTATGTTGCATAATAGCAAGGCTAGATTACCATCTGCCCCAGGGTCACTGTGCAGCAGTAGGATTTTGGTTTAATGATTAATTTTAGCTTTGTTTGGGTATATGGGAATATGCTCCACTCATACACAATATCAACTGACATGATAAAGAGCTTACGGTGTGACCTGCTTTATTGCCTGATAATGAGGTCATGTGTTGAAGAGGATCAGTTGAAAAGCACTCTTAAAAAAGCACATGTTTATTACATGTGGAACACGGCAAAAAACTCGCTAATTTCACGTGTGATAAATGAACATGATATGAGAACATGGAATGTTCATGTGATAGTTCACATCAATTAATAACATTTCTGAGAAACTTCCCCATGCAAATATCTAACTACACAGAAAGCCTTAAATGTTGGATATGCTTTTTCTTTTAGACACATTTAGGATTTATTGTTTCCTATTACCACCTCCCACCCTACTAGTAATAGTAGGAATGCACCTTCAACAATCTTGCCCACGACAAAGATCATCATGGACAAATATAGCTTACAGTATATTACAAGTTAAAAGCCATGTTAGTTTAGGAAATGGGAGTGAATTATGTTATCCCTACCCAGTTACATTGCTCCTCTAGCTCAGCTGAATAAACAGCATTAATTCAGGTCAAACCCAAAATGAATTCTGCAGCAGTCAGACGCAGCTTATTTACAGAGAGCATTTTTGTTGTTGTTTTTGTTTTTTTCCAGTCCACTCCAGTAATTCTCTCAGTGCTGGCTCTCTACTGAGGCGAGGCCAGGATACTAATACATTGTTGCGAGGGAGCAGAGGTAGCCTGACGGATGCTGCTATTCAGAGTGAAAAAAACGTAACCATGACAGAATATGAACACATGGAAATGAATCCCATTTCAGCGGCGAGGGATGGATGCTTTTTTCTTCTCTCTCTCTCACCCTCTCTCTCTCTCTCTCACCCAGCCGCCTGTCTGCGACCTTAAATAACAGTCTCACTGTCAGAGCCGATTTAGCTCACCGGCTCACGGATAAATATTTGAAACGAAAGGAGTGAGATGAGAGCAGTCGGCCCTATTTACAAGTCAGGCGAATACACCATTAGTGTGTGATGGTGAAAGGGGGAAGGGGGGGAGGGAGGGGCTGTGGACAGAGCCGCTTGAGCCGTCTGTACAGTAGCAATGCACACATCTGCTCTGTCTGTCAGACATTGGAGAGGACAAAAGCAGCGTCTCTGATCCACCTGCCCACCCGGGCGACGCAAATGTCACCCCAGCTCGTCTCTGGAGCTGCAGATGAGACTTTGCAGCCTCGTGCCACTTTGAACCGCATCCCACTGTGGCCGTGTGTTAAATCACAATGAGCCAGCCGCGAAAGCAATCGTTTAAATATGATGCAGAGCCTTTTGTCGGGGGATTATAAAGTCAGCCACTCACACAGCCATAATGGGAGCCAGAAATAGGTCCTAATTTACCCAAAAAAAAAAAAAAAAGACAAGCATGGTGTTCCTCTACATTTACACTTTGATGTTAATAATCTCATCCACACTTTGCTGTTTAACAAGGCGAAAATAGTGTTTAAAAACAGACAGAGCGAGACGGGGTATCTACCTCAGAGAACCTGCCTTATATAACATTGCCTAGCTTTATACAGAGACGCCCGTGCACTACCCTCATCCAACAAAGTCCATCCAATGTGGACACCTGTCCACATCCATGTCACAGGTTTTTGTTATATATATTTTTTTACTTTCAAGTTTCCAACATACATCCAAAATACAAACAAAGTATAGTAAATAAGGGTGTAGGTGTGGACATGTGGAGGACACAATAAAATCAGGGACTCTTCTGCCAAAACAATATTTCACTTTCTGTAATAACAAACTCTAAACTACTACCACAACAAACAATTCTATCTCATAAAATCTAAACTTTATTTTACTTATTTTTATTGGTTTTAAATTGTATATTTGCACCTTTACTATTGATGCTCCATTATATTGTCCTTTTTGGAGAATGTTAACCCTAAATCAAAACATAGATTATATAGGACTTTATTTCCTTAAGGTATTTGGCAGTGCGTTTTTTTCCGTCCTGAATATTGTCCACTAATCTTCCTCTCAACCTGCGGACAGCTCCAACAAGCACCACCACTCAGAGGTACCTAACTATAGCCCGAGAAGCAAAACCCATGACCGGAAGTTATTACAGCATGCAGTGACCGAGAAGGAAGATCCTTCATGTGCAGCCATTTTGACGAGTCGTTCCAGCGGTCTGGGCCATGGCAGTATTATACTGTTTATTGTTAAAACTAGTGTTATCTTATTCAGATCTGATTCAGCCACCTGTTGAACCATCCGCAAGGTTTTCGTTTATAAATTTTCGTTTTGCTTCATTCTCAATTCAGTTCCATTCAATGTTGCTTTATTGGCATGAAAAAAGAACACACCAATATGAAGACTTATTTTATGATATATGTTTTTTTAAAGGCAGCCATTGTTGCATTAAAAAATAAATGTAAAACAATGACTTAGAAGAAAACTGGATCGAGTCATAGTGCCGTAATAATTGCAATTCAAGGTCAGAGTATTTGAAGTCTTTAGCACATGAACGTTTAGACGCACAAGCACACGTGCAAGAAGTCACAGGTTCACACAGGTACAACAGGAGTAAATGTTGACGACGCTTCCTCATAAATACCAAAATCTCAATTCCGTATTCACCCTAATTTTAATGGTGAGAGTGTGGCAGCTCATCTACCATAGAAAGCTTTCTAGCTCGCGGTTATTAGTTGAATCACCGTTCTTGTATCAAAAGCAAAAAGCACTTTTATGGACATGCATTATGTGTGCTTCATTTTACCTGTCTGCTGGCTTATCTATTGAAAGCAGCCTTGCTGGTGCGGGCTCCGACACTGGATCACCATTTAGGACGAGGAAGGGGGAGAAAAGGAAGAAAAAAACCCGGATTTAATGGTGTTTATTTCAGCATCTTAATCATGCCATCTCTCCCGCTCTCCCTCAATGCATCTTCCTTTTTCCTCATTTTCCTCCTTCCACCTGCAGTTTCATCACCTTTCTCTTCACATGCCAGGATATTGCACACACTCGGCTCCATGTTGCCCCTTTATTGTGTTTGTATACCTTTATTGCATGTATGAGCACAACAGTATAGGTTCAAGCACTCCCGCACAAACACACAATGTGGGCTTATAACAGTGGCATCCATGGCAGCTGTGCTATTCCCCTCTCCTTCCACCCCGCACACAGACACACACACACACACGCGCTCTCTCTTTACAGACCAGGCCTTCATTAATATTCCGTTGTTGTGCACTGTCTGTGTGTAAGTGTCTGTATGTGTTTTTTCTTCTTTTCTTTTTTTTTTTTAACTCGGAGCCAATTTGCTGTCTGCTGTGGCGGGGTGTTTTGTGTTCGCAGCTGTATTTGAGAGAGAGAGAGAGAGAGAGAGAGAGAGAGAGAGAGAGAGAGAGAGAGAGAGAGAGAGAGAGAGAGAGAGAGAGAGAGAGAGAGAGAGAGAGAGAGAGAGAGAGAGAGAGAGAGAGAGAGAGAGAGAGAGAGAGAGAGAGAGAGAGAGAGAGAGAGAGAGAGAGAGAGAGAAAATTTAATTTAGAGAGCGACAGTTCTGGTCCTGGCAGTGATGGAGCCCAGTGATTTACAGCCTCTTACCGTATATAATGAACACGCCCCGGGTGCCCATGGGCACAGGCACCCTCGGCAGGCCTTTTGGGTGGTGATGGGGAGGAGGGGGTGTAAATGTAGAGGCGGAGGTGCATGGGGAGGGGTCAGGAGACGCAGGTGGCGGTGCTCGGGGGCACCCACGGGTCCACTCACCATGCTGTGGTTCCACCTCACTGTGCTGAGTCCTCATCTACGGCCTCTCTGCCATGTGGTCGCACCGGAGAGTGAGAGGAGAGATAGGATGGGAAGGAGGGGAGGAAGAATAGGGATGAGAGGAGGACAGATGGAAGGGAGGAAGTAATAGTGGCATATTTTGGATGGACAGAGGACATGTCCCCATTATTCTCCAGCCCCCGTGAGAATATCCTGACAAAATGAAGTCCTGTCTGGCCCTCCTCACAATGTGATTATAGAATTGTATCTGCTTCATTCAGAGCTCTCCGGTGCATCTTTGCACTTTGGCGGCCCCGAGTGGATAAACAGGAGATAACGTGCATGACATGATACCGCAGGATGCTGGAGCCCTGACAGTAACCACTCTGCATTTTATAAGACTGAGCACTGTTATTCTAAACCAGCAAATGTAGCATCCAGTTTTTATGGGTAACGGCCTCATACAATTGTCAATGGTAGTGAGGAATATTTAGGTTTTCTTTTTGGAGGACGAACAGTTAGTCTTTTAAGTTAAGAAAAACAACAACCTTGTATTGAAACTTGAAAAAACAGTAAGCTCTTTCCTACTAATTCCAGATTTTTGATGAAGTTTGCTAACAGCAGACGCTGGCGCAGCAACAGGACATTAAGCGTAAATAACATAGGCCTCCTCTGAGTATTAGCATCCCACTCGCCGGTCTGATCGGAGGCCCTAATTAAAGGCAGGTGAATCTGAGCTCAATTATTATTCTTGCAGCGTCGTGCGAGCCCACCGAGCTCCGTGATGGATTGTGATCTCTGCTGTGGTTGAAACGCTAGAAAGAGCACAATGTCTTACAGCGGGAGCCACTGATAACTTCACGCAGACAAATAAAGACTGTCACTTTTATTGATTTTACCCAGCTCCCACCGCCGCTGCCATATACACCCACATCCCCTGCTCCATCCCTGTCTCAGTTTTAACCCTGCCCCCCCCCCCCCTCCCCCCACTCACAAACACACACCTCCATCCCCATCAAAGCCTCCCTTTAATGGGAAGGCGTTCAACATCACAAGGCACAGAAAACGTTTCTTCCATGAAAGTATAGCACACCTAAAATGGTATCAGCATTTCAGGGGAGTCCATCTATCATCCCTCTTTCATCCCTCTGTCAGTCTCTCCTCCTAAATAAACCAAATAAACCCATACATGCTGTATACGGCCATGGAATAAAATATGCAAGATAGAAGTGAAATTGTCTCTCAACAGCAGGGTAGCGGCGGCAGCACATAACGAGAAATGCAATTTATTCCCTGGCACGTTGCTGTTCGGACAGGCAGATAATGAAAGGCATAGGTCATTGATGGTGACTTAAACCTGCAGCGGTGGTGTGAAATACATTACTAAACATCCACAGCATTACTTGGCCAGAGAGTGTAACCGGGGGGGGGGGGGGGGGGTAAATGATGCAAGGAACAGTTCCTCATCAAACAGGAATACAATTAGTTTCTGGACAGCTGGGGAGGGCCTCCTGCAAATCATAATATCCCTGATTATTGACATCTGAATAGCCATTACGGCTGCCCCGTGGGGACCTGTGCTCTGGCAGCCTGAGGAGAAAAATGCAAAGCCTGTTGTCATTTTAATTTCTGAAGGCACACGTACTGTACATCCACTGCCAGCGTGGTGTCTGGAATAAGTCTAATGTCTCAGAACGGAAATGTGGTGCTGTGTTAATAAAACTTGAGAATACATTTACCCAGTGTGAAGGCATTAGACTGAGGAGCCATGAATAGAAATAGATTGGATGCTGACAATGAGGCAATACTTTGAAACTAAAGGTATGGAAATGCAGAGATGAATGTGTCGACAACTTTATTTTCAGTTTCAGTTCTTCAGCAAAACGTTGCCCTCAATGTTTTGTGTATTATTGAAGATGTCTATTAAAGGAGCTGTATTTTACATTCAGAACATTAATTTAGCAGTAAACTATTTTCTATGTAAAGATACAGTGGAGTAATTTCTACCTGAATCTCTTCCGTCTTTTCCCTGGAGTATCACCCCCTCCTCCGGCTCCATATTTGTTTATTTCTTTATCTACAATGGCCCTGCATTAATACACCGTCGTACAACAGTAACGTTTCAGAAGTAAAAATAAACTCAGCAGCAAGTGACCAATAAACTTACATTGTTCGCATGACAGTGAACAAGGTTGTGCCAACATTTTGACAGGTTTAGCGCTCCAACCTGCAACACTACACACGTTGATGCCAAATGCCGTGCTTCCTATTTTTGTCCATTTGATCTCCCGTACACAGCTGGCCTGGGGTCGAAATATGAATGTTTTAAACATTGTATCTGCAGCACTTAGTGTTTCAGTCAGAGAGATGAATGAGTTCTCTGGGTCTTGTCAGCTGTGATGTTTTTCATTGAGAGCAAGATGGCGATCTAAATTAAGTACATGAAACAACCCAACACCCCTTTTTCTTCCTCTCGTTAGCCTGCTGCAATATTCAAACCAAAACAGAAAGAGGACGGTGATTGGCTGCCACGTCCAAATGTACTTAAATCCTTGCATTTTTGACAGCCTTCATTAAACAACCATCTGCCTTGAGGGAGTGAAGGAATCAACGTGTTTGTGAGTTCTTGAATTAAAGGCTAGGCGAGTTTATTTGTATAGCACCTTTCAGCAATAAGGGAATTCAAAGTGCTTTCCATAAAACAAAAAGGCATTAAGAAAAGATGGAAAAGAAACACGACGCAATATAAAAAAGACAAACATAAATTGGATTTCAGTCAAATGGGAGATGAAAATAATCTAAAATAGAATAATTAGGTATATTAGCTATATAGTCACATGCATATATACGTCAATCAGGTTATCCGTTAATGTGTTGTGAGAGTAGTACCGGCTGGTCAATAACACATCTCAAGAACAGCCATGACAGGCTACGTTTATTTTACACAAAGCAAACAACGGTGCAGGTGATTTGTAGAGAAGACAACAGATGGGTTACATTGTCTGCTGGTATTAAGGCTGTTAAGTGTGCATCCATTAGAGCATAAACACCTATTGTTCTGGCGTTGTGCATAAACCAACCAAAACAATCAGAAAAAAGACATTCAGTAATGTTTCTCCCTTTTGGTATCAAAGTCGTATGTGTTTTGGGCGGTGTGAATCCAACCATAGTAGATCTGGTGAGAGCCAACCAACCATAAACGTGACTTCAGTTAAGGTTTTAACAACATTCAAATGAAGTTGTGCACGTAACCAAAGCTTAATGTTTTCGGCCCTCATACTCAAGTCTGTTAATCCTGTCCTTCAGTCTGTATCTTCACAAATGCTCAAGAAGTGTTGTTCTACTGCCTTTTTTCTCACAACAAATTTGTGTGCGGATGATGTCAGCTTTGCTTCTGTCTCTCCACATTTCAGCAGGGGACCATCCATACGAGTGCGAGTTCTGCGGGAGCTGCTTCCGAGATGAGAGCACGCTGAAGGGCCACAAGCGCATCCACACCGGGGAGAAGCCCTACGAATGTAACGGCTGTGGGAAGAAGTTCAGCCTCAAGCACCAGCTGGAAACCCACTACCGTGTGCACACAGGTACTGTGATCAAAATAGGTCCAGCCGACAAAGAGGCTGTTTGAACAGAAAGACGCTGCATTTAATTTATGTTGATGATCAAAGGATTGGGAACTGTTTGTGGGATTTATGTGCTGGAACTATTTCTTGATTTACAACGGTTTATCCTTCTGCCAAGAGTATCTCTTGCAGCATCTAAAGCTCTAGCACAGGTTGCCAGATATGGTCTGTGAGCAGAAGTTTTGGTCTCTGTGCAGGCACAATGGGATCAGACCTGCCAACCTCACTGTGACAAAAACAAAAAATACTGGGAAGCTGTGGCTTTTGTTTGCCAAGAGCGTTACCCAGTATAACTCCCTCTAAAATACCAATCCTTCATCAAACAAGCAAGATTCAATGTTGATTAGCGAGCTTTAGAGGAGTTGGCAGCTGTTTTCCCCTGCTTGCAGTTTTTATGCTAAGCTAACAACTTGGAACTATTTCTGGGACCATTTAAACACATTTTGTTTAAAATATATACAGTATCATAAACACTTTGTATCAGTGACACGTCATCCCATTCTTCCACTTTTTCCCTAATTTGAAATGAGTACATTATATCCCATTGCCACTCATAATAAGACGGTGTTGAAATATATCGATGCAGCTTTTGGTTCCTGGGAAAGGACCCTGTTGTAGGAAATCCACGTTGCAAGGCACAGACCAGACCAGATGAATATCTTTGTTGCTGTGATACAGTAGATGAATGTCTCCGAAGACTTTGTATTGATCCCAGTATATTTAGAGCCCCATAAAGATGTTGACACAGTGATAAGCTGGTCGCCCTGGAGAACGAGTGCACGCTACGTAGCAGACTGAGTGAGGATATCATGAGTGCTCACCAGGATGGCACACAGCCAAAGCTTTATGCTTCCTCACCATCTCTTTTTCTCTAACACACACACACACACACACACACACACACACACACACACACACACACACACACAAGCAAGCAGCAGCAGCAGCACACTCCCATCTCCCATTCAATAAGCCAGCTGTTAAGCCACACTATCAAGGCAGCCTGTCCAATAATTGGCTCCCCCCCCCATCCACCCTTTCCCCTTTTGTGTGGGGGAGGGGGCTTTGCGTTAAGCCGGAGAGCAACAGCAGATAACAAGAGCAAGTGACAAGCTCACAGTCAAAGGCCACATCGCACAAAAGGGAGCTGCTTGATGAATCATCGACATTGGCAACCTAAACCCCCCCCCCCCCCCCCCCCCCCCCCCACCGCGACCGCCCCCTTCTTTCCACACATCCCAAATGCCAATGGCGGATCAATACCTGGGCCTCATTTGCAATTCATTATTAGCTAGTTATTTGAGGCGACCGTGTTTACAGTCTGGTTATCGATATCAACGTAATGCAGGTGTCCACACTGCTGCAGAGCAACGGGTGACGATTTGCGACACTATTTGTGCTTGTTGGCCGAATGACGCAGGGACCCTAACCCCCACGGAGGTCAAGGTTAACCAGGGCTCCAAAAGGACAGGCAGAGAACGAGCAGCGTAGGCACGAGGCCACACGTTTTTGCCAGCACACATGTGCGAGGCTCCAGCTTGAAGGGTGACAGCGAGCGCTGGGCTAGATCACATCCGACAGCTCATTTCAAATGCCATTGGTAAAGGTCAGCATTTACATGTCTAATTTGCGTCTGCCGGCATGAGCACTGGTGGATTATTCCCTGCCATCACTCAAATCATTAGCACATTTAGGATGGCTGCTGTTGCTGAATTGAAATGTGCTTCTTGAATATAAGCAGCCCTCCCACAGAAAGAGAGCGGCCACACACTTTGATTTATGACACCTTCAGGATTTCTCCATGGATTGAGCTGTATTTTGTGTAATGTACCAGATTGGTTAAATGTGGGTTATAAAAGAAATAGCAGACATTTAAACATCACACATTCCTGTAATTTTTGCCCAGTTAGATCTTATCTTTAGTTTATATCCCAGTCTGTTTAGGTATTGTCACAATTAAAACTTAACTAATTTATTATGATTCAGTTGTAATCATTATCTCTGCCAGGAAATAATGAGATTGGTCTTTTGTGAGTGTGCATGCGTGGGTGTCTCGCATACAGTTGCACCGTACTGCAAAATATTTTGGGGCTCATTCATGGCTGCTTGCTCAAGGACTTCTAGTGGTTGAGGTGACTAACACTTTCTCAATACATCTTGTATTTCCTGTTTGATATTGCCATTTATTGACACACCTGGTGAAGATATGCATTCTACTGGGTGCCCCTGTCCATTTTCCACTGTGTTTACCTTCACTTCTACCAGTTATGGTGCCATTATAGTCACCAAATGAATTGACCCTTCGCTAAGTCCTAACCTCCAACTCAGACTGGCGATTCATAGCGTAGCATTGGCCGGCTCTGACCAGCGTCCGACAACTATCCGATTCTGCGTAGACTCTCATGCAATCGTCTCAGATCTTCTACATTTTCAGGCTGGTTTTGTGGATGTTGAGCTAGTCATGGTTTATAAAATGTTACGTGTCTACGTAAAAACCTGTGGAGCTAACATTAGTACAGTGCTGAAGGTATACAAAATGTATCCAAATGCTGCTTTTGGCTTTTTTAAAACAGTGGGAAAAATACCTACAAGGGGTACCACAGGAACAGTGTTGTCTCTCTAGATCGCCAGATAATGAGGTGGTTGCTTCTATCTTCTATCTTTTTAAGCTGTTTTTGCTGCTGAGTCAGTTTAACACTATGGATTTATCCTTCAAACTGATATTGTAGACCCTTCTGTCTGCTTCTTTCCGAAAAATCGCTTTTTCATTTTTCCAAAATTCAGATTATATTCATGCAGGGAGTGCAGTTAGTGGCAGTGTGGGCTCCATGGTAGCTCTGACAGTTTGACGGGTTAGCAGCAGGGGGCGGGGCTCAATTAGTGAGATCTGGTAACATGCTGACATTGTTACAACGAAGTCAGACAGGGCACAGAAACACAAGAACTCTAGATTAAAGTGCATCTCAGACCTTGAGAAGCAGTTGAAATGCTCAGACCTTTGGACTTGAAAGTTTACATGAACACAATATAATTATGTATTTGCATAGATGTTATCTGCATTCCAATGTCATAATTCCCTAGTGTTGTCTTTTGATGGTTTTTCAAAAGAAGAGCTAAGGATATTCTCTGCATGGTTTTAGAAGCAGCGGCTGCCACATTTGATAGTTGCACATTATATTTAATAGCAGGACATCTCTTTTTCATTCTCTTCTGCTGCACGGCATGATGTGAAAAGAAAGCCTTGCACGGTTCCAAAATCCCTGAACATTGGTGTCTTTTTAATAAAGGCAGAATTGATAACAACTGAACACAAAGGATTTGTATCGCCCCAACCCAAAGAGTAATTAGAAGATCATTTGTTAGCTGCTCGAGGGGTAGTTTAATGGACCTGACTGGCACTGTGTTGATACTGTCTCTCAGAGGTGAACACGCCACTACTGTTCATGCTTTTATTCTTCTTGAGTTGTGCCAATTATTGGGGGCAGTTGGAATGACCAAAAAGAGTTAGTGTGGTCTTTTACTGCTGCACACTGCTGTTAAGGAGACAGTTTGGGATTCCACTCTTGGGTTTTGGCTTGTCACTTGCTATGTGCACAGTCCAATTATCATAACAACATCCAAATTTCTTGTGGGCCAGCAGGGGGAAACCTGTGGTCTCTAAATTTGTAGTAATGGGACATCCTTCTCTCCTGAAGCCCTGACATAGTTTAGTTTTTTTTTACTTCTCACACAACAGGTTTCATATGCTGCAGTCTTAACTGTCAGTATATGTGTAGACAACATTTTGCCATTAAAGGATTTTCCGTTTTTATTACACAGTGGTTCTTATTTATGTAGATTTGGCCAGCATTCCTATCAGCAATAAAAGCATCAGTCACTGAGTTAATTACTACAATTACTAAAAATAAGTCTGACAGTCAGACAACAAACAGGTTAGCTGGTTTGACTGAAAACTAAAGCGCACCATACTTACGGTGCACACAGTTGTCCTGTGCAATAAGGGGTTGTTGCCAGCATTTTGGCACCCACTTTTACCTCCAAAAAAAGGGGTTTGGATAATCTGGCCAAACTGTTGGTTTGTCTGATAGTTTGCTCGTGTTTCTTGCCCCCTCAGACTCCGTTGTAGCGATGTGTGTACCCTTCTGCAATCACCCCTCACTGAGCACATTATCATAACTGACAGGAGTGATGGGCGAAACCACAAAAACAAGAGCTAAAGTCGTAATTATACTGCAAATGGCCACAGCAATTTGGCTAGCAAGGCATAGAAGATCCACAATATGCTTTTATGCAAACTGTAATATTACATTTCTGGTACGGGGCCTTCATAATGATGCAGTTTTTACCACACCTCTTCTTCCAGTTCACCATTTGAGGAACAGCAAGGGCTTTATTAGTTTTGGTAGATATGAGTGAATTTTCACATTGCATTTAAATAATGTGAAAGGTTTTGGGGTGTGAATGACAAACGGTGCTGTGTTTATCAGAACACTTCACAGACTAATACATCCTTTCCTTGACTTTCAATTGATTTTGATATCAAATGCATTTGTTTCCTGATGAAGAGGCACATCACAACATCTCAACAGTGGCATAATACTGTCACTGAATTGCACTTTGGCTAACATAATTGTTGTCTTCCACCCCGCCCTTATCATCCTTAGGTGAGAAGCCATTCGAGTGCAAGCTTTGCCACCAGCGATCCAGGGACTACTCGGCCATGATCAAGCACCTGCGCACCCACAACGGCGCCTCACCCTACCAATGCACCATCTGCCTGGATTACTGCCCCAGCCTGTCAGCCATGCAGAAGCACATGAAAGGCCACAAGCCCGAAGACGTCCCCCCAGACTGGCGCATTGAGAAGACCTACCTGTACCTCTGCTATGTCTGAGGCCGGGAGAGTCAACGAAGAGAGAGGGGGAGAGTACGTGTGAGGGTGGGGGCGGGGTTGAGAGGTAAGGGGAATGTAATTGAGCGGATAAGGAGGCTGTAGTGAGAGTGTTGACGATTTAGGAATGTCAACGGCAAGAGACCCGAAAGCAAGAAGGTTTGTTTTCTCTTTTTACTTTTCATGCAAAGGCGGCGCCGACCGACGGGGTTAAAGGGTGGGACAAAAGTGCTAAGAAGAGGAAGACTTGGACACGGAGAGAGATTCTCCACCATAGTTCGGATTCACCGGGTCATTCACTACATCTGCAACTGTGTTATTGTTTCAGGTCATTTCGGGCAGCGCCACAAAGCGAGCGAGCTGCAAGGAAGTGACTTTTTGGATGCTGCTGCGAGTGAGAAAGCAGATTCTCAAGGGCTATCTGAACCTGCACATGCTTGCCATCACTCCATTTTGGGGAATTTTTTTTTTTTAGTTCTATTTTGACATGGTTTGTTTGCCTTCGCCCTGCTTAGTCATACTAGTTTGGATCACATGAACAATATGCGAATATGAACATCAACTTAGGCCCCCAGTTTATCATGTCACGGTTTGGTTTCCCAGTATTGGAAAACTGCTGGCTTTCAGAAGCCAAAATCCTTCTCCACAAACCTTGATGCTGTGGTAGTTATGAACCACAACAAAGTTATCTTGGAGGAGGACTGACAAATATTTTCCAGCAGTTTCACCTCCCCAAACAAAGTGCAGAGTTTGAATAAACTGCTTTGGGCGAACATGCTCCGAATTATTTCCATCCCCAATGGGAGATTTATCTGTTTTGCAACTTCCTGTCCTTTCTACCTGCGCATGTAGACACAGATCGTCCCCTTTTTTCAGAGAAATCTGCCAGTATCACCTGTTCATACATGAGATCCCTCCGATCCCAGCGGTGGCAGTGAGATAGCCCCTGAGAATCTGCAGCGGAGCCAGTAGGCGTATGCAGCAGATGAAACAGTTGAACTGGATGAATGGGAGCACTAAAATACTGCAAACCAAGCACCTGTTTGGTTGTTGTTAGGGTGGGGGGGGGGGGGGGTGGTAGTGCTGCTTTTATGTTGGAAGTCTCCCCGGTTTTCTCAGCAGTCTTCCTGGATCTCGCTCAGAAGAGGGCTGGGGGCGGTAGAGTCACCACTGGCCACCCGCGGTTCTCCCCAGAGAGCCAACTTCACTTTTCAATCTTCTATATTTTTTTAGCTCCGCATTATAGTTTATCGTGGCTTGATTGCACAGGTAAAACAAATTACGACAACAGTCTCTGTTTGATGTCTGCAAGTTATACATTTTTTCCATTAAATCATAACTGGCTATTACAGTATGCCACATTAAACCCAGCATATCCACCTACTCAGCAATAGATAACTGGACTGCTTATATCCATGTACATTTAACCAGACGACTGTCATTATCTCGCACTAATGATGAACTACACAAACTGACACATAAACAGTAACACTTTGTAACACCACAACAGTTCTGTCCATTCACCACAGTGATGGGAAACAAAATGGGAAAAGGCTGCTTTCCGTGGGAGTCCTGTGACTTCGACTGCTCGTTGTGAATGTTGGAGGGGCTGGGAATGCCTTAGCTGCACACCTTTACGTTTGACAATGGTGGTGTGGCAGTTTGAAGTTTGTTACATGGTATCAAAACATGAATGTGAATGACTGTGAGCCGGGTTCGCACTAGGCTGGTGTCAAAATGCATAGCAGGCTAATGCCGCCTTTCAATGGAAGTCAGGATCTTATAATTCCCACCTTGGAGGTTATTTCTCCCCATGCCTTCCGCTGGTTCAAATTTTCTCCATCCGACATCGGATGCGGTTCCCCCTTGCAGCATGCATTAGCTCGCAGCTGTAAATGCTATTTTACATTTGAAAATGAACATGTGTGATCGTTCACCGTCAGGTGTTGTGATAAGATAAGACAAAAATGATCTGACAGAAGGGCTGGAACAGATCACATTATCAAGCCTGTGAGTTCTTCAAATTCAAACTTTAATGTATACTGATAAAAAGCGGAATTACGAACTGGGCAAAGCGGGTGGATTTATTTTTGAGAATATGCCCCACTGGAGTAGAGCGTCAGCTGAAATCAGGACCTAAAGGCGAGTTTTGCGTTATCTATATTTTGTTTAAATGGTGCATATATTCCCAATGTTGACACGACTGCACCTTGAAAGAAGCTCTGCGTATGCAGCCCGTAACTGAAAGGCTTTTTTTTGTTGAGAAGAAGGTGGGAATTTCCGACGTTTTCTCTGAAAACGCAGCATTAGACCTGAATGACTGACGCAGCCGCAGGTATTACGATTGAACCTACGGCTTTAATGAGCATCACTGCATGTCGCAGCGTTACCGGGGTGATCACCTATCCAAACAGCCAGTGGAAAAAGGGGAAAATCACTGATAGGACGAGACACTGCCCAGCAGTAAGACGACAGAATAAATCAACCCGCTCTCTGTGGTTTTGGCCCTGCGCTTCGTCTCTCTCGTCTTCTGTTGTTGTTGTTGTTGTTGTTGTTGTTGTTACTGTTGACCTTGCGTTTGAGCTCAACACATCGTACTTGAATTACTTCGTTTTGTGACCTCATGTTGCTTGTGTATTTTAATTTCCCCTTTTTGTTTCGTTTGTACACTTTTGTGTGTGTTCATGAGTGTACGTCGAAAAGATGCATTGCACGATATGATGAAGCAATGTGTACGCAGAAAAAATAAGTGCCACGGTGAAGAGATTTTTGTTTTTGTGTATTTCTTTGTGCATTACTTGTTACCAAACTTGGTATTATTAACCCCGCTTGTTAAAGAGACGGAAGGTTTGGTCATTTGTTATAAAAGCTACCTCTAAGTTGTTTTCATTTGTTAGCAAAAGCAAATTTTTTTGTGTTTGTGTTTTGCATTATTTGATCATTGCTACTTCATCTCATGCATCTTTTATTCTTTTCTTCAAAAGTTGATTTATGATTGTCTGTGTTTTTAAGCAAAATGTATATAAAAGCTTAAGAGATAACAAAAGTAGAGGTTGATAGGATGTGGAAAGTAATTCAAATGGATGTTTATTCTCCTCTTATAGTCTTCCCCCCCCCCCCCCCCCCCCGCACCTCCAACCACAGAAGAGCAGAGAAAGAAAAAATAAAAGCAATTTTGAAGCCTTAAGTGATGAGTAAGAGGGATGCGGCAGATAAGAGGAAGTACTATTGCTGTTAAGAGGGTTTAAAAACAAGAATTAAAACTTGAAAATATGTGAATAGAAGTGTAGTTTTGTAATGTGAAAAAAAAAAAAAAAGGTTCATTAAAAAAACGCTGAACCGCCCAGGACAGGTCATATTTGCAGTGATGCAGAGTGCGTTGGACAATTGGAACTGCAAGTGGTAATCAAAACAGAAAAAACAGAAGGTTAAAAATAGAGATTGTCTCAGCTGACAAGCTCTCTTGAGAAATGAGCGTATTCCTGAACAAGAGCCAACAGAGGCAATTTGATATTAAAAATTGTGATATTTTTGTATTCAGTGTCGGTCCTTTTTCCATTTGTGGAGGGTTACAGCAGGGCACAAATATTTGTATTTCTTTTTTTTTTTTTTACCTGTTTTTTTTCTCTCTCTGGGTGTGAATCATTTTTGCCTTGCTCCTCTTTGATATTGTTGGACAAAAAACATGTGTGTGAACATATTGTAATAATAAGTGTTGCTTTCTGGATGTCAATTGCATTGTAGGTGAAGGACTAAATCTATCCGCCACAAATTTTACGATTGTGTCTGTATGTGACGAAGTTAAAAAAAAAAAGAAAAAGTAAAAAAAAAAAGAAAAGATTATAAAATACGGGACGGCAGGGAGGCGCTGCCAAACCGACCAATTAGTACTTGTCATTTACAACTTTTCAATCAAACTTGACTGTCAACATGTCTTTTGTTTTGTTTTTGTATTTGAAAAAGAAGAAGGGATGGCATGTCCCGTGGTGTCTTGCCATTTTATTCTCAAACACTGTGAGCTGAGGGGCTTTTTCACCCTCATATAATATCCACCCACTATAATATACCCAGTCACGGCTCAGTCTGAACCACCACAATGCAAGACCTGATCAGTCACATTATTCCTATCATCGTCCTCTGAATGTTTTCTACTTTTTCGTGCGGGTGAAAGAGTGTGTAACTATGTGTGCGTGCGTGTGTATTAGTGGAAAAATGCACTAATTTCAGATCGGATACAAAATACAATGATACTCTATGCCACTTTTTTTCTCTATGTTGGAAAAAATATATATATACATTGGCATCGATATAGTTCTTCCCTCAGTGTTCCTCCGATGTTTCTGTACTATCTTTGTGCCTAAAAATGGAATTTGTTTAACAAAAATATCCATCTATATCTGCTTAGTTTCCGTATTTTCAGAAGAAAATTAAAATGGTGTCTCCAGCACCCTAGGGATGTCATGACGAAAATTACCTGATTTTTATTTTATTTTTTTTAAATCCTGAATAGAACAGGGCATCCTTTTTAAGGACTGCAATAAACCCTTAAATGTTATTGAAATAGCAACTGCGATTCTGCATTCTTTTATTTTCTCAGGCCGTACGCTGTGTTTGGCGCCCAAAAGCATTTATTTAGCGACACATAAAGAAATTTATCGGAAACCGGACCGGCTGCGAGACTTTCAAAGACTGTCGGGACAAAATCTGCTCCATGAAATAGTTTTTCTGAAAGCAAACTAAGCCCAGGTCTGGTTCTGCACTTAGAGTGTCCATTCTATTTGTTTGTCAGCAACAGGTTTGCTGATGAGAACTTTGTACTTCTCTTGAAATCATAAACGTAAAAGAAAGAAAGAACCTCCATTTGGGTAGGTTGGCACTAGGGTATTCCCCTTCTGCTTTGCTTCAGTTTTTTTTAAAGTACTCTTTTCTTTTCTACAAAATGCATTGAGAAGGGGATGTTAAATTTGTCAGAGAAGAATCATGGCATCCCTGGAGCTGGCACTCTGTGTTTTGGTGTGGTGTTTCTAGAACAAAGTAGCCATTTCATGCAGTGTTGCAATGCATGTGCCATCGAGGTCTAGACTAAAAACTGTTTTGAGTAACAAAGCACCAAGACATTGTATTTTTTTATATTAGCACTGAGGACCAATTGCCCTGTCGGACCAAGCATAACGAAGCTTTTTATGTAACAAAGCTTTTCTCTCTCTGTCTTTCCCTGGCTTGTCTGTGCTACTTCTCTCCTCCATTGTTGTGACAGCACAAGTGCCAGTCAAGTTGCTCTGTATTAAGAAAATAGTGTTTTTATTATGATTTGAATTGTTATAGTTTTTGTCTACCTCAGCACCTAATCTTAGCCTAATCTTAGAAGGTGCCCAATTATTATTTTTTATTTTCTTTATTTTGTTCTCTTATTGTTGTCAGTTGTATAATTTTTTTGAAATTTGCATTAGAGCTTTGCAAAGGTCCTTTGTCTTTTCCAGCGACAACGTGCTATTTTTTTCCGTGGCAGTACGTTTCCTGTTGAGCTGTGCCACCAATCTATAGCCACCGTCTGTTGATATAGAGGTTGTTCTTTTTTGTTTTGTTTTTCCATGTAGAATCAGGCACCTCTTTGTAACATGTCAGTGTTCTCTGATGGAGTGTGAAAAAATAAATAAAAAGGAAAATAAAAGATTTAATGCTGCAGGTTCTCTTCTCCATGTTGTCACTAAAGTCAATGTTGTGCCTTTGATAGTGAAAATAAAAGAATTTTCTTTTTCTTTTTTTACATCCTAACAGTAGATTGTTTTTTGTAGTGTAATGTTTTGTATTTTTATTTATGAGTCTCATAATAAAAATCAAACCATGATGTTCAGTTGTATACTTTCAATCTGCGGTTAGAACAAAATAAAAAATGGACTTCATGTTGTCTGTCGTAGCCCTGTTTCTGGCTCGCTATTTGTTTTTCCTGAATTCTTTAAAGAACAGAAGGTGACATTAGGATCGAACACAAAATAATCACTTTGGAGCAGCGAGTGTTTGATCTGCTCTTTAATAATATCCAGCATAATGCCTTTTAACCTGGCATTCTTCACCATCAGGCCAAACTCCACATGCTCCGCAGACGATGAACCCTACAAACACACAGGCATGGTTTACAAAGCTGATGGACGGGCGGAAGAAAAGATTGACCGTAGCTTGGTCAGTGCTCCTGTGCATCTGACACAACGAGCTCTAAGGCACTCTGTATGTAAGACACACCGGGCTTGCAACATCCATCCAAGACACGTCTTAAACTGACGTTAGAGTGGTACGTAGAGCCTCAAAGTTTAGGAACACTGACCAAGCTGCGGTATTTGACGCATTGGGGTGAGAATGTGCTGGCATTCGCACATGACACATAATGTACTGTACGTGCTTTGGCAGTAATGTTTCATATATTCAATATTTGATGATCTGCTAAAAACATGCACAGAAAACAAAACAGCGTGCTCCTTGAATTTGTGTAGAGTGAGGAAAACATTGCCATTGTCATCTGGTTGCTGTAATTTCATCCCCAATGAAGCTCGACAAGACGAGCCTGTCTGTGTGTCCAACAAACAACCATCTCATCAAAAGTGTCCCAGTAACACCACTATGTTTGCTCATTTCCTCTCTTTGGCACACAGGATCAGATCTGGACTTCAGTGCATTGGAAACTAATGAGGCAGCTCTCCACTTTCCCTCTCCACTTATGAACTGACTCCCAAGTATTTGGCCCCAAACACATGGCAGCTCTGTGGTTATTTATTTATATATCTATTTTAACTTCTTTTAGACTTTGACAGAAAAGAAAAACAGGAAATGAGAAGACAAAATAGTCATTGTGAATGGTTTTGTTGGACTTGTTGCTGTAGTGTGACTTTGATCTTGTTTAGGGGTATTAGGAAGGAAAGGGCAGGGGATGGTGAATGGTTTGTCAGGATGGTAATATGAACAGTGTAGAGCCTTTGTGTTGCAGCATGAGGCTTCAGCACTGATCTTTGACCCACATATCTGAAGGCTGGATTGTTTAGGTTAAGTGGTGTTCCTGGAGTTCCCTTTTTTTCCCCTTAAAACCAGACATTATTAAACCTAATTTATTTATTCTATTCATACAACTAATTTGAGGTCTGGTCAGGGTGGTTTGAATAAATATACACAGATTGATGAAATGATGTTGTCATAAGAAGCAACTTTACGTTTTTTGCTATAAAGAGTATAGTTGAGTAGCGCACATTTTCCAACATCTGTGGTTCCTCTGTTTTTCATTACTGCAAAATTGTTATTACAAAAAAACAGCCTCCCAAGGCTATTTTGGCAATAGCAACTTTATTTTTTGACTAAGTCGACTCCCTCTCCACACAAAGCATGACTGGGCTCTTTATTGAACAGTACAAATTTAAACCGGATTTTACTTGACTCTAAACTAGAGGATCTCTCAGGTTACGTGATTTATTTTTCCTTTTGCATTGTATTAATTCCTGTAACATGCACCTGCAACCTGTGGAAATGTTCTTGCAAACAAGGGATTTAAGTCCAGTTTAAAATGAGATGTTAAGGGGGATGTTTGGACTGAGTCAAGAGAAGGACATCTCTGGCTTTTGGTCTTTGACTGATACACTAATTTGAACACAGGTCCTGCATGATACCCGACAGGAGGATTTAAAACATTATAGCAACTAAGTTCTTTTCAGCTGTCACTTGTCTCTTTCACATCTGGCTCCATGGGCTACATTATTATTAGTATTAGTATTCTATCTGACTCATTGTTAAGTCTTGTTAACATTCATTGACATTATCCCTGTGTTGGAATTAAAAAACTATAATATTGTACTGCTGCTGAGGGAAACTGATACTGGTGTGCATGATGCCATCCTCTGGCTGCTGTGGTGAACTGCAGGAGTTAACTCGTGTCAATGTGCAGAGTGGTATTTGTATGTTTTTAGCAGGTTTGTTGCAAATAACAAGCAGTGCATTATTGTGCTATTCGTTTTCTAAATGAATATTTAGACAACTGAAGTCACGGAAGAAACAATGAAATACAATCAGTTATTTTACGTGCTCAATTTAGCAATTTAACATCACATGGGTCAGACAATCATATCACATTATATAGTAATTCATGTAAAAATGTAGTTGACATAATTTACAGTCTTGTCAAATAAGATTCATCCGTAATAATCATACTATTCTCATAATATACATAGTTCAAAGTAATTATTCCCTGTCCCTAAATTAAGATGTAGGATATGACCATGCTGTAACATTCCATGAGTAAATACATAATAAGAGTAATAAATATATACTACTCCATAAATACTGCTAATTATCTAATACGGTTGTATTTGAGCTATTTCTTCTTTCCTGTTTCCAAATTAGTTTCCATTTCATACATAATATTGTGTTTGCACAGGAAAAAAATGTCACTTAAGGGTAAGCAGTGAATCATTCTTTACATAAGAATGATGAAATAACATTTCATAATAATGATGCGCGTTTTAACAACATTTCATAATATTTTACAATTTATTGTCTCAATATGATTCATGTACTTTTTTATTTCTATAATTATTGCCCACGTGGTCGTTCATTAAAAGTAAGGTGAAGGTGGTAAATGATTTGTTTGCAACATAATTAAAGAAAACCACTGCAAACGTCTGTTGCTGAAACACTGTTATCCAAGCTGTGAGTTACAGAAATCCTGTTCAACATTACAACAGTTTTTAGACAGATTTTATTACACGAGGTGACACATTGACGTTAAACATTATTTTTGACGTATTTGAAGCGCTACAAGTTTCCACCATTTTACTTACAGACTTATGATTCACCAAAAACTAATAATATGCTTATTCAATCTGTGTGAATATGTATATCTATCTAAATAATTTCTACATTCAAGGAAAGGGGACATGCAGTCAGATGTTTCCTATGTAGTGCAAAACAGGTCATAAATTCCTCATATATTGATCAATGTAAATACATACCTTATTTATTTATGTGGATGTTTTACACTGCAATAACAGCAATATTAAAACTTTAAAATGTACAAATGTCCTGCTGCTCAACAACACTGCCTCTTACTCCATATTTTATTCTTAAACTGTATCATTGATGCTGGATATTTCCAGGTTTGACCTTTATCACAACACATTTTCTCATTTCTGCTCAGGTTTTACCAGGCTTTCAACGGCACTAAATACCGTGGCAATATTCCATGTTTGTTTTTAAATGGCTGATTATACCCCAAAACCTTTTCGTTCAAGACCTTCAAACACAACCAGACACAACTAATGTAAGTGGTTTACATGACTCCTCCACCACCAAACGGGCCTGGAACAAGTGTATGATGCTCTTGTGGATTTAAGTTTTTTTACATTTGCACTTTATATGAACAAGAAACTCTACATTTTGCCAGGTTAATGTATTTGTTGATGTTTTTCTTTTTGTTCATTATTCTTTTAATGGTATATTCACCTTTGCTTGTAGTGTTACCACTACTGTCGGCCTTGTTAATCCTTCATAATGTTGAACAATAATTTAATCTATAAGTGTGTGGGGGCATTTCTGCTTGGGCATCTCAAAAAGCCTTGGGCAGGCTCTGAAAACATCTCATATTGCACACACAAAATGGAACTTTAAAACTCGCTGGTCAAACCTCAAATGATGATAATAATGATAATATTTGTAGGGATAGTTGGTTGCTTGACCTTTGTACATAGATCCCAACTACAAGAAGCTTTTCCCTGTTTCATTGCTATGCGAGTGCCTCCCTGTATCCACTGAGCTACACAGGGCATAGAGCCAATAACTGGCCTGTTGAATTCAGTGCTCTCCCCACTGAGCTTGTGTCCACAGCAGTAGACTCAGGTGACCTGCCACACCGACCACAGCGTGCCCAGTGTGATGCTGTAGGCCACCACGGCCACCAAGTAAACTCTGAATAGCAGCACGTCCAGCACGTAGCCAACCTGCAGCCACTCCTTGGCAACTTCCCGGCACCTGTCCCTCTTTTCCAGGAAGTGGCGTATCGCTGTCACTTCGTGCAGGATGTTGTCCATGACAGGCGGGGTGGGGTCCCTGGATGGGGGCAGACCCAGTCCGATCAGTCTGCCTTCTCTGTCATGGTGGCTGAGCCTTCGGCCTATCTCACAGGTGTGGTGGAGGGGGCACTGGGCTGCAGGATGGGACAAGGACAGGCTTCATATTGCTTAATGTTGTAGTTTTTCATTGGTCAAACATTGACCTCTAAGTTTTTTGATTAGATTACAAATCTGAATACACTTTTGCTTAATGGCACAAGAGTGAAAACCACTGTTGTAGGCTACTGCACATGCGTTCACCTGCACCTTACCAGTCCCATAGTTGTTGTCCTTGTAGTGCTCCAGGTCGGTGCCCTGGGAGGACAGTGTGGGGCAGAGGCTGTGCTTCTTGTGGATGCAGAAGAGGACCGGAGCTCTTTCCAGCACCAAGTACTTCACCCAGTGGGGCACAGGGGGCTGCAGGTCCTGCTTGTGGACCAGACGCACAATCAGGACGGTTTCTGTCAGGCTGATCACCAGCAGGGCCATGCAGACCACGAAGTACACACCTAGAGCACAGGTAAAATGAGACAAGGTGTTTGATGATTACAGATCACAGATATTCCATAAAAGCAGATAGCAGTAGAATAATGCTCCATACTTTAATGACTGCGTTTCAGTAGGTTGCAGGTTGGAGCCCAGGCTTTTTGGAGATGTTATCTTGAAGTTTGCGTGTGCGTGTTATACTGTTAAAGACCTACGGTAACTTTTGTGAGGATGTGTCCCTGCCTTCCACCTAATTCATGCTGCGATAGTCTCCAGCCCTCCAAAATCCTGAAATCGGTGCTTGAATTTAGCCTGAGTGCACTCTCAGAACTTGTTTTGCCCTCACCAATCTGTCTCTGCATGACTTGCAGAGTACTTTTTTTTTAATTTTCACATTAATTTAGAGGTCAAATTAGATCTTTTAAAATCATACGCTGACATTCCTTGCAGAAATCATGTTCTGAATTCAAACTGCTGATACGCAGTAATACATCCCGGTCACCTATCAGAGGGGTTCCTATGGCAGTGGCAGGCAGAGTGTCAGATACAATGATGAGGAAGACAGAGTAGCCCAGCAGCAAGGTGATCTTGAAGGAAACCCTCTCTCCACTGTCTGGTGGCAGATAGAATCCCACAATGTCCATCACCATCAAGAAGATACTGGGCAGCAGCAGGTTCACAGTGTAGAACAACGGCCGCCGCCGGATCACCACCTGGGAAATGTAGGTTAATGTCAAGTCAAAATGTCTGTTGTAAAAGAAGGAAGGACATGGTTAGCTTAGCAGCATAGCATAAAAAAAACGGGAAAAAGCTAACATGGCTCTGTCCTACGTATGTCGATAATTAACATGTTGTATCTTGTTGGTTTAATCCATACAAACTACACCGTAAAAATACAAATTTAAATAAAATAGTGGATAATGCCACAGATGAATGAGGTTAAATAAAATAAAAACACAGAATATACCTTTGGTTTGGACTTTTATTGGTGATTATTAGTGGTCGGTCAGTGATCCCTGTTGTGATTGGCAGAAGGTGAGGAAGCGAAACAGAGCAGGCGGACCAGAACACAAACGAGCGAAGCAAAACGAGGGTCCGGGTCAAATAAATGTATATGTAAGTGTAGGAAAAACAGTAGAAGTAGGTTAAGTCTCAAACACGCATTTTGCTCTAAATAATTTCAGTTTGTTAGCTTGAACGTTCGTGTTTGTGTGTTTGTTTGTGCGCGCCTGAATTATGTGATCAACGCTGGCTAATTGAAATCTCACAGCAGTTAGCCGCTGAGCTAGCAGGGTAACGATGCTAACTGCTCAGTTAGTATATTTTAAATTTATATAAGTTTAGTCTAGGTTCATTTTAAGTCAGTGACAGTGGACCTGTCGTTGGAGTCAAAGGTCAGAGAGACCCTTCGTTGACCAGAAAAGCTGCGTGGGTCATCTGATGAGTACACCTGTTGGACCTGTTAAGACCGCATGTGTTCTTCACGTTTCAGTTGTTAAACTCTTGCCATTGCCGGGTCATCTGTCAACGCATTTGACCTTTGAGTGTATAATAGTGTTTCCCTGATTTTTTTCTTTTACAAGAGGGGAGCGACGAGAGGAGAGGGCTCCTATACTTATCTTTTTAGAAACTAAGGTTTTATTATTTTTGGCTTCATACCAAGGTTAATTCACACCCCTGTGAGTAAAGCGTATAAACCAGGTCACCGTGACGCATGAAAGCTGTCGATCTCTAAGACAATTGCCAGATTCCATCGCAGAGATATTTACGTTACATATTATTTGGATAGGATTTCCCTTAAAGAAACGTCATAAATGTTTGTTATTTTGTCATTAAAAATGCCATTACATTTAAATACATTAACACTGTTTTACATTGTGGTGATGCATGTTAATTTAAGTTCAATGAAAGTGTATTTCCTAAATCTTGTGACACCTCGTATGTAAGCTAGACAGACATTTCACCTGCTCATTACTGTGCACGAATTAACTGTAGCTATGTATTTAGGCCTCAAGAGCCCTGGTGCTGGCACACATACAGTAGAAACCTTCCAGCAGGGCGTGCTTTGCAAGCGCACAAAAATCTTTGTGTGCTCCTTCATTTTAGGGGAAACACTTAAATATGTTTATATATATATATATATATAATTTGGAAAATTGTTTGTTAAGAAAGAGAAAGAAGACGATCATAATGAATGTCTAGTAACAGCAGACTGGCATGTCTTGAGGTCAGGCCACCTAAAGACAAAACCTTTGATGCAACACCCCACTTTTTTGCCTTGCATATAACACACACACACACACACACACACACATACATCTTAAAATCATTATTTCAAATACTTACATGGAACTTCATCTCAGCATAATAGTCGTCATTGTCAACACTGAAGATCTTGTAGTTGGACAGTATGTGGAGCAGCTCCCACTCTCCTTGGTTCATGAAGACGCTCTTGTCCTCCCTGAGCTCCTCGGGGCTTCGCATCAGGGTGATGTTGATGTCATCAACTACAGATCGAACACAATGTCGGGAGCAGCGTGAAACGGCCATGGCAACAAGTTACCTTTCGCCCTCCACTCTGTTCTCTCAGCGCATGTCACAGCGGGGGAGAGTTCACAGATGCACAGAACAGAGCGGTTGTTTCACTCAAGTCTTAATGAGAAGAGTTGAAGACAGAGGCAGCTGTTGTTGTCTGATGCCGGTGAATGTTTTTCAATAGGCATGCACCGATCAGTGTTTGTATGCCTTACTGTGTGACTGGGATCTTTCTTTATTGTGTCAGGAAACAGCAGGCTTGATTTAAACACTGCTATCCTAACTTTGTAAAACAAGAAAGAAGTACATCGATGTAAATTTACTGAATTGTTATTTTTCACTAAAATAATTAATCAGCAACTTGATTAAAAGAAAGTTGCTGGTGTAAACCTTTTTAATGTGGCAACAAATTGGTCAAAAGTTACACAGGAATTACATTCCAGAATATAAAGTATGTAGCATATAAACTACAAACTAAACGAAAAGTATCTCAACATAGAATTGAATTGAATAGATCGGCCCCATTATCACCCATATCAATCGAGCTATTGTAGTCAGTATGGTCACGATATTGGTGCATCCCTATTTTTCACCATTTTGCCAGAATTAAATCAAAAGTAGCATAATGGCAGATTATTTGTGTCACTGAGAGGGCTGCAGAGGAATGTGGATAATGTGAAGTACCTGTAAATACTCCAAAAATGTTAGAAATCTGAAATACAAGCTCTAGAATGGGGAATGTACTGAGAGCCTATTCTATCATAGTTTTAGTTTGGTAAAGGGTTTTAGTATAAATATTTGCGAAAAGACTGCTATTATATTGTCTATATTGTATACAAGTCTGAAATATTTTTTTCTTAGTAATTGAAAACATTACCCAAGTTGTAATGAGCTGTGATAGTCCTTTAATGCAGGTTTAAGTCATTGATGTAGATATGTTTCTAAAGGAAGTCGGTTCCATTCTGTGCTCATTTTGAAGTTAAAACAAAATAAATGTTCAATCACATCGTAAATGAGGGTGAGAGAAAGTGATGAATGTCTTACTGGTATGTAGCCAGCTCTGGAAGGTGAGGCTGCATTTCTGGACATCAAATGGAAAGTTGTAGATGTTGAGAGTGCAGGCCGTGACCACCTGGATGGGCTTGTAGTTGCGCACCAGTCCGTCATGTGTCACGTAGACGTAAGGTATGTCTGGAGACTTCCCCACATCTACGCTGCAAGTCAGAGACAAACATGTCAACAACAACTTGTTGAGAAGCAAAGACGGATGCTGATGGAATATTAGAAGGAGCAGAAGCGATGGTGTCAACAGAAGCAGTTCTTACAACTCATTGATGAGGATGTCAGGCACCCACACATTAGTAGTAGGTATAGAAACCTGTTTGACTTCATCAAAGTCTTCTGGGTTCCACACCAGGAATTCATCCGTCCATGACTAAAGTATTGTCGACAGGAAGAAGCTAAATTAGTGATGATTTGATATGGATTTTTGCAGGATAGAGTGTAAACACATATAACAATAGTGTTTCAGCAACAGATGTTATATTTAGACAAGACAGCTGGTTTTGAAGAGGAATAAGAAACACAAATATCGCAGTTAAAACCTTACAAATTTACAAATGTAATCAGAAATTACACTGAGTTTGCTATTATAATTATAAGACATTAGTTTAATGGATCAAATATTTGATAGTGTAATAATGCAGTAAATAAAAGTAGCTGTGTTCCTGATGTAGCGTCTATGGGGCAACTTACAGTACATGTTGTGATGTTTGGAAATTCTTTTGTCTTACCTGTCTGTACCACACATACGTTGTTAACACCTGGTTCTTCTCATCCTGTAGTGGAATAGAAGACATCAGAGTTTTAGAAAAATCATTTTAAAATTGTATTTGAATACATCAATTTATTTTATATTGTGCTGATTGCATATTTAAAGAACATTTAAATGTAACACCCACACGCCAATCGGATTATTTTTTAATAAAGCTTCAAATGAATAGTTCAAGAATATGCTCTGATGTATTAGAAACACTTAATAGTTGGGATGCATCAATACTAACGTTGGATATTGTGCCGAAATACAGACTCAAATGCTGGATTCCATATTGGTGACAATGGAGCAGATCTATTCAATTCAAGTGTTTGTTTACATACTATATTCATTTTATACTGGAATTTTAATTCCTGTATACATTTTGACCAATTAGTTGCTACATTTATCGTTACAGATTCAACCCCACCATAAAACGCTGATTAATATACCGTACGCCTTTCAAAGACCAGCCGACAGGCCTGAAAAACAACAACCAATTTTTTCCACAGGGACCGTAGGAGGTTAATCCATTCGTTCTGCTGTTTTAATATAAGTGCTACTAATCAAATATAAACCTCTACAGCCTCAATCAGGTTTGTACGTTTGTATGTGTAATGCAAATAATTATGCAGATGGAATATAGAATATAGAACAATAATTAAAGGAGTCCCGGTATGCACAGTAGATGATATACATAAAACTGCATAGTAGTTCACTGTTGGCAGGTTAGGGTAACATTCAGGAAGTGTGTAACTCACCACATTGAGGATGGAGTAAACCATGAGGTCTATGGCCACTATAGTGGACGTCCTCCAGTCTTTCACTGGTCTCACTCCCTTCTTATAACCCGCATTCAAAAACTCAGATAGCCGCACTAACGTGGCGTTGGCAAATCTTCCTGGGCTGCTGCCCAGTTTCTTCACTGAAAACGTATAAAATATTAAATCATGCTATGTGCACTATTGTCAGCGAGAGATATAAGACAACATCTTGGTTTTAATATAATAATGTCAAATTAACTAAAATGATTCCGTCTTGTAAACTATGATTCGAACAATTTTTCTAACATGTGAGTAATATTTAAGCAATTACCTCTAATATTGCAGTCAGACCACAGAGTCAAAATAATATATATTAATTTATATATATATATAATATATTAACCTTTTCTCAGACATTTAAAGGGCTTATGACTCAAATTTTGCTGGCAAGTAAGAGTTAAGGGACTTTGTCATGATATGCCAACAGTCAAGTATTTGAAAGCATATATTGTAGTAAAACAGAAGCTGCTGTACCTGTGCAGGCTCTCGATGCTCCTTGAATAAGAAGGAAAATGAGTGCAGTCCAGGCTGATGACAGTCTCATGGTGCCAGTTCACCTGTGTTTTCTTCCCCCGCTGTGGAAGTCTGACTGCCGCTCTGATGAAAGGCCACGGGATGCCTCACACCCATATCCTCCATATCCATCCACTTTATCCATAACTTCGCTCGCATCCACTTTCAAAACCTTGTTAGCGTCACTCAGCTCCTGAGGGTGTAGCCATCTGAGCTGACGCCACTCCTCCGTGTTCAATAAAGCACCCGCTCTCAGAGATAAATGGAGCTGAAAGACTGCAGAAATGAAAGCTAGTGACCGGATCGTATGTCACGTCTGAGTGATCATCTAATTAAGTAGTATGCCAACATCAGGCCAGTATGTTATAGTGATTTAGCACAATTAAGAGACTGTTAGGCAAGAGTGTCAACTAACTTACTGACAGCAAAGTTTCAGCGTTTAATGTCCTCTATCACTTAAAACATAGTTTCCTGCCTTACTTTACTAAATCCTGAGATCCCAAATATTGAAGGTTGCCATTATTGAAAGGAAATTATTTGATCAAATGAGATTTAGTTTGCCAGTTGTGTGCTCACCAACAACATTTGAATAAAAGAACTCCACTGACAAATACACAACCTGGCCAAAAGTATGTGGACGCCTGAACATCCCTGCCATATCTGACAGCTGAACATGTATTCTATGGGCATTCATATGCTGCAATAACAGCCTCCCCTCTTTGAGGAAGGCTTTCCACAAGACTTTGGAACCTGGTTGTAGAGAGTTGCTACCACTCAGTTGCTAGAGCATCAGTGAGGTCGGCCGATAAGACCTGATTTGCAGTCAGCTTCTTGTTTATTTGAGTAATGGCAGCAGTTTCCACTCTTGTTTTACTCACTATCAAAGGATACCAGTATGAGGGAATTTGCACTTGTTTATCTAGAGGGTTGTTTTACACCTGACCATGCTTTCTTTGGATTTGTTTGTGCCTGGCTGAATAGCTAATGTACAGAAACATCCCAGAAGAACTGAGAATCATCCCCCCATATACCGTCCATTCCGTCTGTAAAGCTCCGATGCCAAAATTTTCATACAGATGTATTTGGTGGCCTACTTTTTCAGCTTCCCACAGTGCAATTGACATGAACATGAACACTGCAGCCTCTGAGGGCTCATAGCTGTCTTCCAAAATGTTTATACAGATCGTTTTATCATGACTTGGTGTAAATCAGAAATATGAATAGGCAGGTTTCTGGTTGGTTTGACTTTGTGAGGCTTTTATTGTCACTTCTGTTCTGTATTATCTTCACCAAACAATACATTTACGGGATTGTCTTTTATTTCTAAAGAACAGATGCAGTCATATTGAGATGAAAGTCACATTCACAACAATGTAAATACACAAAGCTTTGAACTTAATATACAGCCATTTGTTACCTCATACAGACAGCAACAGAGTACTGACTAAACATTTATCTTCAGCTTAGTTGCATAACATCATGTAACCAGATCCACTGGAAGAAGAGGTTCGCAGATACTGTGAAAATTGCATTAATATGGATCTTTCCATCGGCAAGTTTGCTATGACGCACGTTTGATATTCTAGTCATGACTATTAGGAAACCAACAGGGAATGGAGACACAGCAGCTGAGCTCTGAATGGGTTTTATTGATCTATTTTGTGGCAGTGGGATGGAGATTAAAGTGTGAATACAGTATCATAGCATCACACTGGCACACTGGAGGATTTTCTCCAGAGAGCTGCTTTATTATACGGTATCTTTGAGTCAATCTTCACTGTCGGGAATTCATGATAACCGATAAGAAACAATCATGTCTCAAACTATAATGTTGCTCTACAGCGGCAATGCAATATCTGGAGGTTAGGCGAGCAGTATATATAAAGGATAGGTCTATTTTCAGACAACTTGAATTGTATTGTTGTAGTTTTGGCAATCAGTATTGGTTATAGTCCAATGGCTGAGATTTGGGAAACATGATGACATTGCAAAAAAAAGGTGAGAAGGCACGAAACATGATCAGATAAGACATATGCCAAACATTTATTTAAAAGATCAATTAAAGGCAAACAGTAAAGTGATTACCCAAATTATCCATTGTACACATTCATCATAGTTTACAGGTGGATTTCATGCTTCAACTTTGACCTGCTGTAATCATCAGTCTTGAATGTTCAATGACATGAGAAGGAAGTTGGGGTGTTGGAGGGATTTGCACAACAATCAACATTTGCATTAGAGAATCAGAAGAGTAATAGACCTGGTTTATAAAGGCCACCTAAAACTTGTATTAATATGATACAATGGTAGTTACAAAATGCATGTGCAACGTAGGTGCTCTGCCTGAACTTCATTTATATTCTGGTTTGTTTACAACCTGATCAATATTCTGATTGCTTGTGTTTCTCACACCTTCTCTTTTGATTAGCGCAAAGTTACCACTACTACAAAACACACAAAAATAAGAGCTTAATTGTAATGAAACAGTATATTTTAAAGGCATTGGTTAAATATTGGCACACAATATAAAGTGTATCCTGTTCTATGTAATTCTAATTAATAACCTTTGTGGAAGGGAAATTAATTATGACCAAAATACACTTGTCTGCAATAATAATTCTCCATCCCTTTCTTTGCATTGAAACATACTTAGGCTTCTCCAAATCACTGTAAAAAAACATCATAAGCCAGAAGTTCTTTCACAGTATTCAAATAATCATTAAGTCTCTGATAATGCGGTCAGGCAAAGCTCCAACTGGCCCAGAGCATCAGCAGCGTACTGGCATACGAGGCCAGAACCAAGAGGTAGAAGCGGAAGAGGAAGCAGTCGAGCTTCGAGCAAAGGGCCAGCCATTCAGCCTGAACCGAAGACTCACTGTCCTCCTGGGATAAAGCCAGGTGGAGGGAAACCAGCTCCTGGAGAAGCCACTCCAGCCCAGATGGAGCATCCTGGATCTCATTCAGGGACAGCAGATCTTCCTCCAGTGAGGGTTCAAACTCATAATCTGGTTTGAAATGTCAACAATATGAATATAGATGCAGGCAGGTTCTCTAATTACATTTGTAAGCAATTGAAAGCAATTATTATGGGACAGTATTAATATTCCTGACATCAATATTGTGATCCTTTCCAAAAGGCTTTCACCAGACTGGACGAAAAACAGCCCCCCCCCCCCCCCCCCTCCAATATTAAGCACAGAACTGTGGTTGCACAGCTTCATATGACCAAACAGTTCCAAGACTGCGGTATTATTTATTTTGCCTTCATATTCAAGGTTAGAAATCATTCCAACTTTGAACTTTCTAAAATGCCTCGGCTGTGTTCTTTCACTCTTCAAACTGTGTTTTTTGCAAACAGACCTTTTGATTTGGTGAAGCATTAAGCAAAAACACACTGTGCTATCACTGTGCTAGCACTGTGTCAGCGGGACTTCTGCAACATCAAACGTCTTTGAGCTCGTAGCTTACCTCCGGAGGGGTTGATGTGATCGAGGGTCCTAATGGAGGTTAAAGCGCTCTCTGTGAAGCCATGAGCAGCTGAGCCGTACTTGTCCAGCAGGCAGGCAGACACTGACATTTGCCTGACCTCCTTCTCACTGTGGTGGAGCAGCTTCACCACCAGAATAGACTTGATCAGGCTGAGCATCAGCATGGCCATGCACACGGCGAAGAACACGCCTGGGTGGAGATGGGAGGGAAAACAGAAAACGCTTGTTGCACAATAGCTAGATTACGGCATTTGGGAATTTGAACAATCGCCTTTCTGGTTGCAATAACTGTCAAATGTACAGAAGCAGTAAAAAATGTACTGTCCATTTAATGTTGTACATGTATACCAAACAATTGAGTCTACAACAAAGCAAAATGAATATAAGGTTTAAACTGAAATGATCTAAGCAGCAAACACCACCTATGAGTGGAGTATTGACCGCTGTGGCGGGCAGTTCATCTGTCAGGTTGACTCGGAAGAGGGTGTAGCCCAGGAGTATGCTGATCTTAAAGGCTATGCGGGTACCGCTGCTTAGAGGCAGGTAGAAGCTGATCACATCTACCAGCATGAGGAAGATGCTGGGGATGAGCAGACCCACCACATACAGCAGGGGGCGCCGGCGGATCAACACCTGAATGAAAGATGAGGGCAAAGAGGCAGTAATCTGATAAAGACACTATAGCAGAAATAATATTATTTATTCAATCTAATGTTCCCTCTTGTTGTCTAGCCATGCAGATAGTGTTGCTTTCATTTGTCTTGGTTTTGATCTTTCTTCAAACAGATCTTTCTTGAGTTCAGTTAAAATCAACATTTCTTTATGATCTGGAATGGAACAAAAGCATTTTCCATCAGAAACCCCTTTCATATGACATGTCTATCCTTTAGCACCAAAACTGCCACAACGTAACAATAACCCAGTGAGCCATGAAATGCTCCATTATCAGACAGCCTTTCGCTCTTTCAGCTGAATAAATAGCAGCCATCCCTGCTCTCCACCTGCAATGGGCAATGGGGCCATTTCCCTCACCACTAACAAGAAGTCCATTGATCAGGCAGCCACTGAGACAGTCTCATTATGGTTGCTCACCCTCCCCTGTCTATCAGCCTCCCTCTCTATCTGTCTCTTTACTTGCCACAAACAGCCTCCCTCCCATCATTTGGCATTAGCCCACTAGCCCGATCCATGAAGGTCTCGGCCAATTGCTTTACACTTTACAATTCCGCCGCACAGCGTGGAGGGGGGCAACCCACAGAGCGGCTACAGTTTAGAGCTCGCCATCGATAAGCAATCACAGTGCAGACACACTCTCTGACATTACTTTAACCCCCTTATTCAAATCCATTCCCCCTGCGTTAATGTGCTGAATGCGCACGATTGAGACATTGAGGCACATACGTTGAACTGGATGTGGGCGTAGTCGGTGTCGTCTTGGTGGATTTGCCAGTAGCTTGAAGGAATGGACAACAGTTCCCATTCTCCGTCATTCATAAACTCCCTCTTGTCATTAGCAATGGCCTCTGCACTCCTCCACAGCGCCAGGTCTATTTCCTTCACTGCAAGAGAGAGAGAGATAATGAAGGATGAAAAGGAAAGCAGTAAATATATTTTATCATCAGCACACAGATGGTGTGTTTGTATGGATTTCTTCCTGGTACTTCAGTTTTCCCTACCCTGTCCAATAACATGCAAACAAGGTGAATTGGAAATTGTATCTATTTCATTAAGTTGGAAAGTGCTTTCTGAGGGCGAGGTAAAGTGGCTTTTTTTGCCACCTAAAAGAAAAATCGGTATCAGTGAAAGTGTATGCTATATTTAGAATATTTTCATCATTTTAACTTTCTGTCAGACAGTCATTTGTGAAGGGCTTGAGAAATTAGCATTTTGATGGGAAAACATATGTACTAGGCCCAGAATTTGAATTTGAATACGGAACGCCACTGGGAAGCTACAGAATGATATAAAAACCTCAATAAAATAAAAAAAACATGTACCTGCCCTTTAAAGGTGTTGAAGAACAACCAGGCATATAGAGGAGTCTTACTGGAAAGCTACTGGTGGGCCCTTGATTATACAACTGATCTAGCTCCATTCTCTGATGAAGACTGTTGAAAGCTCTGGAAAAAGCTATTAACACTGACTAAAATGTGTTTTTCCTATCTCCCCTAAGGTTTGGGAGGTTCTTAGATCAGGTAGTTGCACCATATTCCTCATGGGTAGCGCAGGTGTAAACCTCTACTCTGCAAATACAAATTGTATTGAATTGGCTTACAGACCACCACCTGATCACAGGCAGCAAACACACCTGAGTGAAGCCAGCTGCGGAAGGTGAGGCTGCAGTTTTGCTTGTCGAATGGAAAGGCATACATCTCCAGGCTGCAGGCCAGCACCACCTGCATGGGTCGGTAGTACTTCACTGAGCCAGAGGAGTTGACGTATACATAGGGGATCGGTAGGGACTTCCCCTCGTCCACACTGGGAACACACATAGAGGAGGGGGGGACAACAGGACATAGACCGGTCAGGCTGTAGTGGCCATTTGGAGGGCCAAGTGCTATGAATGATCACATGTGTATGGCCTCTGTGGAAGTTTACTTTCAATTAGATTTAATGAGAAGTGAATTATAATTATCACAAAAACGTAGGACAGAAGCAGGAGAATATCAATAAGAGGGACGATTACACAATTTCTTATATAACCATTTTAATCCACGTCCAATAGTTAGCCATCTTATGGGACCAGAATGTGTTTTTTGGCCGTTTTAGACCATTTACTATAAATCATGCGGACAACGTAACATTATTGCTGAATATTTTTCAATGCATTCTGAAGTGTTTTTCTTTTCCGTGGTTGAAGGCATTATGTTTTCAGGCTGTCCCCCCCCCCCCCCCCCCCTGTCCATTTCATCCTCGTGAACTCAGTACGTCAACAACGCCTGGAGAGAATGTCTTTAAATCTGGCACAGACGTCCACTTGGACTCAACTGATTAGACTGATTAAAATTTGGTGGGAAAATGTCACAGTGACCTCATAAAACACACTTTTGGCCATAACTCAATAATTCATTTGCAATGAATGTAAATTTCATCTTATCTTATAGAAGGACATTGTGAAGTGATGACATTTTGGACAGAGATGGTCATGAATTTAAACTGCAACTTCACTGGTTGGAAGAGGCAAATAGCCGCAAGGCGGCAATTCTAGTTTATATATGTTAGACTGTCTATGTCTTATTTAACAACTTGTAGATATACTTTTTAAAATCTCTATGGGGAGCAAGTAAGGCATTTTTAAATTCTACTCGTATTTGCTTTAATTTAAGGGTTCAAAGCTTAGGGTTGGGCATTAGACCAGGGTCTCTGCAAGTGGAATTTTTTTAGTTAGCTGGAATCAGTGGAAGTCAATAGCTACTTGAAAGGTTGGAAAACACATTCCTTTAGACCTTGGATATACTGAAAGACACTGTAGACTGACTAAAATATTTTTGAAGGGATCGTTTCAGTAATTTCTTACAATTCACTAACGATAACGTCAGGGATCCAGATGGCATCAGATGACAGTGAGATCTCATTGATGCCATCAAACTCCTCTGGGTCCCAAACCAGGAACTCATCTGTCCAGATCTGAAAGCAGAGCAGGATGTGTGTGTTAAAATTATATAGTTTAGGAATTTCAATGGAAAATCAAATATTTACAAAATAATTTAAAGCAAAAATTTAACTTTAGTGCTTGATTTTTTTTGTAATCATGAAGCGTAATCCAATCGATACGACATAATTCACACGTGTGTAGAGAGTTATTGTAAATTCACAAGATTTGCAGCATATAGTCAAGAAATGTTTCATTGAAAACCCACTGTGTTGCATAAGTTGTTTAAAGCTTAAGGTAGAAGTCAGTCACTGAGGAGGTAGATAATCACAGCTGTTTTCATTTTAAATATGTGGTTTTTAAGGAGAAGGAAAAGGCTTGTTTCCTGAAGCTTTACAATAAGAAGTCAAACGGAAACTGAGACGCCACCCACCTGTCTTTGCCAAATACTGGTAGTTATGCTCTGGGTCTTTCCATCCTGCAGAAAGGAGAAAACCGTAATGATACCTAATAGATGATTTTAAATTGAGGCTACTGTGTGGACTTTGATTATATCGGATCTCTAACCGGTGGAGTAAAAAAAGCAGAATTTTATCAGCAGTGTGAGCAGAGTGCTTTCACAGCATGCATACCACATTAAGGATGGACTGCAGGATGAGGTCTATGTAGACAGTGGTAGGAGTGGTCCAGTTGTGAACAGGTCGAACTCCGCAGTCATATTTCCTGAGGAGGGTCCTGGTCAGCTGGTTCAGAGCTGATCTCTTTGGCTTCTCCGGCACACATTCAGCCAGATGAGCTGAAAGACAAAGATAACCACCCAGACCAGCTCCAGTTCACTGTGTGGCAATGTGCTTGTGGTAATTTGATTAATTGCTCATTTGTTTAGTGATGAAGAACTGTAACGTGGGGGTCTCAGGGTCTCTTACCCAATTAGTCCAGCTTTGCTAAAAGGTTTTGGGATGCATCAGTTGCTCTATTTAATATGTTACAGTGCATACTGGTGGTAAATGTGTTGTTAATGATTGAACGTTTATCACATTTTTACATTGACAGGCCTAATAGAAATTAAGTTTGTTTTTATCAGTCAGAATATTTTTTTAAGGCCAAACACTTTACATGTGGGCTTTGTATAGCTTTACAATTCTGAAACGTTTTATACAATAATATGTATTTGCTTACAAATGGTGGTTGTGGTGCTTCAAATGCAATGTTTTAAAACAGTACGGTTTGGAAATTGAGAAATTACTAAAACTGAATCTGTGAGAGAACGGATCAAATATAAGTAAAATAAGCAATGAGTCATAGAGCTGCCACACTAAAAAGAGAGCAAACTATTTTGTTCTAACTATCTAAAAACTTTATAGCCAGCTTTATTTTAATGGGAAATTTTACAAAGCAGAAATGGTTGCAACACACACATGCAGGCTATTTTAAACTTACAAGTGAATACCTCATACTATTCATGGTAATGTCTTGTATCTTTAGCCAAAAGGAGCAGCTTACCTGAGAGCAACAGAGTCAGCCAAATGAGAGACATCAAGTTAACAGAAATCAGCCTTCCAAAAGACAGATGTTATCCAGATGTCACATCAAAACATCTCCTCTGTCAACACAAAAATATCCACAGTTTCAAGAGTAGCGGTACTCGGTGTAGGGGAAGAACAATGAACAGGGTAGTGCAGACATTTTGGTGGCGCTGGTATTGATTTTCCACTGCCCGGGTAAGGTGATACATATAATAATGACTCCCTGAAGGGTTGTTTAGTGCCAGTGTATTGCTTCATTACAGAGGAGCATAAACACTTAGGTATCTGTTATTTTAAAGCTGTTTTAACCCAGCTGAACACACCAAATGGAGGAAGTCATGATGCAATCTAAACTTCCAATTAACTAGTTGTTCCATCTCCTTTCCTTCTTGTGAAGTTTGTCGTATTTACAGTTCTCCCTTAACTTCCCTAACACCTTTATTCAAAATCAAAGATCACAAAGCTTCTAAAGATACCAAAAGTGAGAGTAATGTGTTTGGAATTATGCACAAGACATATAGACTGCATTCAAAATCTTACTTTAGTAAAAGTAAAAAAGTATTAGCAGCAGAATATACTAAAACTACCAAAAGTATTATTATTGGAGTATAAATAGTGATGCATTTATGTGTTCATCACCTTAATCTTGCAGCTGGTAAAGGTGGGGTTCATTTGAGTTATTACTTTAAATACTGCTGCCTAGCATAACCTATAGCCTAATAACACATCATCATTGATTAGTTAATTTACAATGTATATTAATGATAGGTAGGCCTAACTACATTTGTTAAATAAATGTAGTGGAGTAAAATGTTTAATATTTGCTGCTGAATTGGAGTGTAGTAAGTAGGATAAAATGAAAATACTTAAGTAAAGTACAAGTGGGCAGTTATTGAGTTAAAGAGTTATACCCCACCACAAATCATCCGGGTATTAAGGAAGTCTGTCACTGCATTGCATTAAGAACTGTCCTGTCACGTTAATTGTGTAAGAGAGGGCGCGTGCTTTAGCGATCGCTCTCGCCCACGCGCATGTCCTAACATGTGAGCGCGCGCGCAGCTAGTCGCTCTCTGAGATTGTGACAGATGGAGCTGGTTTGACGCGGAGTCGGGATTTGAAAGCGTTTGGTGAAAACAGGAAGAAATCCACGTCTTTTCTTTTTTCATCTGCAATGAGAGGTGAACAGACTGAAGATGGAGAGAACTCAGCGAACTCGGTGAGCCCAAAGGATGACGGAACCAACATAACAAAGTGACATTTGCATCGGAATGCACGAGGAACTAACGTTAACACTAACCCCAATGATGTGCGAAGGCCAAAGCTGTACTAAAAATCTGGAATTTTAAAGTTACTTTTAACATCGTTTTTATTTTTAAACACTAGGTAGAAAATCTTTTTTATTTTTTTTAACATAATATTTAGAAAAGAAAGAAAATACACCAAGAAGCTCGTATTCTAGTCAAATTTGAATTTTGGAAATTAATTTCTTAAGCTGCGTATTTACATGCTAAATTACTGGCATTTTGGTTTAAAGGCAAATTCAGCCAATATGACAAACAAATGTCTGATAAATAAAATGTTCACATTTTATGTCTGATGTCCTCAGTTGCTAGTCTCATAGGACACATGATTTATCAGTACATATTCCATTAAATAACGACATCATTCTGGAGTGTAACACTTCATTTAATCAGTAGGCTCTGTAGCCATTAAAGCAGCCTTCAGCTCTATCCATCGGCATTTCTAATTAACCATTCCAGCAGACAGTCATTGAGCCAAGCTTCTAATTATGTTATGTACTAAAGGTTAGGGTTTACATACAGTAGAACTTCCGTTATACTCTTTGTTTGCCTCATTTTTCTATTTGGTATTGACATAGGTGTGTGTGTGAGAGAGAGACCCAGTGCCTTAGTCACTCTGGTCTGGTGGCATGGTGAGTGGAATGATAAACAGAAGCCTGTGCTATCCATGTCAGCAACCTAAAATAGAGGCTAACTAAGAGGGTCTCAGATAGCCCCGGGGCTCCATATAAGTCTGGTCAGCCTGCTCTTGGCATCCTGTGTGTGTGTGTGTGTGTGTGTGTGTGTGTGTGCGTGTGTGTGTGTGTGAGTGAGTGATACCCTGACATGTCCACCTGCTGTTGGGTTAGCAGGCTTTATATAGCGCCGCTCACTCAGCAGGCTTATGTTATTACTTTCCAATACTTTATGTCTATGAGGTCTAAACATATGACGGCTTTTGAGAGTTTGTGTTTACAAATGTCGATGACCTGTACAAAGGTGGATGATGGGATGTTGCCATCTTGGGTAGCATTTGGTTTCCCCCCACCACATTTATTATAGTTTAAGTTTAGTTTAAAGGAAATGATTAGGCTGATATAGATTATTTAACATGTCACCCTTACCAAGAATACCCTTGTAAAACACAAAAAGCCTTTTTTTTATAATTTTCAATAAGAAAAATACACTTATTTGTCAGTGCAGTAAATATTAAGCTACCACGAGCAGCCAGTTAGCTAAGCTTGGCTGGAAACTGGGGGAAACAGCTAGTCTGGCTTTGTCCAAAACACGGTCCGCCTACCAGCATCTCTGACGTGTAAAAATTACAATTTGCCATTTTATGAGGGGGTTATGTGCTTGACTATTTGGTGGCTGAAACTAGTGTCTTCCTAGAGGAATCGGTCCATCATCAATCCTCTCTAACGCTCGGTAAGAAAGCGACTATAAGCATATTTCAAAAAATGTGTTCAATGCTGCTTACTGAAGCCGCTGAGTTTGGCTCTGTTTCATTAAGCCATTGTCATGACCCAGCTGACATGTGGACCTCATATAGGCATGACGATGTTGACATTTGGACATTTGTCCTTCAGCTCCATATAGACCCCATGTGTGTCTGCACACTGGGTCACAGGCTATAAGTGAGGCCCACGCATATCCTCAGGTGTTCCCAAGAATAGCATGTGGGACAAGGTGGACTGCAAGTGGGACTTTCTTGGGCAAAAAGTGGGATATCTGCTTGTTACCTCAAGGGGTTAGCCCACTTGTGGCCCAGTTTTGTCCATTTGGTCAGCCCAAATGGGAGTCAAATGCCAGTCCATCACTAACCCAAACTATGTGAGTACCACAAAGGACTTGTTGGCTGGAACGCTCCAAGTATCTCAAGCTTGACAATCGTTTCCCTTTTGTCCAATCCTTTCACTCAGCAGAGCAAAATCCTGATGAACCAGCTGAGGGAGATCACTGGCATCCAGGACCCTCAGATCCTCTACAAAGCTTTGAATGTAAGACCTAAGAACTCATCGTCAGCTTTTAGGAGACAATGGATGGTGGCTCCCTTGTGTGTACTATGTTATTTTGCTACAATGCAAGCAAGTGAATGGCCTTTCTGTGTAACTTAATCGAAGCACATAATAAGACATAGGCAACTGTTTCATTACAGATTCCAGTTGACCAAAAGGCATTTTTGTTAGATCTGTTGAGCTAAACAAATTTGCAATTCCTACAGTATGCTGTAAGACCACTTATGACTAAGATAACTTACTGATTAACATTACTATCCAACTCCTCTTTAGTTTAATTTAGTTGACAGTAATCACACTTATCCTCAACCCCCCCTATGACATGGGGGACATTTCAGAAATGATGTTACAGCCAAAATCCCAAATTCAAGTATTTGAGCCTTAGCAGTTGTGGTGTATTAAATGTAAACATTAGCCGGAGAATGGTGTGAGAGAACAGGGTCTTTGGTGACCAGTGGTGTTTATTATGTTGTGAGCGTAAACGTGTTAAGAGATGTGTTAAGACAGACCATCCTGTGGAGAACATGAAAGTCTATTCTAAATGTCATGGGAATCCATCCCTAGAGCCATACTGCTAGTTGGCTAAAAAAACATAGCCCTTGCTGTTAGTGTGTAATTAATGTTAAAGGAACACTCTTTGATTACATTAAAAGCACCCCCTGGGCGCCTAGTTTCCACCCCAGCACACCGCTTATGTTTTGAAACACAACTGCAAATGAAAAAATCCCTAGGAGCTTGAGTTAATAGGAGCCTCATAAAAGAGATAATTGACAAGCAGTACAATAAACAGTCTGGCTGACTGTTGTTCAGGCATCATCCAACCTGTTGCACCAGGGGCAGACAGAGAAACAGCAGGAGCTCACAGGTTCGGGAGGGGCACGTGCTCTCAGAGTTCTATACAAAATTAGAAATGGTTGTCTACTGCTGGTTTCCAACACAAAAAGGGTGTTCCCTTAATTAGGCTAGTGAACTGTATCTAAGTACATGCTTGTATTATTTTAATTACTCGGTGGTTGCTATATTTGTATTTGCATGCATTTCTTATTTGCTTATTTTGCTCTTGTGATGTATTGTATTGCTACATCTTCTGCAGATTAATGATATCTAGATATGTCGGGCCTTATCTTTTCCTTGTCCCCTCTCTTTAAGGACAGTCAGGGGGACATTGGAAATGCTGTTGGACTGCTGACAACCCAGTCTGCAGAGGTTCAGGATCCTGGAGAACCACAGGAGTTGGGGACCTCTGCGGAGGCCTGGGAGGGCCAGAAAGGTACATTGGGACAAAACAAGCGTGCACAAAATTCTGACTACATTTACTTGTTAGGATCATTTGTAGGCCTTTTCAGATATTGAATCTGAAACACTCATTTGTTCATTTATGTGTTAAAGTTTATGTAATCTGTTCTGCCCTATTGAAACAGTTTTTACTAGAATTGTGAGATCTTGCTGACACACTGCTGTCTGTTTTGTCAGGACTCCCTAAGGATGAACTGCAGACGGCCATAGAACTCAGCCTGCAGGAGTCCCACAATGCCCAGGAAGAGGAGAGAGAATTTAATAGGTACAAGAGAACCGGCTTTTCATGCAATGCTTCTTTGTTACTGGTGACTGTGATTTTTCAATTTTTTATTTACTGCTGACGTATCAAAATGGAGACAGTAGATTTTCCACTGGAAACAACAGAAGGGAATATGAAAGACTCAGCTGTTTCATATTCTCTGTACGTGTATAAATCAACCTGAAGCCTTGTCGAGCAGAGGTTGAAACAAATGGGCTGAAAGGCTAAAACAGATGCATTTACTTTGTAGCCACACTAGTGGAGTGGTTCTGGGGTTGGCAATGACGGTGAGTGGGTCGGTCGCTCCACCACTTTTGGCAAAGACAGAAATATCTCAATACCGTAATAACATTTTGTACAGACATTCATAAGCTTGTTATTGATGATCAGCTGACTTTTCATCAAGTCACACTTGCAGATCAAAGTTTTTAGTCATCCATTGGCTCAAAATGTGATGCAGTCATTAATAATTTACACACAATGAATAATAATGACTTATGTGAACCCCTGATTCTGTGTCGAGCGCAACCATCATTCTTTGGTTAATGACCAAATACCTGCATAAATCATGACATTCTTATCAGCTGTACTTTGTGTTTTGTGCTAAAATAGAAATGCATTCATGATAATCCTCACCTGCTAAACATCAGCATGGTAATAATTTAGCATGCATTTGTCCCTGTCTCACGACACAGTTTGTGTTTTCCTGAGAGATTTAGTCTTCTTATTCAACCTCTGCACAGGACAGGGAGTCTTGACTAAGTCCACCTGTGTTTAATACAGTTGTCAGTTCAGTGCTTTGAAATGGGTAATTTGATGTACTGCAGGGCTCTGGAGGCCAGTGTAGAGGAGAATGCAGCGAGAATGAAGAGGAAGAGATGCGAAGCCCAGAGTGATATGTGCAACCCTGCAGAGTGGATCCGTCAGGACGACTGGCCCGTGGGCATTCGCAATGTTGGCAACACCTGCTGGTTCAGTGCCGTCATCCAGGTGAGAATAAGTGTGAAAGATTGGTTACATCAAAGTGATGGGGATGTACTCTGCTTTGACACATGTCAGATACAGTCCCATATGTTTCCTTTTTGTTTTCTCTAACCTCTGTACATAACATTAGTAGTGCCTTGTAATATATATATAGTAAATATATTATAACACATAGCATATAGTCTGTTAAGCGCACTAGTGTCCTAGTGTTCTAACAGTGTCTCATATCCTGTTGCTGCTAAAACTTAAAATAGCTCTCAAACATTTATAGACTTGGAGTTTCCCTTCCAAGATATCTAACTTTAGTCTGTCAGAGGCGTCGCACCCACAGACTGTATAAAATGTGGACGAAGTCTCCGTGACGTCACCGATAGGTTTCTGAAGAGCCAAAGTGAAGCTCAAAGTGAGTGTTTCTTCGAACCAGAAGTGACCATATTTGGGCGAGAGGATGGACCTGCGGAAGATCGAGGCTCGATGAGGGCAGGTCTCGTTAGCAAAACAAATGCTAAGTTAGCACCATTTAGCTAGCTTTTGTTAGCCAGGTGCATCGTGAACAACTGTGATATTAATTGGGATGTCTTGTTTATACCTACCGGAAAAACAAACAAACAGCTGACTCCTTAAAGTGTCTAGTAGTACAACCAGTTCAGCTAACAAGCCAGGTATGGTGAGCGTAGACAGTACTGATACCTGCTAATTGAATAATACTAGAATTTCACTCTCTGAACAAACTGGAGCACAGACTCGTTCAACCAATCAATTTATTTGTCATATAAAATCATACAAGGTACAATTCCACTGAACACAACTGTGCATTATTCACCATAAAGCACAGCCTCCTGCAATTTTTCTTGCATAACTAAGCCTCACTTTTCTGTCTCATCTCTTCACTTACTAATGCTAATAGAGTTATTAGAAACATCAGGAAGAAAGGAAGAAGGTGTGGGGATATTTCTGCAAAATGAGAACATTTCTCTGAGCTGCTAATTCTATTACAACTCCATTCCAAACTGAATCGGGTCGTTCGGCAGAAACTGGAGCCCCCCCATTGAGATGCACAGGCTGTGTGGATAATTTAATAGCGAGTGATGTGATGATGGAGCGAGCAGTGGACATCCTGGAATGGACAGAGAGGAGACACTGATTGTTTGTCTTTGTTGAACTCAGATTTGCCACGACATCGATTTAGAAGTCAAACCACCAAAGGACAGGGTTTATTATCTGGGAATAGAAAAGGGGAAATGAGGCAGTGTTTGAATACAAATGGTGTTGAAATGATAGCCTTTTGTTTTTGTTTTTGTTTTCTGGTGTCGACACTGTTTGTTACAATTGAACTGGTTGTTGTAGATTCAACAGAGCCCGACTCTTGATAAAGCAGTCTCCCTTTAAAAAGTAATTATGCTATCAGATTGAGGCTGAGTGACCACATCATTCAGTTGTCAGCTCATATTCCCTCTGTTATCCTTTGTGGTATACATTACAGTAAAATGGAGATAAGCCATAATTGAATTTCCTACTTAAATGGAAATTTATATATCAAGATATTCATAAGTGCTCAGTAGCTTCGCTCACCACCACCACACATACTCTTATGTGTCATGAGAGGATCTGACTGCTATTAATGTATTTAGTTTATCACGAGTAACAGAAGCAGCTCATAACTAATTGACATGGTTGATGTGTCTGAGCATTATGTGTGAAATGAAATAAGAATACCATCAAATTCAGGATTGATTTTTTCAAAATATGTTCTCCAACAGTTACTAGTATAATAGTAAGACACTAGTATCCTTTAAGGTTAAGGAAATATTCTATTCTATAATAATATAAACTATGATTTTATTAAAACTACTAGAAAATAGAAATTTGCACCTCATTCATTTGATTGAAGAATCAATCTGATGAACTAAAAAACCTTATTTTTGATAAGAAGTTGTGCTGTATACAACCAGGGAAATGCTGTTCTTAGCCCAACATCAATGCTGAGTGCTTGCAATCTAACGCCACTACCTACTCTCATGCTTTTTGCCTCAAAGTCAGAGTACATTTCCCGTACGCCTTGTTTCCCAAAACCATCTGAAAACTGAGATGATAGTAAATCCTTGTGAAGCTTATTAAAAGGTTTCTCCCGAAGGCATCGTAACATTATAGAAGAGATTACAGATTAATGAGTGCGTCCTACCCACTCGTAGAAGGTTTGGAGCATCTTAAGAAGCTCTGTGTCTTGCAGGAAGGACCGCAAACTACATGTTTCATTAAAGTCAGAAAACCACTTTTTACTTATTGGTAATTTCCCATTTTATTGTCATCTAAATCTGTTAAAACTCCCATGTAGTATCTGGTGAAACATATCAATGTAAGGCTAAATATCATTGACTGTGTTGTTCGAGGAACAAGTTTCTTCCTTGATCTTTCTAAGTTATACCACCACTGCAATGCATGACCACTGTTATCATGATTTGCCAACATCTGACCTTAACCGGTCCTTGTTTTGTTGTCTTGTTGCAGTCACTGTTCCACCTGCCCGTGTTCAGGAGGCTGGATCTCAGCTACCATCTGTCTGAGCGAATACTGGAGAAGTGTAAGAGCCATTCTGTGAGTAAACTCATGCACAACAGTTGGTTACTCTGCCACTGCCGTTTTCACAGGAGATTTGTTTGAATAATTTCATGTTAAAACGTCTAATTCATACACATAAACATAAGAGGTGATCAAGCTGTGGAGATATTCTGTTATTATGAACATGTGTTAGTGTAACAGGGGTGAAGTTTGACTCTGAACTTGTGTTAACAGGACAAGAGGAACATAGCTTTCATGCAGGAGCTGCGCTGTCTATTTGCTCTCATGGTGGGCTCCACCCGCAGGTTTGTGGATCCTTCTGCTGCTGTGGAGTTACTGCGAGACGCCTTCAGGACCACCGAGGCCCAACAGGTACAGCACTTAACTTAAGGAGAGCTTAAAGTGTAGACAGGCTGCATCCTGTGATGGGAGGCCCCGTGTCTTAACTGCCTTCCCAGAGTGCGCACTGATGAGGTGAGAAGTGGGCAATGTTCTTAGCCAGATGTTGAGATGAGGTTGAAGCCCTTAGGAACATTTTTTTTTTTTGTTAAGCTACTGTTTCCAAGATCAAGAATCAACTCATGTGACTTTATTAATTCTTTGACCCTGACTTAATCCTTTCCTATTACAACTTCACATCTCATCTTATCTCTTGTCTTCATTTCAGGATGTCAGTGAGTTTTCCCACAAACTGCTTGACTGGCTAGAGGATGCATTTCAGCTGGCTGCCAATGAGTAAGTTATATGTTGATGTCATCCACATTATTCTCTCTTTGTGTGCTGAATTACAATAATATAATGTCATGTTTTGCTTTCAGTAAGGTAGAAGACAAACAGAAAAACCCCATGGTCCAGCTTTTCTATGGTACCTTCGTGACAGAAAGAAGACATGAGGGTATGAGTTTTATATTAGTGTTTGTCACAGTGACATCAATATGACTTCTGTTCTCAGTCACTCACATCTATGCGACTCTGCTTAGGTAAGACGTTGCATAATATCGAGCAGTTTGGCCAGTACCCCCTGCAAGTCAACGGCTTCAATAACCTGGATGAATGCCTGGAAGGTGCTATGGTCGAGAAAGAGATCGAGTCTCTGCATTCAGATCCCGGCGTCACATCTGGCCGTGAGGTAAACAATCAAGGTTGTTGCTTGTCTATTCAGATGTTACAACAAATCTTTCACACATGTACTGATCAGTTTTGGGAATTGCCTGATTTTTCTATGTACAGATATGTACAGATAAGATCTGAGACCAGCTTCTCCGACTCCTGCAAGCCACCCCCTTAGTGAAGTCATCTCCAAAGACAACAGGTTGAGTACACAGAGGACCAGAGAACTGTACGAGCCAAGGCAATGGCCCCTGAATAAATTACTGTCGACAGACTTTTACTAGCACAGCATAAACAGACCAAAGTTCCTTCTTTACGAAACTTACATTACACCGAAACGTTCTCATTCTCATTTCCCAGTGAACCAGAAGACACAGATTCATTGGACGGTCCGGTTTCCAGTGTTGTAATTGACAAAGCATCATTCAACACACTGTATGTCAAAATGTTTGCTGTTTGGATATGAAATTGAGCAAAGGTGCAAACTGATACGTTTGATCAACTGCCAAAAGCAATGAAATCACAGCAAGGGAGGTGAACACGAGCGACAACCTGCCACAAAAAGACTCATCTAAACCTTGTTCAGGTCGATCTGTCACCGAGCGAAAGCTGAACAGCTTTGTGTCTCGACTCGCTTCTTCTATAACGACAATGATACGCGTGTGACAAGAGAGGCTCTCACATACGCACACCCTGCATATCTGATGATAGAAATTGTGACCTCTATGGCACAAGAGGCGGAACAGACAAAAGGCAGTCAGGCTTGAAGTGCTGCAGTAGTTACCATTAGCACATCACAGCCAGGTGGTGAGTGCGAAGCCACACAGCTGAATGCGCTTCGACTGTGAACATTTGTGAAAGCATACAAGAGGCTGTTGAGGGTGAGTGGTGGCATTCAGTCAGGTGCTATGGTTTGAAATAGTTAAAAAAGGATTATTCAAATTAATGCATTTAACGTTTCTTTTATCAGTTCATGTTTTTAGTAGGATTTTAATCTCATCAGTGATGCCATCCACAATACAACAACCAGAATATACAGTAGAACTAGACTACATTAAGCAGACAGCTTGGTGAGTTTATTTCTGTTCTTTGGCAAGATTGTATAGAATGTCTTATACAATGACTTCGAGCAGATTGCCTTGCTACATCGCTGCTTGTTCTTGAGTTTGAATTAAGTGGTTTTTAAGACGCCTTACAGCCCATCGGCATCTATTCAGTGGGTTAGCCAATTGTGAGTTGAATGGAGTTTTGTTTTGTTCGTGCTGCACACAGCCATGACAAATTACATTTCACTTTTGTTTTTAAGATTTAGTAAAATTGGCAGAACCAACCCTTTAAGATGGTGTTCTATAAAATGAAGGTTTGTTGTTTTAATCTTTGGAGCTTTTTATTGCCAAGGTGTTTCTGAGGGCTCTATTTGGCCTGACTGACTTGTATAGCAGCAGGGGCAAAGGAGGTTACAGTAAACTGCCTGCAGGTATTGTGTTGAATTCCTATCAGACGGCTGAAAGCTGTAGGATCACCCCTTGTTGAGCATGAGTTTAAAAAAAAAAAGATCTGATGAAGTAGGGCAACATATTTAATATGTAAAATCACTATGTGTCAGGCTGTATAAGCAGCCCTTTTTTAGTGCATGCTGTTATTGAATTAATCTTTGGCAAACCTGCAAGCACAAAAAAAACAATATAGTAACTTCTCAGTTTGATTTAAGACCTGCTTTTACCAGTCGCCATTATTATTGTTTATTAACCGACATACTTTAATCTATTTTTCTGCCATAATTAGTTGTTTTGCAAACAATGCTTGTTCAGCACAAACTGGCATACTGCAAAACCAGCAACACAAAAATACACAGATTTAGCTTTTCCTGCAACTTTATTATACAAATATCAATTTTTATGCTTTCTTTGGCTTCAATGTAAGTTCATTTTAAATGACTGTACAGGTGCTGTATGTACCGTAAATGTAAGTGCTAGAGAATACTCGTTTTTAGTTTCTTTCATATAACTAATACGCAAATATATATATATATATATATATATGCATCTCTTTGGTCTGACTCTCTCTGCTGAGTGTAATGTGATTATAACCAGACAGCAACAGCTTGCATTAATGTATATCAAATATTACATTTGTTGGTACTGTACCTTAATATAGATGTGTGATAAGAGAAACACTGAATAGTGTAGTCAGATTTGTATAATGAACAATAATAAAAAAGTCAAGTTTAAGAACAAAATATATAAATATTTACTGCATATGATACATTACATGTATAACAATATAATTATTTCACTGACTAAATCGGTGTATGTTTGTGCTCTCCTGCATGCACTAGCATTCGTTTCATAACATGGCAACATTAATATTCAGACCTGAATCTGGAAATTGGTTTCTGTGGTTTGTATAGTTTGTTATGGATTTCAAATTAATCTTTCAGTGCACAAATATTACTGGTGATGCATTGGTAATCTTCATTAAATAAATGCAACTAAAGCTTATTTAATGTGACCAAGTTGTATCTACAAATAGGGAGACAAGAAGGTCCAAAAAGGCCCAGAACAAACAGGAGATTTAAACTATCAAAGTAAAAAAAAAGGTTGAGAACGTAGAAAATATGAATGCAGCAACCTGTCACATACTAATTATACATTATGCTTCACCCTGCTGCACCAACCGATCTCTGCGAGCAGTTGTTTCATGAACAGTAGCAATAACATCGATGCCTGAAGGAACGAACCTGATGCATTCGAGATGAAAGAAAACGAATGAGAAAACAAGGCAAGTGTAACCAGGGTAGTAAACTAACTTAGAATACAAGGACCCAACAACTCCACTCCGGGAAATTTCACTCAGAATACCATACCCCGCAAATACACAAGTTCTTGGATAAAGAGAAGGTGCAGAGACGTACGTTTCAAGTAATGTAAAAATAGATTATTTCATAATAATTGACATTTAGCCAACCACGTTAAATAGATATACCTTTGTGCTAAAATAAGTTCTATGCTGTTTAAATGGTCCTACAATAACATTAGGCCTACCTGTACAGGAGAGGGTGCCAGGGAAACCCACAGGAGACGGGAGGTAAAGTGGAAGGCTCCAAAACCATCACCAGTCTTGTGAGAAACACACGCACACAGCAGACACTCTGTAAGACTGTAAGACAGAAGCACACGGGGGTTAGGAAGACACAGCAAAACAGCATGCACTACAAATAAAACCAACCAAAAGAGAAATCTCCACCCAGTAGCCAACCACCTAATAATATGAAAGCCCAAATAGTGTTACTGGAAAACAGTAGGTCAACCCGTAAATTAAATAAAAGTCTGCAAAGATGCCAGAGATAACATAACCTCTATGAGGAAAAGGTGTACGGTGCTTACCTTTAGAAGGCTTTCACATCAGGGATCCGGGCCCAGATCAGAGTACACTTGACCCCAAATTGCAGTTTGTCTGATTAGGGTAAACACTGTGTACCTACTGAATGAGACCATGCACACATTTCTGCTTCACGTTCTGACATGCCGAAGACAAATTGATAAAATTGTCAAATGCGGTTATTAGTCGCAGGCTTACAACTGGGACATTAACCCAATTATGATATTCTTCTTGGAATGGAATCATAAATGGGGAAACGCCTCAGGGAACTTAATGCTGTGCAGTATATGGCCTTGATACGGGACAACAGAGGTCGTGTACTAGCCAGTAAAGACGTTGTGGTCTTCTGATCTCAACAAATCAGTGGATTGTTCATGTTCCGACAGATTTAGCCCCAAAATCAGGGCTGGATTAACCCACTAAGGGCCCTGGGGCAAAACTGAGCTGTGTGTCCCTTAACATGACTACTTCTAATGGTCTGTTGCTCTTAAAGGATGTACATTTTGAATTTAAACAGGGTCCTCATAGTTTGAATATTACATTTTTTTTCCATCTCCAAACAAATTCAAATCATCATTCAATTGGGATTTCTAGACCATATACACCTGTACTTGGAGCTGATTCCCTGACCACTTATGAGCCAACAAAGTAGGATTTCACCGCAGTTGCCATGCTCATTGTTTATGATCGTTACGATACGTTTACATTCATAATGATGATTTTGGGGGGAGTGGGTATGGAGGGAGCGACAGGCTGTTTGTAATGCAAACTTGGTGACTTTCTTGCTCGTTTTAGGCCACTTTTGGAGCTTGTTCTGCTCGCTACTTTCACTGGACAAGAGTTGGCAATACTGGACCTTTTCTTTTGGATACATTCAATATCTAGCTTAGTATTACTGATGTCTGCATGTTTTGTTACAATTGTTAAGTCAGTATGTTATACGTTTTATTTTGAAACAGGAAGTGTCCTGTAACTTGTCAGGTGACTTATAATCAGGAAGTGAAGGAAGAGCGTGGCTCAGAGCCGCTGTTTTCGGTAGTTTTCCAATCCAGTTGAGTCTGCCTGCATCCTATGCCTTTTGATAGCATCATTGGTATGTATTGATTTGTTTTATTTTTACTTATGATCGCAGATGATTATTTTTGTGACAATGTTTAGTTTTGGGAAGTTTTATGCACAAAGTCCATCGAGTCATTAGTAACTCCGCTATGACTGTTGTTAAAGTTCATATCAGCAGTAAATACATAAAAAGCAGCGATTAAAAACAAAGCAATGCATTTCATTGAAGAATCAGCATATGTACATTGTGTGTATGTGTAAGGTTAAAGATAAATCATTTTATTTGTATTCATTATGCCTTTTGTGTGTTTGTTTTACTCTTTCTTACGTCATAGCCCGAGCGTTCCCCATTTGGGGTTCGAGTACCGGTACCGAGGTTCCGAATGGACTTTTCATCAAGAAATATGAAAAATGATCCAGACATGTAAAATATCGAAAAAAAAAAAAAAAAGTCCGAGCAAAATCATCATGTGGGTCATTTTACGCAATTATACACAAACTAATTCAATACGCTAGAAGATTTATCACAATATCAGGATTTTTCTGCAAAAAATCCGCCAACTATGCAGCAGAAATTCATCTTTTTATCACAAAGCCGGCAGCGAAAATGGCCGATGGATACATGAAATCGCACGAGGGCTCGATACTGCGTCGACCCAGCGTGTCCAAATAGACCTCCGACAAAGCATTCAAAGGTCACAGGACAAACCCCAAGACACCACACACAGCTCTCGTCTTGTAAAAAGCTCTAAGACCTGAATGACTGTATGAGACACACACACACAGAGAGAGAGAGAGAGGATTTATTTTATTTTCATTATTTTAGCCGATTGTTGTAAATGACTATAAAAGTAATAATTTGGAAAGAGTGTATTATGTTACCTTTTGTTGCAAAACCAGCAAAATCATACCTAAATAAAATGAATGAGAAACAAAAAAGTACAACGTAATTACTCTAAGGATGCATACAGAGAACGGGTGGCTCCGGTGACTCAACTAAAATCATAAAACTGATTTACGGAAGCTGACCTGTTGTAACAACAATGTGTGTTCTCAGGAAATGTGGCTCCGCCCCCTCAGCACCGCCGCTTCTTGACGAAATAGTACAGCTCGCCTGCCACAGCTAACGCTTGCCGCTCAAGTGCCAGACTGCCAGAGGTCAATTGTCGCAGTGTTGGCATGGTAAATAGGTGAGTGAATTTATCAATTCCTATTGTTACTAAAAGTTAATCTCTTCAAGCAGTAGTCTGTAAACTATAAAGAACGAGTTTACAGACTACTTTTTGTTTGTTTTAAACATTGGGTTTAACGTGCTAACTAGCTAGCTAAAATGCACTCTCGTTGAAACTTCAGCCAAATATCCCAGAATGCATTTTGCACCAGCAACAGGAAACAATGGCGGAGGAGAAATCACACAACTGGAAGTTGTAACTTCTAAATACTACTGTTCAGTGGCGGGCCGTGCATTTTATACCTGGGCCTTCACTGCTGTCCTTCAGCTGAAACACAGCTACGGTTATTATTTGTTTCCTGTAAAAATGAAGCCAACACCTACAAACTAAGTGTATGCGTCTCCTCTCCGCTCTGACTGCAGCGGGAGTATGAAGGCAAATCACTGTCAAAATCCGAGAGCGCAAATGAGATCCATGCGCGCGCGAAAATCAAACAGCCGCGCACGTATTTTACTTTGAAGAGCGCTTTTACATCACTCCGCGAGCAAAATGTCGTCTCGCGAGAGTGAATTCTGCTCGGCTGCATTTTGCGGCTCGCGAGCAGTTTTTCTTTTTGACAGTCGCCATTGTATCTGTATGAGTGACATACAAGTTAGCCAATCAGCGCCCTCAAATAGATTCAGTGTGGGGCCAAAACGATTTTGCCCCCCCAAACATGAGAACACCAGGACACACATGGAGAACTCTGTCAAGCTACATATCAGGCAAAGTGAACATCTTTTCTTCTACATAGTTGTCCTCAGTCTCATCTGCTTAACTTGGTCATGGAGACATCAACATTTAATTGAGATGGTAAATTAACAGTGCAAACTCATCATAGCTTAATTTAACATCAGTATTCATAATTACACTTAATGTTTACTTCTCCTGATCTTTACCTCCTTTAAACCTTTTAAGCTCGGAGCCGTTTTTGAGGTCTCTGAGCGAAAAAGCATAGCCTTACAAAACTGACCATAGCTCTGTAACTACAAGGTCGATTTTAATAATTTTTGTTGATATAATCAGATCACAACACCTGTGACATAGTTTACATAGGTCGTATTGTGAATATGTTGCTGGTTAATATAGAAAATAAGACATAACACAGCTGAAAGTGAAAATATTCAGCCTCGCCTGGGAAAAATGCACTTTCAGTGATAAAAGGTTATTGAAATAATGCAGCTAGCCCCCTGAAACTTTCCCAAGTCATAGCATAACTGATCAGTAGTTATTAAAAAAAGGTTAAAGTGGAATAAAGTTAAGAATAAGAGGTTTTAGTCAGGCGAGGCCATCATTTTCGAACCAGCTGTTGCAGCTCTTACATTGTACTTTTATACACTATATAACTATATATTTCACTTTCTTTATCACTCATATGATTCAATACATCCAAATACAGATAATAGGAATCATATTCATATTCATAACATCATCAGAGCCAGTTTTGGCTGTCATCTGTAGGATTTTCTCATTGCATGGGTGTGTATGTGGCTGCATGGCAGCCTATCCTCGGTCGATTTCCAAAAACAACCCCTCCTTAGACGCGTCACAGGCTTAGGAAGACTCATGCCAAATTTGGTGGTGATCGTCAAAAGATTTCATACAATAAAGTTGCCAGAAGTGACGCGTGTACCCCGGCGGAAATTTCCGGTCGCAGGCAGTCTGACCACTCGCCCAAGCCCCCTTGACCGCTCTTATTCTGGAAACAAGTCGGAAGTCAACAGTATGCAGTTGGCAGCAATGACTACAGCTTTGGAACGGAAATTCCGCAACGTTATTATCCATATTTTCATAAAACTTGGGCACATACCCACGATTTGTTTCGGCGAAGTTCAGCATGAAGGTACGTTTGATCACACACAACGGTTAAGTGTTTGTACGGATCGTAAAAAAGAAGTTAGTTACGTGTTCCGCCACGTGTGCTAATGCTATTACATGCTTTGTATGACTGGGTAGCCGTTAGCATGAGGGTACAAACATTGATTTACTGTACTCATAACGCCGATTTCTGGCCCGGATTTGGTGCTTTTATGCCACGATATACTTTTGCTTATATGAGTAGCCTATAGTTGTCTTTGGAGTTTATAATAAGTGACTTATATGAGGTTGTTGTCCAGACGTTGCTGGTTCATCGAAAAAAAAAAGTGGCCGTGTCCACACTACTGGCTAACAATCATGCTATTTTCCGCATGTGAGTTTGAGGGGTTCTGAGCCAGAGTGCCCCCAAATTTGGGGGCGTCGAGATTAAGATCCTGATCTTTACCTCCTTTAACAAGGTCCACAGGGGCATCTCAATAAATAAACATGTTATATTATATTATATAAGTGTTATTTACTGCTTTTTTTCGTGTTGGAATAAATGTTAAATATTTAACTGCAAAGTACTAATGTGTGTTTGATACTTACATTTTTTTGCATTAAATCATACTGAGACGTTTGCTGAAATTGATAGGATGGCCCTACCTAGAAAAATTTCCACCAGCCGCCACTGGTGCAGAACGTACGTGCTTTAACGTCAAAACACCAGAAAATTCTCCAACAACACCAGAACAAGTCGCTAGATTTGTCACTAGTAGCTTTTGACAAAAAAGTCGCCATAAGGGTTTGGAAAGTCGCCAGATTTAGCGAGAAAGTCGCCGAGTTGCCAACACTTGCACCTGCTAAATATGTCCCCAGAGCAACATTGGACGCAACAATGGTTCCTATCACATATAAAACCAAACAAAATCCATTTTCATAAAAACAAGTTGTACAAATAATAATATATAAACAAGCATATTAAAGCTGCTGCAGATGTAAAAACAAACGCATTTAACTTACCAGAGCTGCTGTTCACTATTTAAAGACAAAGTGCATCCTCCTTTCTTTGTTAACAAAGAGTTTAATCTCACGGTTGTTCAGTACATCCGTGCGTTTTAGTTCCAGTAAGAAGTCCTTCTCCATTCATGGACACCAGTGAAGACAGTCGAGCCTCCCCAGTTGTATTTCTTGAATACGTTTTAATGCGTTTGAGGCTGAAAATGTCCGCTCCACAGAGGCAGCAGATATTGGGATTGTCACCACCCAACATGTCAGGCTAGCCCACTGACCAATCACGTACTTGTAGGCCAGCTAGCAGGCTCTGGCACGTCAAAGAATACGCCCAACATGTCAAACTAAAGATCTGATTGGTTGAACACTATGACAATCAACAATATCGTCCCCATTCACTTAAACTGCTCAGGGATTCACTTGAGAGTCTGCAGGCCTCGGGCCTCTCTTCTTACCTAGAGACACAGAGGTGAGATCTGATTGGATAAAAGCTCTACTTAAAACAAGCTGCACTGGAAGCAGAGCAACTGAGGAAGACAGTAGCTGTGCAATGAGAAAATAAGATAATGGGAAAAATATTTTTATAAATTATAATACATGTAGTGTATTTAAGAAAAAATATTAAATTATAAAATAGCTATAACTTTGTGGTTTAGGCCAGCAGAGAAGGCCTTGCAGGCCCTGACGGCCCACCACTGCTACTGTTGTTAAGTCACAGAAAGTAATTTTAGGATGTTTTGAGGCGAGAAGTTAGTTGTTTAAGCATCAAATCTGTGGTCGGTTTGTCAAGATTCAGCCGATTTTAAAATCTGCTCCGACAATTGAGATGTGAGGTGTTGCTAGCGGGACCGGTGTTACGGCCCTACTGGTTTCCCTTCTGTGCGTGTTTTGTGTTCGCTTAACAGCTGCAGCGGTTGTCTGCCTCTGTCGCCTGATTCGTCACACATTCACAAACACATTGCTCGAGATCTAAAAGACACATCTCATATCAATTGCAGGGATTACGATTGTATAAGTGAGCACTGCATCACAGCCACGTATGAAGAAATACATAGAAGAAAATACATTTATGCAAAGATCGCAACAACCTGGATTCAAACTCTGTCCAGCAAAACAGTAAAACTCCCTAAGGCGGTCGTGCTACGCACTCCGCCACTTGTGCTTGGTAATTTAACAGACATTCAGTAATTTATTCACCAAGTCATACCTCATCAGTGTCCAGGAAACGTTTTGGTTTAGGCTGAACTGAAACAACTGGTTCCCTGGGGCGTATCTTCGAACACTTACAAACCTTTTTATCAATGCTTTTTCGCGAGGCTTTGCCCATACACCACCGTCGCATTGTGACAAAAACAAATGTACTTTTGTGACGGTTATACAGTGACGATCGTACTTTGAAAATACACTAAATAATTGCGAACCCTTGTTCGGTCGGTCAGGATACGTTTTGGGGCGCCATGCTTAAAAAAAAATATATTATGCACAATGTCACTACTTCAGCTCTCTTAGTTCTTAGAGACTTCTAGCCACTTTGCAGTGTATTTGAATGACATAACCTGACAGGAAGTAAACATAGACCCAAGTTGTTGCCGAGCAGTTCAGTTCAGTTGAAACAGTGGAAGCTAGCTCACTGGCTGTTTCTTTCTTTCAGTATTGATCAAAGGACGAGGATATCAACATACCTCATGTTGCACTTAAACTTAACAGAATTGAATATTCTTTAATGTTTTATTTTTATTTATTTATGATATTTGTGATCCGTTGCACCCCTAATATATATAGAATTGTGTGTGTGGATCAGATCCGGATTGCTGTATGCTTTGCCGACCAGGAAAACGCTACAGAGACCTCAATACTAGCGGCAAGTTTCAAAAAGACTCGCCGAGATCAGGCTGTATTTGACTCTCTGTCTCTTTCTTCCCTCCTCACTATACTATATCTCCTGTCTCTCACTTATTCTCAGACGGGTCAGAGATCGCCGGCTGTCGGTAAATAAGTGAACTGAACTCTTTTCACAGTCTCATGTAACATGTGTGAAGCTATTATATTATACACAAGTCTTTTCTGTCTCTCCTATAAAACAATTGCTGTTTGTCCTTCAGAGGCCACCAGCCGAGGGGATTAGAGCATGTGGCCCCTCCCTCTCCCTCTCCCCACCCGGCTCCCCCCCACCCCCCCGTGGCCGCCATCCCCACCGCTCCGCCAATCGGCGGGTAAATTTCCGCGGCCAGGTAAGTCCCACAGATATTTCATCTTTATTTTATATTTCATTTATTTTATATCTTACTTTATTTTATATCTCTTGTAAATTTGAATATGTTTCTACTTGGACTGATTGTTGTTGATTGTTAAATGTTTGCACCTCCCGTCACACCAAATTCCTTGTATGTCCAACACACCATGGCAATAAACGGTTCTGATTCTGATTATACACAAGTCTTTTCTGTCTCTCCTATAAAACAATTGCTGTTTGTCCTTCAGAGATCACCTGCCAGGAGGCACCATGGCCGTGTCCCTGTCCCCCCGTCCCCACCCCCCCATGGCCGTGTCCCTGTCCCCCCGTCCCCACCCCCCCACCCCCCCCCCCGTGGCCGCCGCTGCTCCGCCAATCGGCGGGTAAATTTCCACTATTATATCCAAAATCCATTCAAACCCTTAACTCCATTAAAGGTCTAACTAGTTGGATAAAACATGTGTCCACCATAATATATCATTGCATTCCACTGCATATCTGTTCATATGCAGTGAGGACAAAGCACACATTAATATACAAGACAACATTTTTAAATTTAGAACTGGGAATCTCTGATAACCTGTGAAACATCTTTCTTTGACAGCTGGAGGAGCAGGAGAAGTACAAAAAGGGTAAATTCATCATTTATCTACAACTGTGGAAAAGAGGCACCTGAGTCTCCAGTTAACCCGTCTGGGAGAGTTGGCAGCCACCAGTCCACCGTATCAATTAGTTTACTTGTGAGGTTATCGTCTGTCTGTCTGTCTGTCTAGCATACTCTGTCAGGGTTTCCCCTAGTGTACTGCAAGCCCAACATAACGTTGGTGATTGTCCGGTCGAGAGAGAAAGTGTGTGTGTGTGTGTGTGTGCAGTTTATTAGTTGGTGAATAAATACTACAACTCCTTAAGACCCAAGCCAAGCTCCACTAGACTGTGCTCTGTACCTCATGTGCTCTGTACCTCATCAAATCTTCTTTTCCTTTCTCCAGGAGTGGTCGGCTGCGTCGTCGTCAGCGTCGGCGTCGGCACTTACTCCCTCCTGCTCCTCCTGCTGGCCTGAATGATTCGGGAGAGACTCAGTGTGTGAGTAACTTGTTCACTCACAGCAAAATGCAAAATGAGTTTCCTTGAGTTTCAATGTTCAGCTCGTGAGACATCATGAAGGCATAAGTGAACCAGTTATTTCTGTTGTAAGATATTTCTAAATATAATCTAATTTAATTTGTTAAAGGCTCATATTTATTTTGAACTAAATTAGCCCTGTCTAATTGGCTGTTCCAGAGTGACGTAGAACGGCCTGTATTATCTGTACCTGTATTCTTGCTGAGGCTGTGTATGAATTAATGTTTATTGTGGCTTTGAAGGTTTTGACGATGTAGTACATATGTAGTCTATGCATGTAAAGCAAAGGGGGGAGTTAATACCACGTTAGCAGTAATGTTACGTGTGTGTGTGTGTGTGTGTGTGTGTGGTTGTGTGTGTGTGTGGTTGTGTGGTTTATTAGTTGGTGAATAAATACTACAACTCCTTAAGACCCAAGCCAAGCTCCACTAGACTGTGGTGTCATTGTAAAATGAACCTCATCAAACCTTCTTTTCCTTTCTCCAGGAGTGGTCGTCATCGTCGGCGCCGTCGTCTGCGTCGCCCTCCTCCTCCTCGCCTGCCAATAAGTATGAAAGTATGAAACTCTGTAAAAATAATTTACATTGTTCGAGTAACAAAAGAACGTGTTTAAAGAAAATGTTTTTTATTGTTATATTGTTTTTTATTGTTATAAAAATGTTTTTTAATGTTATTTATTGTTGGAATGCTTCACAGCATTCCAACAATAAATAACCACAGAGCTGCCATGTGTTTGGGGCCAAATACTTGGGAGTCAGTTCATAAGTGGAGAGGGAAAGTGGAGAGCTGCCTCATTAGTTTCCAATGCACTGAAGTCCAGATCTGATCCTGTGTGCCAAAGAGAGGAAATGAGCAAACATAGTGGTGTTACTGGGACACTTTTGATGAGATGGTTGTTTGTTGGACACACAGACAGGCTCGTCTTGTCGAGCTTCATTGGGGATGAAATTACAGCAACCAGATGACAATGGCAATGTTTTCCTCACTCTACACAAATTCAAGGAGCACGCTGTTTTGTTTTCTGTGCATGTTTTTAGCAGATCATCAAATATTGAATATATGAAACATTACTGCCAAAGCACGTACAGTACATTATGTGTCATGTGCGAATGCCAGCACATTCTCACCCCAATGCGTCAAATACCGCAGCTTGGTCAGTGTTCCTAAACTTTGAGGCTCTACGTACCACTCTAACGTCAGTTTAAGACGTGTCTTGGATGGATGTTGCAAGCCCGGTGTGTCTTACACACAGAGTGCCTTAGAGCTCGTTGTGTCAGATGCACAGGAGCACTGACCAAGCTACGGTCAATCTTTTCTTCCGCCCATCCATCAGCTTTGTAAACCATGCCTGTGTGTTTGTAGGGTTCATCGTCTGCGGAGCATGTGGAGTTTGGCCTGATGGTGAAGAATGCCAGGTTAAAAGGCATTATGCTGGATATTATTAAAGAGCAGATCAAACACTCGCTGCTCCAAAGTGATTATTTTGTGTTCGATCCTAATGTCACCTTCTGTTCTTTAAAGAATTCAGGAAAAACAAATAGCGAGCCAGAAACAGGGCTACGACAGACAACATGAAGTCCATTTTTTATTTTGTTCTAATCGCAGATTGAAAGTATACAACTGAACATCATGGTTTGATTTTTATTATGAGACTCATAAATAAAAATACAAAACATTACACTACAAAAAACAATCTACTGTTAGGATGTAAAAAAAGAAAAAGAAAATTCTTTTATTTTCACTATCAAAGGCACAACATTGACTTTAGTGACAACATGGAGAAGAGAACCTGCAGCATTAAATCTTTTATTTTCCTTTTTATTTATTTTTTCACACTCCATCAGAGAACACTGACATGTTACAAAGAGGTGCCTGATTCTACATGGAAAAACAAAACAAAAAAGAACAACCTCTATATCAACAGACGGTGGCTATAGATTGGTGGCACAGCTCAACAGGAAACGTACTGCCACGGAAAAAAATAGCACGTTGTCGCTGGAAAAGACAAAGGACCTTTGCAAAGCTCTAATGCAAATTTCAAAAAAATTATACAACTGACAACAATAAGAGAACAAAATAAAGAAAATAAAAAATAATAATTGGGCACCTTCTAAGATTAGGCTAAGATTAGGTTCTGAGGTAGACAAAAACTATAACAATTCAAATCATAATAAAAACACTATTTTCTTAATACAGAGCAACTTGACTGGCACTTGTGCTGTCACAACAATGGAGGAGAGAAGTAGCACAGACAAGCCAGGGAAAGACAGAGAGAGAAAAGCTTTGTTACATAAAAAGCTTCGTTATGCTTGGTCCGACAGGGCAATTGGTCCTCAGTGCTAATATAAAAAAATACAATGTCTTGGTGCTTTGTTACTCAAAACAGTTTTTAGTCTAGACCTCGATGGCACATGCATTGCAACACTGCATGAAATGGCTACTTTGTTCTAGTCGTGCTACGCACTCCGCCACTTGTGCTTGGTAATTCAACAGACATTCAGTAATTTATTCACCAAGTCATACCTCATCAGTGTCCAGGAAACGTTTTGGTTTAGGCTGAACTGAAACAACTGGTTCCCTGGGGCGTATCTTCGAACACTTACAAACCTTTTTATCAATGCTTTTTCGCGAGGCTTTGCCCATACACCACCGTCGCATTGTGACAAAAACAAATGTACTTTTGTGACGGTTATACAGTGACGATCGTACTCTGAAAATACACTAAATAATTGCGAACCCTTGTTCGGTCGGTCAGGATACGTTTTGGGGCGCCATGCTTAAAAAAAAATATATTATGCACAATGTCACTACTTCAGCTCTCTTAGTTCTTAGAGACTTCTAGCCACTTTGCAGTGTATTTGAATGACATAACCTGACAGGAAGTAAACATAGACCCAAGTTGTTGCCGAGCAGTTCAGTTCAGTTGAAACAGTGGAAGCTAGCTCACTGGCTGTTTCTTTCTTTCAGTATTGATCAAAGGACGAGGATATCAACATACCTCATGTTGCACTTAAACTTAACAGAATTGAATATTCTTTAATGTTTTATTTTTATTTATTTATGATATTTGTGATCCGTTGCACCCCTAATATATATAGAATTGTGTGTGTGGATCAGATCCGGATTGCTGTATGCTTTGCCGACCAGGAAAACGCTACAGAGACCTCAATACTAGCGGCAAGTTTCAAAAAGACTCGCCGAGATCAGGCTGTATTTGACTCTCTGTCTCTTTCTTCCCTCCTCACTGTACTATATCTCCTGTCTCTCACTTATTCTCAGACGGATCAGAGATCGCCGGCTGTCGGTAAATAAGTGAACTGAACTCTTTTCACAGTCTCATGTAACATGTGTGAAGCTATTATATTATACACAAGTCTTTTCTGTCTCTCCTATAAAACAATTGCTGTTTGTCCTTCAGAGGCCACCAGCCGAGGGGATTAGAGCATGTGGCCCCTCCCTCTCCCTCTCCCCACCCGGCTCCCCCCCACCCCCCCGTGGCCGCCATCCCCACCGCTCCGCCAATCGGCGGGTAAATTTCCGCGGCCAGGTAAGTCCCACAGTGGCCGTCTCATCCTCTTGTCTCAGCACTATTATATATAAAACTCCTATAAAACAATTGCTGTTTGTCCTTCAGAGGACACCACCACTATCCAGGCGGTGCGCATACGACCGCGTCCGCGTCGTACGCGCACCCTCCCCTCCCCACCCCCCCTGTCGCTGCGGCCGTGACCGTCGCTGCGGCCGTGACCGTCGTCGCGGCCGCAGCCGCGTCCGTCGTCGCAGCCGCAGCCGCAGCGGCAGCCGCAGCGGCTCCCAGAGCGGGGGACCACAGGTAAGTCCCACAGTGGCCGTCTCATCCTCTTGTCTCAGCACTATTATATATAAAACTCCTATAAAACAATTGCTGTTTGTCCTTCAGAGGACACCACCACTATCCAGGCGGTGCGCATACGACCGCGTCCGCGTCGTACGCGCACCCTCCCCTCCCCACCCCCCCTGTCGCTGCGGCCGTGACCGTCGCTGCGGCCGTGACCGTCGTCGCAGCCGCAGCCGCAGCGGCAGCCGCAGCGGCAGCCGCAGCGGCTCCCAGAGCGGGGGACCACAGGTAAGTCCCACAGTGGCCGTCTCATCCTCTTGTCTCAGATAATCTTTCAAGATGGCGCCGCGGACGGCTGCCTCGACGTGTTGGTGCGCATTGTTTTGTGTGTTTTTCGTCGTTAATTGTTGGAATGCTGTTAAGCATTCAGGACAGTCGGGCTTATTAACAGAGCCCGGGACCCCCACTGACTCTGTCATCCCCAGGACAAATTCCTACCGGTCACTCCCCTGCATCCCTTCTATTACACTCGACACTTTACACTACACCTACATCTCACTTGTTTGTAGTCCTGTCATCTGCTCGTTTGTGCACTTTATTTCATATTTCATCTTTATTTTATATTTCATTTATTTTATATCTTACTTTATTTTATATCTCTTGTAAATTTGAATATGTTTCTACTTGGACTGATTGTTGTTGATTGTTAAATGTTTGCACCTCCCGTCACGCCAAATTCCTTGTATGTCCAACACACCATGGCAATAAACGGTTCTGATTCTGATTATACACAAGTCTTTTCTGTCTCTCCTATAAAACAATTGCTGTTTGTCCTTCAGAGATCACCTGCCAGGAGGCACCATGGCCGTGTCCCTGTCCCCCCGTCCCCACCCCCCCATGGCCGTGTCCCTGTCCCCCCGTCCCCACCCCCCCTGTGGCCGCCGCCGCTCCGCCAATCGGCGGGTAAATTTCCACTATTATATCCAAAATCCATTCAAACCCTTAACTCCATTAAAGGTCTGACTAGTTGGATAAAACATGTGTCCACCATAATATATCATTGCATTCCACTGCATATCTGTTCATATGCAGTGAGGACAAAGCACACATTAATATACAAGACAACATTTTTAAATTTAGAACTGGGAATCTCTGATAACCTGTGAAACATCTTTCTTTGACAGCTGGAGGAGCAGGTGGAGGAGGAGCAGCAGGGTAAAAAGGGTAAATTCATCATTTATCTACAACTGTGGAAAAGAGGCACCTGAGTCTCCAGTTAACCCGTCTGGGAGAGTTGGCAGCCACCAGTCCACCGTATCAATTAGTTTACTTGTGAGGTTATCGTCTGTCTGTCTGTCTGTCTAGCATACTCTGTCAGGGTTTCCCCTAGTGTACTGCAAGCCCAACATAACGTTGGTGATTGTCCGGTCGAGAGAGAAAGTGTGTGTGTGTGTGTGTGTGTACAGTTTATTAGTTGGTGAATAAATACTACAACTCCTTAAGACCCAAGCCAAGCTCCTTTGTGTAATACACTAGACTGTGGTGTCATTGTAAAATGAACCTCATCAAACCGTCTTTTCCTTTCTCCAGGAGTGTACTTCCTCCTGCTCCTCCTGCTGGCCTGGATGATTCGGGAGAGACTGAGTGTGTGAGTAACTTGTTCACTCACAACAAAATGCAAAATGAGTTTCCTTGAGTTTCAATGTTCAGCTCGTGAGACATCATGAAGGCATAAGTGAACCAGTTATTTCTGTTGTAAGATATTTCTTAATATAATCTAATTTAATTTGTCAAAGGCTCATATTTATTTTGAACTAAATTAGCCCTGTCTAATTGGCTGTTCCAGAGTGACGTAGAACGGCCTGTATTATCTGTACCTGTATTCTTGCTGAGGCTGTGTATGAATTAATGTTTATTGTGGCTTTGAAGGTTTTGACGATGTAGTACATATGTAGTCTATGCATGTAAAGCAAAGGGGGGAGTTAACACCACATAGCTGCCAGACGCAGGTAAACCATGGTTGAAGGTTTGCGTCCCTTTTTCAGACATTAATACATTATTATATTTTACCTTAGACTTGAGATGTGAATGCTTTTTTTGTCAACTTCCCACGAGGTTTACTTTTTCAGATCTGATGTTACATTTATGACACCACCTTATAGATAGTTCCTCAATTAATAATTTAAAAAAATACCCCCCCCCAACTCAAACACAGAAATTAAAATGAAGGCCTGTACGTGTAAGCTGTTCCTGCTGCTCATTCACAGCTTTTTGTCTAAATGGTCTTCTCTGAACTGTGCCAGTAGCATTTATTTGCGTAGTTTAGTCTAAGAAATGTGATATATATATATATATATATATATATATATATATATAGTACTAAATCGTCACACCAAGACTCATTCAAACACAAATATATATCAATAAACATTACAATAATTAGTCTATTAATATCTCATACTCATTGCCAGGTGAGAAGGCGGCGGCGGCGGCGCAACATTATTACCAACATTATTAAAAATAAATATATAACAAAACTAACTATAGTATTGTGTGGTCTTTGACTGATACACTAATTTGAACACAGGTCCTGCATGATACCCGACAGGAGGATTTAAAACATTATAGCAACTAAGTTCATGAGATATTGCAAAATTCAATTGAGGCAGATGTGATTGGACAATATGGCCAAAAAGGGCTGCACTGGTGAATTATCTTCATTCATTCACACAGTTTTTCTTTTCAGCTGTCACTTGTCTCTTTCACATCTGGCTCCATGGGCTACATTATTATTAGTATTAGTATTCTATCTGACTCATTGTTAAGTCTTGTTAACATTCATTGACATTATCCCTGTGTTGGAATTAAAAAACTATAATATTGTACTGCTGCTGAGGGAAACTGATACTGGTGTGCATGATGCCATCCTCTGGCTGCTGTGGTGAACTGCAGGAGTTAACTCGTGTCAATGTGCAGAGTGGTATTTGTATGTTTTTAGCAGGTTTGTTGCAAATAACAAGCAGTGCATTATTGTGCTATTCGTTTTCTAATCTGATTTGTTTGCAACATAATTAAAGAAAACCACTGCAAACGTCTGTTGCTGAAACATTGTTATCCAAGCTGTGAGTTACAGAAATCCTGTTCAACATTACAACAGTTTTTAGACAGATTTTATTACACGAGGTGACACATTGACGTTAAACATTATTTTGACGTATTTGAAGCGCTACAAGTTTCCACCATTTTACTTACAGACTTATGATTCACCAAAAACTAATAATATGCTTATTCAATCTGTGTGAATATGTATATCTATCTAAATAATTTCTACATTCAAGGAAAGGGGACATGCAGTCAGATGTGTCCTATGTAGTGCAAAACAGGTCATAAATTCCTCATATATTGATCAATGTAAATACATACCTTATTTATTTATGTGGATGTTTTACACTGCAATAACAGCAATATTAAAACTTTAAAATGTACAAATGTCCTGCTGCTCAACAACACTGCCTCTTACTCCATATTTTATTCTTAAACTGTATCATTGATGCTGGATATTTCCAGGTTTGACCTTTATCACAACACATTTTCTCATTTCTGCTCAGGTTTTACCAGGCTTTCAACGGCACTAAATACCGTGGCAATATTCCATGTTTGTTTTTAAATGGCTGATTATACCCCAAAACCTTTTCGTTCAAGACCTTCAAACACAACCAGACACAACTAATGTAAGTGGTTTACATGACTCCTCCACCACCAAACGGGCCTGGAACAAGTGTATGATGCTCTTGTGGATTTAAGTTTTTTTACATTTGCACTTTATATGAACAAGAAACTCTACATTTTGCCAGGTTAATGTATTTGTTGATGTTTTTCTTTTTGTTCATTATTCTTTTAATGGTATATTCACCTTTGCTTGTAGTGTTACCACTACTGTCGGCCTTGTTAATCCTTCATAATGTTGAACAATAATTTAATCTATAAGTGTGTGGGGGCATTTCTGCTTGGGCATCTCAAAAAGCCTTGGGCAGGCTCTGAAAACATCTCATATTGCACACACAAAATGGAACTTTAAAACTCGCTGGTCAAACCTCAAATGATGATAATACTGATAATATTCGTAGGGATAGTTGGTTGCTTGACCTTTGTACATAGATCCCAACTACAGGAAGCTTTTCCCTGTTTCATTGCTATGCGAGTGCCTCCCTGTATCCACTGAGCTACACAGGGCATAGAGCCAATAACTGGCCTGTTGAATTCAGTGCTCTCCCCACTGAGCTTGTGTCCACAGCAGTAGACTCAGGCGACCTGCCACACCGACCACAGCGTGCCCAGTGTGATGCTGTAGGCCACCACGGCCACCAAGTAAACTCTGAATAGCAGCACGTCCAGCACGTAGCCAACCTGCAGCCACTCCTTGGCAACTTCCCGGCACCTGTCCCTCTTTTCCAGGAAGTGGCGTATCGCTGTCACTTCGTGCAGGATGTTGTCCATGACAGGCGGGTTGGGGTCCCTGGATGGGGGCAGACCCAGTCCGATCAGTCTGCCTTCTCTGTCATGGTGGCTGAGCCTTCGGCCTATCTCACAGGTGTGGTGGAGGGGGCACTGGGCTGCAGGATGGGACAAGGACAGGCTTCATATTGCTTAATGTTGTAGTTTTTCATTGGTCAAACATTGACCTCTAAGTTTTTTGATTAGATTACAAATCTGAATACACTTTTGCTTAATGGCACAAGAGTGAAAACCACTGTTGTAGGCTACTGCACATGCGTTCACCTGCACCTTACCAGTCCCATAGTTGTTGTCCTTGTAGTGCTCCAGGTCGGTGCCCTGGGAGGACAGTGTGGGGCAGAGGCTGTGCTTCTTGTGGATGCAGAAGAGGACCGGAGCTCTTTCCAGCACCAAGTACTTCACCCAGTGGGGCACAGGGGGCTGCAGGTCCTGCTTGTGGACCAGACGCACAATCAGGACGGTTTCTGTCAGGCTGATCACCAGCAGGGCCATGCAGACCACGAAGTACACACCTAGAGCACAGGTAAAATGAGACAAGGTGTTTGATGATGATCCCCTCACAGATATTCCATAAAAGCAGATAGCAGTAGAATAATGCTCCATACTTTAATGACTGCGTTTCAGTAGGTTGCAGGTTGGAGCCCAGGCTTTTTGGAGCTGTGATCTTGAAGTTTGCGTGTGCGTGTTATACTGTTAAAGACCTACGGTAACTTTTGTGAGGATGTGTCCCTGCCTTCCACCTAATTCATGCTGCGATAGTCTCCAGCCCTCCAAAATCCTGAAATCGGTGCTTGAATTTAGCCTGAGTGCACTCTCAGAACTTGTTTTGCTCTCACCAATCTGTCTCTGCATGACTTGCAGAGTACTTTTTTTTTAATTTTCACATTAATTTAGAGGTCAAATTAGATCTTTTAAAATCATACGCTGACATTCCTTGCAGAAATCATGTTCTGAATTCAAACTGCTGATACGCAGTAATACATCCCGGTCACCTATCAGAGGGGTTCCTATGGCAGTGGCAGGCAGAGTGTCAGATACAATGATGAGGAAGACAGAGTAGCCCAGCAGCAAGGTGATCTTGAAGGAAACCCTCTCTCCACTGTCTGGTGGCAGATAGAATCCCACAATGTCCATCACCATCAAGAAGATACTGGGCAGCAGCAGGTTCACAGTGTAGAACAACGGCCGCCGCCGGATCACCACCTGGAAAATGTAGGTTAATGTCAAGTCAAAATGTCTGTTGTAAAAGAAGGAAGGACATGGTTAGCTTAGCAGCATAGCATAAAAAAAACGGGAAAAAGCTAACATGGCTCTGTCCTACGTATGTCGATAATTAACATGTTGTATCTTGTTGGTTTAATCCATACAAACTACACCGTAAAAATACAAATTTAAATAAAATAGTGGATAATGCCACAGATGAATGAGGTTAAATAAAATAAAAACACAGAATATACCTTTGGTTTGGACTTTTATTGGTGATTATTAGTGGTCGGTCAGTGATCCCTGTTGTGATTGGCAGAAGGTGAGGAAGCGAAACAGAGCAGGCGGACCAGAACACAAACGAGCGAAGCAAAACGAGGGTCCGGGTCAAATAAATGTATATGTAAGTGTAGGAAAAACAGTAGAAGTAGGTTAAGTCTCAAACACGCATTTTGCTCTAAATAATTTCAGTTTGTTAGCTTGAACGTTCGTGTTTGTGTGTTTGTTTGTGCGCGCCTGAATTATGTGATCAACGCTGGCTAATTGAAATCTCACAGCAGTTAGCCACTGAGCTAGCAGGGTAACGATGCTAACTGCTCAGTTAGTATATTTTAAATTTATATAAGTTTAGTCTAGGTTCATTTTAAGTCAGTGACAGTGGACCTGTCGTTGGAGTCAAAGGTCAGAGAGACCCTTCGTTGACCAGAAAAGCTGCGTGGGTCATCTGATGAGTACACCTGTTGGACCTGTTAAGACCGCATGTGTTCTTCACGTTTCAGTTGTTAAACTCTTGCCATTGCCGGGTCATCTGTCAACGCATTTGACCTTTGAGTGTATAATAGTGTTTCCCTGATTTTTTTCTTTTACAAGAGGGGAGCGACGAGAGGAGAGGGCTCCTATACTTATCTTTTTAGAAACTAAGGTTTTATTATTTTTGGCTTCATACCAAGGTTAATTCACACCCCTGTGAGTAAAGCATATAAACCAGGTCACCGTGACGCATGAAAGCTGTCGATCTCTAAGACAATTGCCAGATTCCATCGCAGAGATATTTACGTTACATATTATTTGGATAGGATTTCCCTTAAAGAAACGTCATGAATGTTTGTTATTTTGTCATTAAAAATGCCATTACATTTAAATACATTAACACTGTTTTACATTGTGGTGATGCAAGTTAATTTAAGTTCAATGAAAGTGTATTTCCTAAATCTTGTGACACCTCGTATGTAAGCTAGACAGACATTTCACCTGCTCATTACTGTGCACGAATTAACTGTAGCTATGTATTTAGGCCTCAAGAGCCCTGGTGCTGGCACACATACAGTAGAAACCTTCCAGCAGGGCGTGCTTTGCAAGCGCACAAAAATCTTTGTGTGCTCCTTCATTTTCGGGGAAACACTTAAATATGTTTTTATATATATATATATATATATATATATATATATATATATATATATATATATATATATATATATATAATTTGGAAAATTGTTTGTTAAGAAAGAGAAAGAAGACGATCATAATGAATGTCTAGACACTAGACATTCACACGTCTAGACTTACATTTCGTTGAGTTGGTCCACTGGCACCAAATGACTGACGAGAATTGTGTGATGAGTGAATATTATTTGAGATATTACCCCAAATTACTGCTATTTTGATACAATATGTTTTGCTTACAATTGTTTATCCGTAAATGTACCCATATAGTACATTTCAAATGTGTTGGAGTTTTTGTTATAGTTTCCTTGGAGTTATTCCAATCTTCACTATCAATAAAGCTTAATGATTCGTCTCAAATTAGTGACATCTTCACTACAGGCTGTCCTTCTGCTGCTCATCTCAGTGAGAAACTTATTTACAGTAAAAATTGCTCAATTTAAAACGTGGCTGTACATAACAATAAAAAAACATCTTGTGAAGCTAATTTACGGTGTATTCTCCCTTTAATTCCAAGAGCGAAAGAGGTGCACGCTGCGCGCCCCCGCTTAACGTGCGCGCAGCCGATGTCCAATACGCGACCGTTAGCTGGGGCGATACGCGGTTCACACGTCTTTGGTGTGACACACGGCCATTGCGACCCGCCAGTCAAACACCCTTCTTAATCAAGAATAAGAAGTTGTCCGACTATGGTAAACAGGTGAGTGAATTTATCAATTCCTATTGTTACTAAAAGTTAAATGTGATATTTGTTGTTTTGTTTCCTTTGAATTTAATTTTGTATATAAGTATCTGCCATACCAGTTGGTGGCGGTAATACACTAATTCATTGTTTGCCAACCGCCAATAAATCTTGAACAAGAAGAAGACGAAAGTTAAATGTCTGTAAGCAGTAGTCTGTAAACTATAAAGAACGAGTGTTTAGCTTTGTTTTAAACATTGGGTTTAACTTGCTAACTAGCTAGCTAGCATGCTAACGTAACTGTGGAACCATTGGTGCTCTGTCGAACTTCGAGAGTACACCAACGGCTGTTTTACTCGCCAGTTGGGTTTAATTAGTCAAAATCCGAGATCACAAATGAGATCCATGCGCGCGCGAAAATCAAACAGCCACGCACCTTTGACGAGCGCTTTTACGTCACTCCGCGAGCAAAATTCACTCTCGCGCGAGCAAAATTCACTCTCGGGCGAGCAGAATTCTCTTTCTTCCCTCCTCACTATATCTCCTGTCTCTCACTTATTCTCAGACCAATCCGGGATCGGCGGATGTCGGTAAATAAGTGAACTGAACACTTCAGTAACATGTGTGAAGCTATTATATTATACACAAGTATTTTCTGTCTCTCCTATAAAACAATTGCTGTTTGTCCTTCAGAGGCCACCAGCCGAGGGGATTAGAGCACGTGGCCCCTCCCTCTCCCCACCCGGCTCCCCCTGCCCCCCACCCGTCCGCCGTCGGCACGCGGCCGCCATGCTGCTGCAGCCCCCGCTGCTGCTGGCCCCCCCCGCTGCTGCTGTGTTTACTTGTATCGTCAGAAGAAGAAGACGAAGAGACAGAGACAGAGAGAGAGTTAGATGAATCAATGACTATTGTACTGAAGTTAAACAACACATTTAATGGGCTTTTATGTGACGTTAACTGATTTAGCGATAACGATTATCCAATTAAAATAAATTGTTAGCTAGCATGCTAATGTTAACTGCCGTAACGGCAAGTAAAACGTCCGTTGGTGGACTGTCAACTACCGTCTCGTCAGTGGCGGTTGGTGGAAAAAAGGTAAGGCCATCCTATCAATTTCAGCTAAATCTATTTGAGGGCGCTGATTGGCTAAATTGTATATATCTTTAAACAGCAATTGGCTAAACTGCTTCATAGACCCGCCTCTTTTGGGCCAAAACGATTTGGCCCCCTTATGCCGTCTCATGTTGTTAGTGTGGTGGAGTCTCTTTTTAAATTGTGTCATACATGTGTAGCTAGCTAACCTTAGCTAACATAGATGCCTCAGGTGCATGTAACGTTAGCCCACAGTGGGGCTAAATGTGGTGGACAGTTTCTAGGTTAATCGGGAGGAGAGTTTGTGTTCTCTAATCAATAATGAAGTCATAAGAAGATTCAAATATATATATATATATATATATATATAGGAAAACGCTACAGAGACCTCAATACTACAAATACCAGCAGCAAGTTTCAAAAAGACTCGCCGAGATCAGGCTGTATTTGACTCTGTCTCTTTCTTCCCTCCTCACTGGACTATATCTCCTGTCTCTCACTTATTCTCAGGCCAATCAGAGACCGCCGGCTCTCGGTAAATAAGTGAACTGAACTCTTTTCACAGTTTCATGTAACATGTGTGAAGCTATTATATTATACACAAGTCTTTTCTGTCTCTCCTATAAAACAATTGCTGTTTGTCCTTCAGAGGCCACCAGCAGAGGGGACACGAGGGAAGTCCCTCTCCCCCTCCCCACCCGGCTCCCCCCCACCTTGCCGCCGCTGCTGACGCCGCCGATGCCGCCGCGGAGCCATCCCCTAATGTAAGGTGCTTTTTTTCCGCAGCCTGGCTCCCAGGCCAGCTCGAAGGCCAGGAACTGGGAATCTCAGATAACCTGTGACACATCTTTCTTTGACAGGTGGAGGAGCAGACCTGGCTCATGCTGGTCTGGATGGCCTGGGTCCTTTGGGTGGCGAAATAAGTATGAAATCAAGTATATACTCTGTAAAAATAATTTACATTGTTCGAGTAACAAAAGAACGTGTTTAAAGAAAATGTCCTGTCTCTCACTTATTCTCAGGAAAATCAGAGACCGCCGGCTCTCGGTAAATAAGTGAACTGAACTCTTTTCACAGTCTCATGTAACATGTGTGAAGCTATTATATTATACACAAGTATTTTCTGTCTCTCCTATAAAACAATTGCTGTTTGTCCTTCAGAGGCCACCAGCCGAGGGGATTAGAGCACGTGGCTCCTCCCTCGTGCTGGCCTGGGTGGTCTGGGAGAGACTGAGCGTGTGAGTACCAGGTGTGTGAAGCTATTATATTATAAAACTCCTATAAAACAATTGCTGTTTGTCCTTTAGACATCACCTGGGAGGAACTGCGTGCATGTGGTCCCCTCCCCAACCCCCTGTGGTCACGTGGTCCCCTCCCCTCCCCACCCCCCTGTCGCCGCGGCCGTGGCCTCAGCAGCCTCAAACGCAGCCTCAGCCCTAGATGAAGCGGCTCCCAGAACAGGGATCCACAGGTAAGTCCCACAGTGGCCGTCTCATCCTCTTGTCTCAGATAATCTTTCAAGATGGCGCCGCGGACGGCTGCCTCGACGTGTTGGTGCGCATTGTTTTGTGTGTTTTTCGTCGTTAATTGTTGGAATGCTGTTAAGCATTCGGGACAGTCGGGCTTATTAACAGAGCCCGGGACCCCCACTGACTCTGTCATCCCCAGGACAAATTCCTACCGGTCACTCCCCTGCATCCCTTCTATTACACTCGACACTTTACACTACACCTACATCTCACTTGTTTGTAGTCCTGTCATCTGCTCGTTTGTGCACTTTATTTCATATTTCATCTTTATTTTATATTTCATTTATTTTATATCTTACTTTATTTTATATCTCTTGTAAATTTGAATATGTTTCTACTTGGACTGATTGTTGTTGATTGTTAAATGTTTGCACCTCCCGTCACGCCAAATTCCTTGTATGTCCAACACACCATGGCAATAAACGGTTCTGATTCTGATTATACACAAGTCTTTTCTGTCTCTCCTATAAAACAATTGCTGTTTGTCCTTCAGAGATCACCTGCCAGGAGGCACCATGGCCGTGTCCCTGTCCCCCCGTCCCCACCCCCCCATGGCCGTGTCCCTGTCCCCCCGTCCCCACCCCCCCCGTGGCCGCCATGGCCGCCGCCGCTCCGCCAATCGGCGGGTAAATTTCCACTATTATATCCAAAATCCATTCAAACCCTTAACTCCATTAAAGGTCTGACTAGTTGGATAAAACATGTGTCCACCATAATATATCATTGCATTCCACTGCATATCTGTTCATATGCAGTGAGGACAAAGCACACATTAATATACAAGACAACATTTTTAAATTTAGAACTGGGAATCTCTGATAACCTGTGAAACATCTTTCTTTGACAGCTGGAGGAGCAGGTGGAGGAGGAGCAGCAGGGTAAAAAGGGTAAATTCATCATTTATCTACAACTGTGGAAAAAAGGCACCTGAGTCTCCAGTTAACCCGTCTGGGAGAGTTGGCAGCCACCAGTCCACCGTATCAATTAGTTTACTTGTGAGGTTATCGTCTGTCTGTCTGTCTGTCTAGCATACTCTGTCAGGGTTTCCCCTAGTGTACTGCAAGCCCAACATAACGTTGGTGATTGTCCGGTCGAGAGAGAAAGTGTGTGTGTGTGTGTGTGTACAGTTTATTAGTTGGTGAATAAATACTACAACTCCTTGAGACCCAAGCCAAGCTCCTTTGTGTAATACACTAGACTGTGGTGTCATTGTAAAATGAACCTCATCAAATCTTCTTTTCCTTTCTCCAGGAGTGGTCGGCTGCGTCGTCGTCAGCGTCCTCGTCGGCGTTGGCGTCGTCGTCGGCACTTACTTCCTCCTGCTCCTCCTGCTGGCCTGGATGATTCGGGAGAGACTCAGTGTGTGAGTAACTTGTTCACTCACAACAAAATGCAAAATGAGTTTCCTTGAGTTTCAATGTTCAGCTCGTGAGACATCATGAAGGCATAAGTGAACCAGTTATTTCTGTTGTAAGATATTTCTAAATATAATCTAATTTAATTTGTCAAAGGCTCATATTTATTTTGAACTAAATTAGCCCTGTCTAATTGGCTGTTCCAGAGTGACGTAGAACGGCCTGTATTATCTGTACCTGTATTCTTGCTGAGGCTGTGTATGAATTAATGTTTATTGTGGCTTTGAAGGTTTTGACGATGTAGTACATATGTAGTCTATGCATGTAAAGCAAAGGGGGGAGTTAACACCACATAGCTGCCAGACGCAGGTAAACCATGGTTGAAGGTTTGCGTCCCTTTTTCAGACATTAATACATTATTATATTTTACCTTAGACTTGAGATGTGAATGCTTTTTTTGTCAACTTCCCACGAGGTTTACTTTTTCAGATCTGTTGTTACATTTATGACACCACCTTATAGAAACTGATACTGGTGTGCATGATGCCATCCTCTGGCTGCTGTGGTGAACTGCAGGAGTTAACTCGTGTCAATGTGCAGAGTGGTATTTGTATGTTTTTAGCAGGTTTGTTGCAAATAACAAGCAGTGCATTATTGTGCTATTCGTTTTCTAATCTGATTTGTTTGCAACATAATTAAAGAAAACCACTGCAAACGTCTGTTGCTGAAACATTGTTATCCAAGCTGTGAGTTACAGAAATCCTGTTCAACATTACAACAGTTTTTAGACAGATTTTATTACACGAGGTGACACATTGACGTTAAACATTATTTTGACGTATTTGAAGCGCTACAAGTTTCCACCATTTTACTTACAGACTTATGATTCACCAAAAACTAATAATATGCTTATTCAATCTGTGTGAATATGTATATCTATCTAAATAATTTCTACATTCAAGGAAAGGGGACATGCAGTCAGATGTTTCCTATGTAGTGCAAAACGGGTCATAAATTCCTCATATATTGATCAATGTAAATACATACCTTATTTATTTATGTGGATGTTTTACACTGCAATAACAGCAATATTAAAACTTTAAAATGTACAAATGTCCTGCTGCTCAACAACACTGCCTCTTACTCCATATTTTATTCTTAAACTGTATCATTGATGCTGGATATTTCCAGGTTTGACCTTTATCACAACACATTTTCTCATTTCTGCTCAGGTTTTACCAGGCTTTCAACGGCACTAAATACCGTGGCAATATTCCATGTTTGGTTTTTAAATGGCTGATTATACCCCAAAACCTTTTCGTTCAAGACCTTCAAACACAACCAGACACAACTAATGTAAGTGGTTTACATGACTCCTCCGCCACCAAACGGGCCTGGAACAAGTGTATGATGCTCTTGTGGATTTAAGTTTTTTTACATTTGCACTTTATATGAACAAGAAACTCTACATTTTGCCAGGTTAATGTATTTGTTGATGTTTTTCTTTTTGTTCATTATTCTTTTAATGGTATATTCACCTTTGCTTGTAGTGTTACCACTACTGTCGGCCTTGTTAATCCTTCATAATGTTGAACAATAATTTAATCTATAAGTGCGTGGGGGCATTTCTGCTTGGGCATCTCAAAAAGCCTTGGGCAGGCTCTGAAAACATCTCATATTGCACACACAAAATGGAACTTTAAAACTCGCTGGTCAAACCTCAAATGATGATAATAATGATAATATTTGTAGGGATAGTTGGTTGCTTGACCTTTGTACATAGATCCCAACTACAGGAAGCTTTTCCCTGTTTCATTGCTATGCGAGTGCCTCCCTGTATCCACTGAGCTACACAGGGCATAGAGCCAATAACTGGCCTGTTGAATTCAGTGCTCTCCCCACTGAGCTTGTGTCCACAGCAGTAGACTCAGGCGACCTGCCACACCGACCACAGCGTGCCCAGTGTGATGCTGTAGGCCACCACGGCCACCAAGTAAACTCTGAATAGCAGCACGTCCAGCACGTAGCCAACCTGCAGCCACTCCTTGGCAACTTCCCGGCACCTGTCCCTCTTTTCCAGGAAGTGGCGTATCGCTGTCACTTCGTGCAGGATGTTGTCCATGACAGGCGGGTTGGGGTCCCTGGATGGGGGCAGACCCAGTCCGATCAGTCTGCCTTCTCTGTCATGGTGGCTGAGCCTTCGGCCTATCTCACAGGTGTGGTGGAGGGGGCACTGGGCTGCAGGATGGGACAAGGACAGGCTTCATATTGCTTAATGTTGTAGTTTTTCATTGGTCAAACATTGACCTCTAAGTTTTTTGATTAGATTACAAATCTGAATACACTTTTGCTTAATGGCACAAGAGTGAAAACCACTGTTGTAGGCTACTGCACATGCGTTCACCTGCACCTTACCAGTCCCATAGTTGTTGTCCTTGTAGTGCTCCAGGTCGGTGCCCTGGGAGGACAGTGTGGGGCAGAGGCTGTGCTTCTTGTGGATGCAGAAGAGGACCGGAGCTCTTTCCAGCACCAAGTACTTCACCCAGTGGGGCACAGGGGGCTGCAGGTCCTGCTTGTGGACCAGACGCACAATCAGGACGGTTTCTGTCAGGCTGATCACCAGCAGGGCCATGCAGACCACGAAGTACACACCTAGAGCACAGGTAAAATGAGACAAGGTGTTTGATGATTACAGATCACAGATATTCCATAAAAGCAGATAGCAGTAGAATAATGCTCCATACTTTAATGACTGCGTTTCAGTAGGTTGCAGGTTGGAGCCCAGGCTTTTTGGAGATGTTATCTTGAAGTTTGCGTGTGCGTGTTATACTGTTAAAGACCTACGGTAACTTTTGTGAGGATGTGTCCCTGCCTTCCACCTAATTCATGCTGCGATAGTCTCCAGCCCTCCAAAATCCTGAAATCGGTGCTTGAATTTAGCCTGAGTGCACTCTCAGAACTTGTTTTGCCCTCACCAATCTGTCTCTGCATGACTTGCAGAGTACTTTTTTTTTAATTTTCACATTAATTTAGAGGTCAAATTAGATATTTTAAAATCATACGCTGACATTCCTTGCAGAAATCATGTTCTGAATTCAAACTGCTGATACGCAGTAATACATCCCGGTCACCTATCAGAGGGGTTCCTATGGCAGTGGCAGGCAGAGTGTCAGATACAATGATGAGGAAGACAGAGTAGCCCAGCAGCAAGGTGATCTTGAAGGAAACCCTCTCTCCACTGTCTGGTGGCAGATAGAATCCCACAATGTCCATCACCATCAAGAAGATACTGGGCAGCAGCAGGTTCACAGTGTAGAACAACGGCCGCCGCCGGATCACCACCTGGGAAATGTAGGTTAATGTCAAGTCAAAATGTCTGTTGTAAAAGAAGGAAGGACATGGTTAGCTTAGCAGCATAGCATAAAAAAAACGGGAAAAAGCTAACATGGCTCTGTCCTACGTATGTCGATAATTAACATGTTGTATCTTGTTGGTTTAATCCATACAAACTACACCGTAAAAATACAAATTTAAATAAAATAGTGGATAATGCCACAGATGAATGAGGTTAAATAAAATAAAAACACAGAATATACCTTTGGTTTGGACTTTTATTGGTGATTATTAGTGGTCGGTCAGTGATCCCTGTTGTGATTGGCAGAAGGTGAGGAAGCGAAACAGAGCAGGCGGACCAGAACACAAACGAGCGAAGCAAAACGAGGGTCCGGGTCAAATAAATGTATATGTAAGTGTAGGAAAAACAGTAGAAGTAGGTTAAGTCTCAAACACGCATTTTGCTCTAAATAATTTCAGTTTGTTAGCTTGAACGTTCGTGTTTGTGTGTTTGTTTGTGCGCGCCTGAATTATGTGATCAACGCTGGCTAATTGAAATCTCACAGCAGTTAGCCGCTGAGCTAGCAGGGTAACGATGCTAACTGCTCAGTTAGTATATTTTAAATTTATATAAGTTTAGTCTAGGTTCATTTTAAGTCAGTGACAGTGGACCTGTCGTTGGAGTCAAAGGTCAGAGAGACCCTTCGTTGACCAGAAAAGCTGCGTGGGTCATCTGATGAGTACACCTGTTGGACCTGTTAAGACCGCATGTGTTCTTCACGTTTCAGTTGTTAAACTCTTGCCATTGCCGGGTCATCTGTCAACGCATTTGACCTTTGAGTGTATAATAGTGTTTCCCTGATTTTTTTCTTTTACAAGAGGGGAGCGACGAGAGGAGAGGGCTCCTATACTTATCTTTTTAGAAACTAAGGTTTTATTATTTTTGGCTTCATACCAAGGTTAATTCACACCCCTGTGAGTAAAGCATATAAACCAGGTCACCGTGACGCATGAAAGCTGTCGATCTCTAAGACAATTGCCAGATTCCATCGCAGAGATATTTACGTTACATATTATTTGGATAGGATTTCCCTTAAAGAAACGTCATAAATGTTTGTTATTTTGTCATTAAAAATGCCATTACATTTAAATACATTAACACTGTTTTACATTGTGGTGATGCAAGTTAATTTAAGTTCAATGAAAGTGTATTTCCTAAACCTTGTGACACCTCATATGTAAGCTAGACAGACATTTCACCTGCTCATTACTGTGCACGAATTAACTGTAGCTATGTATTTAGGCCTCAAGAGCCCTGGTGCTGGCACACATACAGTAGAAACCTTCCAGCAGGGCGTGCTTTGCAAGCGCACAAAAATCTTTGTGTGCTCCTTCATTTTCGGGGAAACACTTAAATATGTTTTTTTATATATATATATATATATATATATATATATATATATATATATATATATATATATATATATATATATATAATTTGGAAAATTGTTTGTTAAGAAAGAGAAGACGATCATAATGAATGTCTAGACACTAGACATTCACACGTCTAGACTTACATTTCGTTGAGTTGGTCCACTGGCACCAAATGACTGACGAGAATTGTGTGATGAGTGAATATTATTTGAGATATTACCCCAAATTACTGCTATTTTGATACAATATGTTTTGCTTACAATTGTTTATCCGTAAATGTACCCATATAGTACATTTCAAATGTGTTGGAGTTTTTGTTATAGTTTCCTTGGAGTTATTCCAATCTTCACTATCAATAAAGCTTAATGATTCGTCTCAAATTAGTGACATCTTCACTACAGGCTGTCCTTCTGCTGCTCATCTCAGTGAGAAACTTATTTACAGTAAAAATTGCTCAATTTAAAACGTGGCTGTACATAACAATAAAAAAACATCTTGTGAAGCTAATTTACGGTGTATTCTCCCTTTAATTCCAAGAGCGAAAGAGGTGCACGCTGCGCGCCCCCGCTTAACGTGCGCGCAGCCGATGTCCAATACGCGACCGTTAGCTGGGGCGATACGCGGTTCACACGTCTTTGGTGTGACACACGGCCATTGCGACCCGCCAGTCAAACACCCTTCTTAATCAAGAATAAGAAGTTGTCCGACTATGGTAAACAGGTGAGTGAATTTATCAATTCCTATTGTTACTAAAAGTTAAATGTGATATTTGTTGTTTTGTTTCCTTTGAATTTAATTTTGTATATAAGTATCTGCCATACCAGTTGGTGGCGGTAATACACTAATTCATTGTTTGCCAACCGCCAATAAATCTTGAACAAGAAGAAGACGAAAGTTAAATGTCTGTAAGCAGTAGTCTGTAAACTATAAAGAACGAGTGTTTAGCTTTGTTTTAAACATTGGGTTTAACTTGCTAACTAGCTAGCTAGCATGCTAACGTAACTGTGGAACCATTGGTGCTCTGTCGAACTTCGAGAGTACACCAACGGCTGTTTTACTCGCCAGTTGGGTTTAATTAGTCAAAATCCGAGATCACAAATGAGATCCATGCGCGCGCGAAAATCAAACAGCCACGCACCTTTGACGAGCGCTTTTACGTCACTCCGCGAGCAAAATTCACTCTCGCGCGAGCAGAATTCTCTTTCTTCCCTCCTCACTATATCTCCTGTCTCTCACTTATTCTCAGACCAATCCGGGATCGGCGGATGTCGGTAAATAAGTGAACTGAACACTTCAGTCTCATGTAACATGTGTGAAGCTATTATATTATACACAAGTATTTTCTGTCTCTCCTATAAAACAATTGCTGTTTGTCCTTCAGAGGCCACCAGCCGAGGGGATTAGAGCACGTGGCCCCTCCCTCTCCCCACCCGGCTCCCCCTGCCCCCCACCCGTCCGCCGTCGGCACGCGGCCGCCATGCTGCTGCAGCCCCCGCTGCTGCTGTGTTTACTTGTATCGTCAGAAGAAGAAGACGAAGAGACAGAGACAGAGACAGAGAGAGAGTTAGATGAATCAATGACTATTGTACTGAAGTTAAACAACACATTTAATGGGCTTTTATGTAACGTTAACTGATTTAGCGATAACGATTATCCAATTAAAATAAATTGTTAGCTAGCATGCTAATGTTAACTGCCGTAACGGCAAGTAAAACGTCCGTTGGTGGACTGTCAACTACCGTCTCGTCAGTGGCGGTTGGTGGAAAAAAGGTAAGGCCATCCTATCAATTTCAGCTAAATCTATTTGAGGGCGCTGATTGGCTAAATTGTATATATCTTTAAACAGCAATTGGCTAAACTGCTTCATAGACCCGCCTCTTTTGGGCCAAAACGATTTGGCCCCCTTATGCCGTCTCATGTTGTTAGTGTGGTGGAGTCTCTTTTTAAATTGTGTCATACATGTGTAGCTAGCTAACCTTAGCTAACATAGATGCCTCAGGTGCATGTAACGTTAGCCCACAGTGGGGCTAAATGTGGTGGACAGTTTCTAGGTTAATCGGGAGGAGAGTTTGTGTTCTCTAATCAATAATGAAGTCATAAGAAGATTCAAATATATATATATATATATATATATATAGGAAAACGCTACAGAGACCTCAATACTACAAATACCAGCAGCAAGTTTCAAAAAGACTCGCCGAGATCAGGCTGTATTTGACTCTGTCTCTTTCTTCCCTCCTCACTGGACTATATCTCCTGTCTCTCACTTATTCTCAGGCCAATCAGAGACCGCCGGCTCTCGGTAAATAAGTGAACTGAACTCTTTTCACAGTTTCATGTAACATGTGTGAAGCTATTATATTATACACAAGTCTTTTCTGTCTCTCCTATAAAACAATTGCTGTTTGTCCTTCAGAGGCCACCAGCAGAGGGGACACGAGGGAAGTCCCTCTCCACCTCCCCACCCGGCTCCCCCTGCCCCCCACCCGTCCGCCGCCGCCACGCCGCTGCAGCCCCCGCTGCTGCTGCCCCGCCACCCCCAAACGTAAGGTGCTTTTTTTACGCAGCCTGGCTCCCAGGCCAGCTCGAAGGCCAGGAACTGCGAATCTCAGATAACCTGTGACACATCTTTCTTTGACAGGTGGAGGAGCAGAGAGCCACATGGGGTAAATTCGTCATTTATCTACAACTATAGTGTATGTGGAAAAGAGGCATCCGAGTCTCCAGTTAACCCGTTTGTACTGCAAGCCCAACATAACGTTGGTGATTGTCCGGTCGAGAGAGAAAGTGTGTGTGTGTGAGAGACAGTGAGCATGAAGTTAGCAGTAATGTTACGTGTGTGTGTGTGTGTGTGTGTGTGTGTAGTTTATTAGTTGGTGAATAAATACTACAACTCCTTAAGACCCAAGCCAAGCTCCACTAGACTGTGCTCTGTACCTCATGTGCTCTGTACCTCATCAAATCTTCTTTTCCTTTCTCCAGGAGTGGTCGTTGGCGTACTCGTCGGCGTCCTCGTCGGCGTTGGCGTCGGCCTCCTCCTCCTCCACCGGGGATGACGGCCTCCGGGGATGACTGCATGGAGTCTTTCTAATCATTAAAGAAAATTAAAATTACATCTGTGGTCTCTCACTTGAACGACTTGTCAGGAAGGGGAAGTTACTGTTGTCACAAGAGTCTTGCCGCTATTTAAGGAAGAATATGTAAATAAATAAAAACAGATGCACATTGTGTAAAATTAGACAAAAAACGTTGGTACAGTACATCAAAAAAGTCATAGATTGGTCATAGACACACACACAGGAGACAATGAAAACTTTAATATCGTTTTTATTTTTTGACGTCTGGCTGTGAATTTCATCTTCCCAACACAGGTCTCCCTGACCTCTGCAGTATTCCTTTAAGAAGCTCAAAACACGAGACAAAGCAAGATATTCTCTCACTCACTACAACTAAACTACAAGAGCACTTCTGTCTCTTCTCAGAAACAAACTGAGCAGCACTTTGGTCAGTCATCTTATTTGGAATGTGATAACAGTTTATTTTTATTGTTTTTTTAAACGCAGTAACATAATCTGACCTCATCCAAGGAAGTGCCAACTCTGTGTAGATTATTCTACTTTTACTGAAATGTCTCCATGATTACTATTTAAACTGGATGGGACAAGGTAATGCTGATTACATGTTCTCATCTCCATCCTCCTCGACTCAACATTTAAACTTTGTCTCGCACAAATACATTCCCAGCAAAAAAAAAAAAAAGATCAGCTTGTGTTGTGACCTTTAGCAAAACAGCAGTTCAGAAAAGGCAATAATTCTGTGAGGCAGAACTATATTTGACACATTCATATTTAAGCATTTTTGAGCATCACCAGTCTGCAGAATAGACAACTCTTTATTTTACACATGCGCCATGGACTTCGTAAGGAAAAGGACAAAAGGTTTGAGGCATTTGAGATGTTGGACCTAAAAACTTCCCAACAACTTTACAAGAATGCAAAAACATTTTAAGACTTTACAAACGGCCTCAGTTAGTCAGATGTAAGCCACGTTCCCTGCGTTGTGATGCATGACTCGGCACTTTACAGTTAAAACAACGAGCAAATGTGAAATGTGAGCCAGACTGAGGGGCAGGTTGAGTATTAACAGTGAGACCTGACCACATTATGTCTGCGACAAGGTCGGGGTTCAATACAATTTCATCTTATCCAAATCTTTTTAAATCTCTTCGTGAATCCATTTAACCTGGAAATAGTATATATACCCTACCGTGGCCGCCGCCACCTTAGCGCGGTCGCTGCCGCCGCCACCTTAGCGCGGTCGCTGCCGCCGCTAACGCGCCACCCCCCAATGTAAGGTGCTTTTTTTCCTCAGCCTGGCTCCCAGGCCAGCTCGAAGGCCAGGAACTGGGAATCTCAGATAACCTGTGACACATCTTTCTTTGACAGGTGGAGGAGCAGACCTGGCTCATGCTGGTCTGGGTCCTTTGGGTGGCGAAATAAGTATGAAATCAAGTATATACTCTGTAAAAATAATTTACATTGTTCGAGTGTTTAAAGAAAATGTTCATTAGACACTTGTGGTGGTTGGAGCCTCATGCCAACCTGAAAATCACGACAGTATATTAACTCTCGGGATGCGCACTGCTGACCTGATATGGACTGCTCAGCTCTGGACTGAACACTTCATGTTTCTGTGCGTCACTTATCTAAAAAAAAAAAAAACTAATTCTGTTCCTTGTAATTAGCCACTGAAGAGTCTATGAAAATGAAGACAAATCAAACATTTTAACTGTAATCTAATACACATTGTTATACTGCTGTATTATATTGTTATGTATGTATTTACTGTGTCTATGAAACGCATGTTATGAAAATCAGTTAAAAAACAATTCATTCTTGAATAAATGATTTCTTTGTTTGATCTACTTTGACTTAGGCATTTTAAATCTTCCATACATTTCCACTCCACACGTTTCCACTCTAAATAAGTACCGTATTTTCCGCACTATAAGGCGCACTTAAAAGCCTTTCATTTTCTCAAAAAACGACAGTGCGCCTTGTAATCCGGAGCGCCTTATATATGGATCAATTGGTTAATTGGTTGATCCATACTGGTTGTACACGGCGCTCTGTCAAAATGTTTCAGTACGACTGGTAAACTACAAAGCCGCACCGCGGTAAACACCGGTACTGTGCTTACTCCTAGTCCAACACCACTTGTGTGTATAAAGACCCCAAAATGGCACCTTTCAAGAGACACGCTTACGACGCTATTCTATTCTATGCGCCTTATAATCCGGTGCGCCCTATATATAAAAACAGTTCTAAAATAGGCCATTCATTGAAGGTGCGCCTTATAATCCGGTGCGCTTTATAGTGCGGAAAATACGGTAAATGTGTATGCATGAGTCAGAACATGCCACATTTTATGAGAATTTACATTTCTGAGGAGGTTATAAAACATTTGTGTGACTAATATTGCACCAACCGTTGCATAACTAATCAAAATAAGGGTGCTAATTCTCTCCGAATGTGGTTAAAATACACGCCAGGTTTGGGTTTTTGCGGTTTGAAGCAGCCAAATTTCCCCCAAATCTACTGAGCTTCTGCTCTATTTGAATCACGACAAATAATTGGAGCGACAAAAACTTAACTCTGCTGATTGAAAGCTTTACTTGACTCTGAAATGTTTGGCTGCTAAAGATGAAAACTCTGGCTGAACTCTTGCGTCCTGGTAGATCAGTGGATTCAAATATATGACGCGTGTGTTCAAATCTGCCTCTCGCTTTGTGCTGCATTTCAATTCAGTGGAGAAAAAAACATAATATCCTTAAATATAAAAAAAAATGAAATATATCGATATGAAATTAAGGGATTTAGTGTTTTCCAATACAATGATATATGTGGCATAGCAGAGATGGATTTGATGCAGCGTTTAGAGACGGTGTTTTTGTTCTCAAAATTTATTTACATTTTTTTTAAAGTTTGTCTAAAAATTATCAGATGGGCAGCACTGGGGTTGATTTACACATTTATAATTCTTGGCTACGCCCCTGTTTAAATGTTTTTTTTTATGGATAGCAAGCAAATTATACATGATATAAAGTCACATGAAGGTACAACATAGACAGAGAAATCCAATTCTCAAGGGACTAGTGGTGAAACATTTATTCCATTAATCAATTAAACAATTCTGATGATCAATTAATCAATCAAAAGGCTTCTCAGTCTAGTTATCTTAGTGTACTATGACCGTCTCTAGGGTTTCAGATTGTTGGTTGGACAAAACAAGCTGTTGGTCTTGAAGAATATTTTACCATCTTTTTACATGAAGACAAATCAACACTAAAAAGAATTGTTTGTTGCAGCTTTAGAAGAGACAGACAACAGTTTCCTCAAAGACAAGCAGGTGTTTTGAGTATTTAGTTGTCAATAACTGAATTAACGTTAAAGCCTGTAGTCTTAAAACACGTCCAAAACATTTTGACACTGGTCTGCACCTCGCAGTGTGAGTGTTGTCAACTCTGGAAAGTGTTCCTGTCAAACGTCATTCTTGGAAACGTAGGAAGACATTAACTGAAGTAGCCCAGTGAGCACTAACCCGGATTTCAACGTTGATTTCTGGTTGAAAAAGCGTTGATATGGGGTCTGAACGTCTTAGACGTATTTTAACCGTCTTTTGAACCGGCTAAATTACGGTTACAATATCAACGTGTCACAAACACCAATTTGTTTTAAAATATTGATGATTTGTTAAGTTGTAGGTTGAAAGAGACGCGATTTTGGTTACTTTAAACGTATTTCTCCAAAATCATATTATGCTGGCTGTTATATGTGGTCTACACGAAGACGTTATTTTAACGCATTCAATGTCTCATATAAAACGTCGTAAATATGGAACTATAGACTGTGTGCTGTCAACAAGAAGCTCCCAGGACATCATAATGAGAGCAGAGCACATTCTGTCTGTATGTTGATGTAAAATACAACTCTTGTGTTTACTGCTGGAACACACATGCGCACGCACTCTGTGCATTTTTCTAAGTTACCCAGTGAGCACTAACCCGGATTTCAACGTTGATTTCTGGTTGAAAACACGTTGAAATGGAGCCTGAACGTCTTAGACTTATTTTCAACGTGTTTTCAACGGTCTAAATTACGGTTACAATATCAACGTGTCACAAAACACCAATTTGTTTTAAAATATTGATGGTTTGTTCAGTTGTAGGTTGAAAGAGACGTGATTTTGGTTACTTTAAACGTATTTCTCCAAAATCATATTACGCTGGCCGTTATATGTGGTCTACACGAAGACGTGATTTCAACGCATTTAATGTTTCATATAAAACGTCATCAATATGGAACTATATTGACTGTTTGCTGCCAACAAGACACTCCCAGGACATCGCAATGAGAGCAGAGCACATTCTGTCTGTATGTTCACGTAAAATACAACTCTGTATTTACTGCTGGAACACGCAAGCGCACGGACTCTGTACATTTTTAACAGACGGCTGGAAACACGGCACGGTTTGAGCTAGCACTTACTGAGTTGATGAGCGAAGTGAACGAGCTGACAGAATAAACGAGGCTTCACGCTAACGACATACTCTGTAAGTAATTTAACTACTTTATTCCAATATTGCAAACCGAAATATCATTACCATACCATTAATATCATGTTATGCGGGCGATGCTGCCAGCATGTTAGCTTGTAGCTTTAGCATGTTTCGAAGAGTAAACACTAGACATGTGTGTTAGTTAATGTTGGAGACACTTTCTTTGTGGACTGTCCCTGTAGCCCAACGTTATAAAATAGAGTATTTAGGACATTTCACATGTAAAATACATGGCGGACAGCGAGTGGGGCTGTACACAATTTAAATGAGGACGTGAGTAAATGTACTGCTAAACAAATGCCTGTAAATACCGTTAGCATATTTCTACAGTACTAATAAGGTCAAATACGGTCAAAACATTGTTGTTTGGGTTATAGCAACAGACAATATAAACAATATACTGTGTAATATCCAGGTCAGCATCGTTCCGTTGAAAACACGTTTAAAAGACGTCTATGGTCTCCGGTGAAGAGAGGTTCAAAACTGGTCTAAAAGTGAATATGTTTTTCTAATACTTGTTTTATATACAGATCTCCACGTTGAAAATATGGCAGATCTCCTGAAACCGGCTCATGTGTGGCTTTGAAAACGACATTTAAAGAAGGAAAAGGAGATTATGGTTTTATATAAAGAACATTGTTTATATTTATATTGTGATCATTAAATACAAATTAACTGTTGCCTGTGTCACTTGGTCTTTTGTCCAGTAAGTGGAAACTGTTGATGTGTTACTCACATTAAGTATTTAGTTGCTGCATTTTGACGGAAAACACTGACGTTGAAAATACGTGAGAACACGTTGAAAAGTGAAAGTTTTTTAACCGACTATTTGAAGACGTTGATTCAATGTTCACGTTTAGACCAGATTTCAACGTGATTTCTAATACTGGCTTTCAACTGATAAATGTGGATGTGGTTTCTTAGTAAGCCTCTAAATCAGGGGTATTCAATTAAAATTCCAAAAGGTCCAGATTGAGAAAATCTCCTCCAAGAAGCTCCCAGGACATTATAATGAGAGCAGATCACATTCTGTCTGTATGGTCACGTAAAATACAACCTCTGTGTTTACTGCTGGAATACGCATGCACACGGACTCATTTTTCTAAGGTAGAGGCGATGGCTGGAAACACGGCACTATTTGAGCTAACGTTAGCTAGCTAGCGCTTACTGAATTGATGAGCGAAGTGAACGAGCTGACGGAATAAATGAGGCTTCATGCTAACGACACACTCTGTAAGTACTTGAACTACTTTATTCCAGTATTGCAAACCGAAATATCATTACCATACCACTAATATCATGTTATGCTCACCATGCGGGCGAGGCTGCTAGCTTGTAGTGTTAGCATGTTACGAACAGTAAACATAGACATGTGTGTTAGTTAATGTTGGAGACACTTTCTTTGTGGACTGTCCCAGTTGCCCAACGTAATAAAATAGAGTATTTAGGACATTTCACATGTAAAATACACAGCGGACAGCGAGTGGGGCTGTACCAGTGGCGGCTGGTCAATAGAGGGCCATGGGGCCTGGCCCCACCTTGAGCCACACAAAAAATAAAAAATAAAATAAAATAAAATAATAATAATAATAAATTATACAATTGTCAATATTTGTGTGTTGGAACTATGGAATGTACCCAGTAATATGTGTAAAATATGATATCTGCGCAAAATATATGCTTTTCCTGCTCGTCCTCTCTGCCTGTGTGCTCGTCTGCTCGTGCTCTCTGCCTGTGTGCACGACACGTCTGAGAATGCGCAGCTAGGGGGGGCAAATCATTTTGGCCCAAAAGAGGCGGGTCTGTGAAGCAGTTTAGCCAATTGCTGATTAAAGATATAAATGAGTGACATGCAATTTAGTCAATCAGCGCCCTCAATACTTGTTTACAGATGTCCAGCTTGAAAATATGGCAGATCTCCTGAAACCGGCTCCTGTGTGGCTTTGAAAACGACATTTAAAGGAGAAGGAGATTATGGTTTTATATAAAGAACATTGTTTATATTTATATTGTGCTTTAATAAATACAAATAAACTGTTGCCTGTGTCACTTGGTCTTTTGTCACTTGGTCTTTTGTCCCTTGGTCTTTTGTCAGGGAGTCCGCGGAGGTACTGCAGGGGGTCCGCGAAATTTTTGGTTGATTAGACAATTACATTTTTTTATTTATTTTTTTCTAAACATGAATGTGTCCATTATTTTAATAGTTCAGTATTGTATGAAAGATAACAGGTATCTTTATGCATGGCAGTGGCACTAATAGGCCATCACTCATTTTTCGTTTCCACGTTTAAAATTAAAACATCAATTTGAATAGCTTGTTTGCATGATTATCATGCAATTGACAGACAATGTTGATATTGGCATTGGTATCAGCTGACAAGGTGTGTTTATAAATGGCAGTGGCACAGCCACCCTACTCATTGTACCTTGCACGTTTAAAATAAAAACATGAATATATGAACCTGTGTATTATTTGAATAGCTTAGTATTGAATGCACAATAAAGAGGTATACACGGTACTAGGCCCATTTAATATAAAACACATTCTAAGCGTGAACGTTGAATCAACGTCTACAAATAGTCGGTGAAAAAACTTTCACTTTTGAACCAATTCTGAACGTCTTTTCAACGTTGGGCGTAGACATCTTTTAAACGTCTATTCAACGGAAAAAATGCTCACTGGGACAGATACGAGAGAGACTTCAAGGCGAACGGGTCCTTATTGCAAAGGCAAGGTGCAGGCTCCCCGTGGCCGACTATCACCTGAAACACATCGAGTGAATATTACAACAAGGAGTACCACCGCTGCTACATGCAAACCATTCCTTCTTAATACTCAGAATACCAACATTTTATTACACATATTGACATGCTAAATATAAATATGTCATTTACAATAACGGAGATGAGCACTTTTATCCTATGGATCTTGTTTCCCAGAATGTTGAACTGAACTATTTCAAAGATGGATCACAATTCAACACTCGTTAATTATTAAATACCATATAAAAAAATCTGGCAGCAGCAGGTACTACCAAACTGTATTGTAAGTAACTAAGGAGACGTAAATTAAGAAAATGCACACAGTATGTACACGTTTAACGATAAAAGAATATTAAAACAAGTTAGAATGAGTCGATCAGTCATAAAAAAAGTGATGTCTCCATTGAATTGCACTAACTTGTATAAAAGGCGCTATACAAGTAAAGTTTGTTTAATTGATGTTTTGTTCAGTCTATCACCAGGACACAGTGGCTCTGACCATGCAAGTTGTTTTGGTGCCGTTGGTGGCTCCGGATAATATATCAGGTAGCCAAACCTGCATCTCATTAAAGATGTGGTGATGACTCATCAGACTTGTAATGTGCCAGCTGTGAACAATTCATCTTTTTATCTATTATTTATTAACTATCTTGAGAAGGTAATCTGCTTGTCATGGTCCCTTTATCATAAACATCTTTAAAAAGTTACAAACAAGATTAATGCGAGATCAATGACAGTTAGATTCTCATTTTATCTCTTTTTATGCGTATCTTTGTTGAGGAACAGCACTGTCCCCCTGTTCAGTTTCTTTGGTGAAATGGTTGAATAGAGAGCTGGGCCGTGGCCTCACTCATTACCAACTGGCTCCGTTAGTATTTACAGCATCATGGCAGGTCGACCTCACAGTATTCATATAGCTTCACACCTCAGACCCATTCACTGTTAGAAACAAACACAGGCTGCATTGGCCCCCAATAAAGAACCGCTTCCTCTGAAAAGATACAGAAGGTTGTGTGGCTTGACTCATCTTTTCTGTTGGTGTGTTGCAACAATGTGGGATGCAGCAGAATCCAAACGCTAATTGGGAAATGAGGAACATCGCCTTTCCCATGTTGAATGCTCTTTCGGGCATCTTTTTATTTCTGATCGGTCAACCATGCACAATCATCCACCTGCTACCTCTAAATGATGGACTTTTTTCTTTTCAAAGATTCTTATTAAAAGAATTCAAAAGGTTTTTTTTGAAAGATGTGCACTTTGTGCCCAACAGCTCGGAAAGCACTGCGAGGCCACTGGGGTGCTGGATTGTTGTGTTTGGCGGCCTATAAAAAATGTAAACACTTTAGGGAATGCTCTTTAATACAGAGTTGCTTTGATATGAAAAAGATCACAATTTAAATAAGTCTAGGCAATTTAGCAAGTGATACAGAACATGGAACAAATGCAACATTATGCTTGACGTCTAACATTTGAAAGTAATCCATGTAGCGCTGTGATTAAAGTATCTTGTTACTAAAGAATCCCAAAAATGTGTAATTCAACGAATTAAAAAAGAATCTGAATTTAAAAATAGTCTCAATATAGCACGCTACATTTAATCATAATGGAAATATTTCAGTTGATTTATGGCTGTACTGAGAACTAAATTAATTCTGATGCTCTCTGAGCCTCAAACCAAACTTCTCTACAAGCTTCAACCTACATTTTCTACAAACTATGAAGCACAACTCTGGAGGAGAGACTAAGTGAGAAGACACCTGTGTGATGAGCAGGTGATGGCGCTTCATTTAAAACAGTTGTTGACGCACTCCACTCCACTCCACTGCTTGAAGCTGAGGTTAAAGCCAAAGAAGAAAGCAAAGATTAGACTACCTTTGTGTCGAGCAGCATTAAACATATTTATCTTTTGCTGTTCATTTGACTGTGAAATCTTTGGAATCACTGTTTCTAAAGACCAATGAGTGAGGCTTGTCATTCAACCCGCCTCACGGAAAGTTTACCGACATTTGGAGTTCCGAATAAGTGGCAAAATCGCAGCCCGGCTTATTATGAGTTATGTTCAGATGAGCGCACTGAAGTTGACCTGTGTACCAAGTGTAAGCCTGCACCGGGCTGTTTAAAAACTCCGCTTTCATTCCACTCCCTTGATGTCATTATATCTCCAGTGGGCCATGTGCCTTTAGTTGACAGCCTCCTGGTTTGTCGACATTATTTCTTTTTCTAAGCCATTCATCGGTGAAAGCGTCCCCAAATTGGCTGCATTTGTGAAATGGCACATTTGTGATCTGGCAACAAATTAGGCCATTCATAAATTTGGAACAATGACAAGAATTCCTGTGTTTGGACTATAACTTTCAATGGCCTGTTTCAGTGAAAGGGCGCAGACATAAATGACTGTGTATGAAACAGTTTAGATTGCTATTACAATCTGTAAAAACAAACCTTGTTACATGTCTTATACTCTTTATAAACGGAGTCTGCATTCGCAGGCAATGCAACAAGGTTTTGGTATTAGAAGCATTCTGGTTTCCAAGTAGTATTGACCAACTCGAGCAGGCTTTGGTTGAATGCAGGTAAACAGTCCGTGTGAAGAGCAACAGAGGCCGAATGCATTGTCCGAAATTTAATCTGGGAAACCACTAGCTATTGTCTGACGATGATTTAGCTCCTTATTGGTTTAAAATGTAAACTGGCACTTTTTAAAACAATCTGGTCGTACACATCGTCTCTCAACTCCAACTCTAGTCTCGCATCTCAAGTTGCTAATTGGACTGTAAACCTCGAGGAGTGCACGGAAACGGTTCAGAGTTTGCACGTCTTATAATGTTTTTCTTATTCTTTTAATGTTCAATTAAGATGCTATTGGTGTTCAATAGTGAGCCACAATAACTGTCTGTCTAACTCCAGTCTATCATATCAATCACCTGATCATATGGACAGCTGTTGCACCTCATCAACACAACGGGGTCCTCTTTCATTAGAGAACAAAAAACTGATCCAGCTCCCAAAAAATAAAGGAAACATGTACGGAACGACAGATACCAAGTATAGTGGAAGCACTGGCTTGCAGACAGAGGTTGCACCTGTGATAATTAAAACTGTTGACATCTCATTATTCTAATGGGCATGTATAGAAATGCCAAACACTCTCAGCTACTGTTATTTATCGCTACCGTGGCCTAAATAAGAGAAGACAGACGCTTGCCTAGAATATTTGGCAGGAGCTTCAGAGACAAAGATGAAACATTTTCTGGTTTTATAAGACATTATGATGGCATGTGTTGAAGTGAAGGATATCATCTCATTGTCAAATTACAAATATACTGTATATTACTTAAAATCAATATTTCAGTTAAAAATGCATAAAAATAACAAATGCAGCTCTGAATCAGCTGCCTGAATGTGTCAACCTGGCCTCAGAGTTTATTCTCAGGCCAAAATAATTCAACATTTTCACATTTTTCACAGATAGTTTGCTTTGCTCATGTTGCAGGAAATAAAACTATTATCACATATAATCACTTTCACTATAGACCAGAGAACCGTATGCTGAATGGCCAAAGATTTGTCCTGTTTTTTTCCCATCTCAAACTTTCACTAATACCAATTTAGCTGTTAAGTGCAGGAGGTATAATGTATTGTGGTTCACACATTGACCGAATCCCTCTTTGCCAGGTGTTTCATGCCTTAACAAATAAGCCACAGAACATATATACATTTATATTCATAACTCCAGTAGCTGAGGTTTACATACACTCACAGATTATCTTAAATACCAACGATTCAAGACAGATCTTTCATTGCATCAAGACATGTACAGTACTCTACTCAAAATTCCGTGGGACTCTTAAATATTGTGTATTCCATATGACTAACATATGTAAACTCTTTTCCTATTATCAGATAAATGTATAAACCCTCCACACTAAATCAAATTATACTACTAGATGAATAGACAAGCACAGTATGTTAGGCCTACTTATACTGAAAAAAACAAAACGGCAACAGTGTAGGCTACTCAAATGTCTTACATTTTTAAATGACGTGTTGTCATCCTGCAGTTCCCTGTGTGTCCACTGGGCTTCACAATTGTGCCAGGGACACTTCTCACAACATGATATTCCTAAATTCATCTCTAATTGTTTTGGATGTGTATGAGCTGTCCATTATTGTTTAATCCATGTTGTCATTAATATCCAGGTGACTGTAGAGAAATAAACATTTGAGCATCTTATGTCTTCATTCTACAAGAACACTTTGAATTGTATTGTTACATTTCGTTGAGTTGGTCCACTGGCACCAAATGACTGACGAGAATTGTGTAATGAGTGAATATTATTTGAGATATTACCCCAAATTACTGCTATTTTGATACAATATGTTTTGCTTACAATTGTTTATCCGTAAATGTACCCATATAGTACATTTCAAATGTGTTGGAGTTTTTGTTATAGTTTCCTTGGAGTTATTCCAATCTTCACTATCAATAAAGCTTAATGATTCGTCTCAAATTAGTGACATCTTCACTACAGGCTGTCCTTCTGCTGCTCATCTCAGTGAGAAACTTATTTACAGTAAAAATTGCTCAAATTAAAACGTGGCTGTACATAACAATAAAAAAACATCTTGTGAAGCTAATTTACGGTGTATTCTCCCTTTAATTCCAAGAGCGAAAGAGGTGCACGCTGCGCGCCCCCGCTTAACGTGCACGCAGCCGATGTCCAATACGCGACCGTTAGCTGGGGCGATACGCGGTTCACACGTCTTTGGTGTGACACACGGCCATTGCGACCCGCCAGTCAAACACCCTTCTTAATCAAGAATAAGAAGTTGTCCGACTATGGTAAACAGGTGAGTGAATTTATCAATTCCTATTGTTACTAAAAGTTAAATGTGATATTTGTTGTTTTGTTTCCTTTGAATTTAATTTTGTATTTAAGTATCTGCCATACCAGTTGGTGGCGGTAATACACTAATTCATTGTTTGCCAACCGCCAATAAATCTTGAACAAGAAGAAGAAGAAAGTTAAATGTCTGTAAGCAGTAGTCTGTAAACTATAAAGAACGAGTGTTTAGCTTTGTTTTAAACATTGGGTTTAACTTGCTAACTAGCTAGCTAGCATGCTAACGTAACTGTGGAACCATTGGTTGGTGTACTGTCGAACTTCGAGAGTACACCAACGGCTGTTTTACTCGCCAGTTGGGTTTAATTAGTCAAAATCCGAGATCGCAAATGAGATCCATGTGCGCGCGAAAATCAAACAGCCACGCACCTTTGACGAGCGCTTTTACGTCACTCCGCGAGCAAAATTCACTCTCGCGCGAGCAAAATTCACTCTCGGGCGAGCAGAATTCACTCTCGCGCGAGCAGAATTCACTCTCGAAGCCCGCGAAACTTCAGCCAAATATCCCAGAATGCATTTTGCACCAGTAACAGGAAACAATGGCGGAGGAGAAATCACACAACTGGAAGTTGAAACTTCTAAATACTACTGTTGTTAAGTCACAGAAAGTAATTTTAGGATGTTTTGAGGCGAGAAGTTAGTTGTTTAAGCATCAAATCTGTGGTCGGTTTGTCAAGATTCAGCCGATGTTAAAATCTGCTCTGACGATTGAGATGTGAGGTGTTGCTAGCGGGACCGGTGTTACGGCCCTACTGGTTTCCCTTCTGTGCGTGTTTTGTGTTCCCTTAACAGCTGCAGCGGTTGTCTGCCTCTGTCGCCTGATTCGTCACACATTCACAAACACATTGCTCGAGATCTAAAAGACACATCTCATATCAATTGCAGGGATTACGATTGTATAAGTGAGCACTGCATCACAGCCACGTATGAAGAAATACATAGAAGAAGATACATTTATGCAAAGATCGCAACAACCTGGATTCAAACTCTGTCCAGCAAAACAGTAAAACTCCCTAAGGCGGTCGCGCTACGCACTCCGCCACTCGTGCGTGGTAATTTAACAGACATTCAGTAATTTATTCACCAAGTCATACCTCATCAGTGTCCAGGAAACGTTTTGGTTTAGGCTGAACTGAAACAACTGGTTCCCTGGGGCGTATCTTCGAACACTTACAAACCTTTTTATCAATGCTTTTTCGCGAGGCTTTGCCCATACACCACCGTCACATTTTGACAAAAACAAATGTACTTTTGTGACGGTTATACAGTGACGATCGTACTTTGAAAATACACTAAATAATTGCGAACCCTTGTTTGGTCATGTCACTACTTCAGCTCTCTTAGTTCTTAGAGACTTCTAGCCACTTTGCAGTGTATTTGAATGACATAACCTGACAGGAAGTAAACATAGACCCAAGTTGTTGCCGAGCAGTTCAGTTCAGTTGAAACAGTGGAAGCTAGCTCACTGGCTGTTTCTTTCTTTCAGTATTGATCAAAGGACGAGGATATCAACATACCTCATGTTGCACTTAAACTTAACAGAATTGAATATTCTTTAATGTTTTATTTTTATTTATTTATGATATTTGTGATCCGTTGCACCCCTAATATATATAGAATTGTGTGTGTGGATCAGATCCGGATTGCTGTATGCTTTGCCGACCAGGAAAACGCTACAGAGACCTCAATACTAGCGGCAAGTTTCAAAAAGACTCGCCGAGATCAGGCTGTATTTGACTCTCTGTCTCTTTCTTCCCTCACTATACTATATCTCCTGTCTCTCACTTATTCTCAGACGGGTCAGAGATCGCCGGCTGTCGGTAAATAAGTGAACTGAACTCTTTTCACAGTCTCATGTAACATGTGTGAAGCTATTATATTATACACAAGTCTTTTCTGTCTCTCCTATAAAACAATTGCTGTTTGTCCTTCAGAGGCCACCAGCCGAGGGGATTAGAGCACGTGGCCCCTCCCTCTCCCCACCCGGCTCCCCCTGCCCCCCACCCGTCCGCCGTCGGCACGCGGCCGCCATGCTGCTGCAGCCCCCGCTGCTGCTGGCCCCCCCCCGCTGCTGCTGTGTTTACTTGTATTGTCAGAAGAAGAAGACGAAGAGACAGAGACAGAGAGAGAGTTAGATGAATCAATGACTATTGTACTGAAGTTAAACAACACATTTAATGGGCTTTTATGTGACGTTAACTGATTTAGCGATAACGATTATCCAATTAAAATAAATTGTTAGCTAGCATGCTAATGTTAACTGCCGTAACGGCAAGTAAAACGTCCGTTGGTGGACTGTCAACTACCGTCTCGTCAGTGGCGGTTGGTGGAAAAAAGGTAAGGCCATCCTATCAATTTCAGCTAAATCTATTTGAGGGCGCTGATTGGCTAAATTGTATATATCTTTAAACAGCAATTGGCTAAACTGCTTCATAGACCCGCCTCTTTTGGGCCAAAACGATTTGGCCCCCTTATGCCGTCTCATGTTGTTAGTGTGGTGGAGTCTCTTTTTAAATTGTGTCATACATGTGTAGCTAGCTAACCTTAGCTAACATAGATGCCTCAGCTGCATGTAACGTTAGCCCACAGTGGGGCTAAATGTGGTGGACAGTTTCTAGGTTAATCGGGAGGAGAGTTTGTGTTCTCTAATCAATAATGAAGTCATAAGAAGATTCAAATATATATATATATATATATATAGGAAAACGCTACAGAGACCTCAATACTACAAATACCAGCAGCAAGTTTCAAAAAGACTCGCCGAGATCAGGCTGTATTTGACTCTGTCTCTTTCTATCTCCTGTCTCTCACTTATTCTCAGGCCAATCAGAGACCGCCGGCTCTCGGTAAATAAGTGAACTGAACTCTTTTCACAGTTTCATGTAACATGTGTGAAGCTATTATATTATACACAAGTCTTTTCTGTCTCTCCTATAAAACAATTGCTGTTTGTCCTTCAGAGGCCACCAGCAGAGGGGACACGAGGGAAGTCCCTCTCCACCTCCCCACCCGGCTCCCCCTGCCCCCCACCCGTCCGCCGCCGCTGCAGCCCCCGCTGCTGCTGCCCCGCCACCCCCAAACGTAAGGTGCTTTTTTTACGCAGCCTGGCTCCCAGGCCAGCTCGAAGGCCAGGAACTGCGAATCTCAGATAACCTGTGACACATCTTTCTTTGACAGGTGGAGGAGCAGAGAGCCACATGGGGTAAATTCGTCATTTATCTACAACTATAGTGTATGTGGAAAAGAGGCATCCGAGTCTCCAGTTAACCCGTTTGTACTGCAAGCCCAACATAACGTTGGTGATTGTCCGGTCGAGAGAGAAAGTGTGTGTGTGTGTGTGTGTGTACAGTTTATTAGTTGGTGAATAAATACTACAACTCCTTAAGACCCAAGCCAAGCTCCTTTGTGTAATACACTAGACTGTGGTGTCATTGTAAAATGAACCTCATCAAATCTTCTTTTCCTTTCTCCAGGAGTGGTCGGCTGAGTCGTCGTCAGCGTCCTCGTCGGCGTTGGCGTCGTCGTCGGCACTTACTCCCTCCTGCTCCTCCTGCTGGCCTGGATGATTCGGGAGAGACTCAGTTTGTGAGTAACTTGTTCACTCACAGCAAAATGCAAAATGAGTTTCCTTGAGTTTCAATGTTCAGCTCGTGAGACATCATGAAGGCATAAGTGAACCAGTTATTTCTGTTGTAAGATATTTCTAAATATAATCTAATTTAATTTGCCAAAGGCTCATATTTATTTTGAACTAAATTAGCCCTGTCTAATTGGCTGTTCCAGAGTGACGTAGAACGGCCTGTATTATCTGTACCTGTATTCTTGCTGAGGCTGTGTATGAATTAATGTTTATTGTGGCTTTGAAGGTTTTGACGATGTAGTACATATGTAGTCTATGCATGTAAAGCAAAGGGGGGAGTTAATACCACATAGCTGCCAGACGCAGGTAAACCATGGTTGAAGGTTTGCGTCCCTTTTTCAGACATTAATACATTATTATATTTTACCTTAGACTTGAGATGTGAATGCTTTTTTTGTCAACTTGCCACGAGGTTTACTTTTTCAGATCTGTTGTTACATTTATGACACCACCTTATAGATAGTTCCTCAATTAATAATTTAAAAAAATACCCCCCCCCAACTCAAACACAGAAATTAAAATGAAGGCCTGTACGTGTAAGCTGTTCCTGCTGCTCATTCACAGCTTTTTGTCTAAATGGTCTTCTCTGAACTGTGCCAGTAGCATTTATTTGCGTAGTTTAGTCTAAGAAATGTGATATATATATATATATATATATATATATATAGTACTAAATCGTCATACCAAGACTCATTCAAACACAAATATATATCAATAAACATTACAATAATTAGTCTATTAATATCTCATACTCATTGCCAGGTGAGAAGGCGGCGGCGGCGGCGCAACATTATTACCAACATTATTAAAAATAAATATATAACAAAACTAACTATAGTATTGTGTGGTCTTTGACTGATACACTAATTTGAACACAGGTCCTGCATGATACCCGACAGGAGGATTTAAAACATTATAGCAACTAAGTTCATGAGATATTGCAAAATTCAATTGAGGCAGATGTGATTGGACAATATGGCCAAAAAGGGCTGCACTGGTGAATTATCTTCATTCATTCACACAGTTTTTCTTTTCAGCTGTCACTTGTCTCTTTCACATCTGGCTCCATGGGCTACATTATTATTAGTATTAGTATTCTATCTGACTCATTGTTAAGTCTTGTTAACATTCATTGACATTATCCCTGTGTTGGAATTAAAAAACTATAATATTGTACTGCTGCTGAGGGAAACTGATACTGGTGTGCATGATGCCATCCTCTGGCTGCTGTGGTGAACTGCAGGAGTTAACTCGTGTCAATGTGCAGAGTGGTATTTGTATGTTTTTAGCAGGTTTGTTGCAAATAACAAGCAGTGCATTATTGTGCTATTCGTTTTCTAATCTGATTTGTTTGCAACATAATTAAAGAAAACCACTGCAAACGTCTGTTGCTGAAACATTGTTATCCAAGCTGTGAGTTACAGAAATCCTGTTCAACATTACAACAGTTTTTAGACAGATTTTATTACACGAGGTGACACATTGACGTTAAACATTATTTTGACGTATTTGAAGCGCTACAAGTTTCCACCATTTTACTTACAGACTTATGATTCACCAAAAACTAATAATATGCTTATTCAATCTGTGTGAATATGTATATCTATCTAAATAATTTCTACATTCAAGGAAAGGGGACATGCAGTCAGATGTTTCCTATGTAGTGCAAAACAGGTCATAAATTCCTCATATATTGATCAATGTAAATACATACCTTATTTATTTATGTGGATGTTTTACACTGCAATAACAGCAATATTAAAACTTTAAAATGTACAAATGTCCTGCTGCTCAACAACACTGCCTCTTACTCCATATTTTATTCTTAAACTGTATCATTGATGCTGGATATTTCCAGGTTTGACCTTTATCACAACACATTTTCTCATTTCTGCTCAGGTTTTACCAGGCTTTCAACGGCACTAAATACCGTGGCAATATTCCATGTTTGTTTTTAAATGGCTGATTATACCCCAAAACCTTTTCGTTCAAGACCTTCAAACACAACCAGACACAACTAATGTAAGTGGTTTACATGACTCCTCCGCCACCAAACGGGCCTGGAACAAGTGTATGATGCTCTTGTGGATTTAAGTTTTTTTACATTTGCACTTTATATGAACAAGAAACTCTACATTTTGCCAGGTTAATGTATTTGTTGATGTTTTTCTTTTTGTTCATTATTCTTTTAATGGTATATTCACCTTTGCTTGTAGTGTTACCACTACTGTCGGCCTTGTTAATCCTTCATAATGTTGAACAATAATTTAATCTATAAGTGCGTGGGGGCATTTCTGCTTGGGCATCTCAAAAAGCCTTGGGCAGGCTCTGAAAACATCTCATATTGCACACACAAAATGGAACTTTAAAACTCGCTGGTCAAACCTCAAATGATGATAATAATGATAATATTTGTAGGGATAGTTGGTTGCTTGACCTTTGTACATAGATCCCAACTACAGGAAGCTTTTCCCTGTTTCATTGCTATGCGAGTGCCTCCCTGTATCCACTGAGCTACACAGGGCATAGAGCCAATAACTGGCCTGTTGAATTCAGTGCTCTCCCCACTGAGCTTGTGTCCACAGCAGTAGACTCAGGCGACCTGCCACACCGACCACAGCGTGCCCAGTGTGATGCTGTAGGCCACCACGGCCACCAAGTAAACTCTGAATAGCAGCACGTCCAGCACGTAGCCAACCTGCAGCCACTCCTTGGCAACTTCCCGGCACCTGTCCCTCTTTTCCAGGAAGTGGCGTATCGCTGTCACTTCGTGCAGGATGTTGTCCATGACAGGCGGGTTGGGGTCCCTGGATGGGGGCAGACCCAGTCCGATCAGTCTGCCTTCTCTGTCATGGTGGCTGAGCCTTCGGCCTATCTCACAGGTGTGGTGGAGGGGGCACTGGGCTGCAGGATGGGACAAGGACAGGCTTCATATTGCTTAATGTTGTAGTTTTTCATTGGTCAAACATTGACCTCTAAGTTTTTTGATTAGATTACAAATCTGAATACACTTTTGCTTAATGGCACAAGAGTGAAAACCACTGTTGTAGGCTACTGCACATGCGTTCACCTGCACCTTACCAGTCCCATAGTTGTTGTCCTTGTAGTGCTCCAGGTCGGTGCCCTGGGAGGACAGTGTGGGGCAGAGGCTGTGCTTCTTGTGGATGCAGAAGAGGACCGGAGCTCTTTCCAGCACCAAGTACTTCACCCAGTGGGGCACAGGGGGCTGCAGGTCCTGCTTGTGGACCAGACGCACAATCAGGACGGTTTCTGTCAGGCTGATCACCAGCAGGGCCATGCAGACCACGAAGTACACACCTAGAGCACAGGTAAAATGAGACAAGGTGTTTGATGATTACAGATCACAGATATTCCATAAAAGCAGATAGCAGTAGAATAATGCTCCATACTTTAATGACTGCGTTTCAGTAGGTTGCAGGTTGGAGCCCAGGCTTTTTGGAGATGTTATCTTGAAGTTTGCGTGTGCGTGTTATACTGTTAAAGACCTACGGTAACTTTTGTGGGGATGTGTCCCTGCCTTCCACCTAATTCATGCTGCGATAGTCTCCAGCCCTCCAAAATCCTGAAATCGGTGCTTGAATTTAGCCTGAGTGCACTCTCAGAACTTGTTTTGCCCTCACCAATCTGTCTCTGCATGACTTGCAGAGTACTTTTTTTTTAATTTTCACATTAATTTAGAGGTCAAATTAGATATTTTAAAATCATACGCTGGCATTCCTTGCAGAAATCATGTTCTGAATTCAAACTGCTGATACGCAGTAATACATCCCGGTCACCTATCAGAGGGGTTCCTATGGCAGTGGCAGGCAGAGTGTCAGATACAATGATGAGGAAGACAGAGTAGCCCAGCAGCAAGGTGATCTTGAAGGAAACCCTCTCTCCACTGTCTGGTGGCAGATAGAATCCCACAATGTCCATCACCATCAAGAAGATACTGGGCAGCAGCAGGTTCACAGTGTAGAACAACGGCCGCCGCCGGATCACCACCTGGGAAATGTAGGTTAATGTCAAGTCAAAATGTCTGTTGTAAAAGAAGGCAGGACATGGTTAGCTTAGCAGCATAGCATAAAAAAAACGGGAAAAAGCTAACATGGCTCTGTCCTACGTATGTCGATAATTAACATGTTGTATCTTGTTGGTTTAATCCATACAAACTACACCGTAAAAATACAAATTTAAATAAAATAGTGGATAATGCCACAGATGAATGAGGTTAAATAAAATAAAAACACAGAATATACCTTTGGTTTGGACTTTTATTGGTGATTATTAGTGGTCGGTCAGTGATCCCTGTTGTGATTGGCAGAAGGTGAGGAAGCGAAACAGAGCAGGCGGACCAGAACACAAACGAGCGAAGCAAAACGAGGGTCCGGGTCAAATAAATGTATATGTAAGTGTAGGAAAAACAGTAGAAGTAGGTTAAGTCTCAAACACGCATTTTGCTCTAAATAATTTCAGTTTGTTAGCTTGAACGTTCGTGTTTGTGTGTTTGTTTGTGCGCGCCTGAATTATGTGATCAACGCTGGCTAATTGAAATCTCACAGCAGTTAGCCGCTGAGCTAGCAGGGTAACGATGCTAACTGCTCAGTTAGTATATTTTAAATTTATATAAGTTTAGTCTAGGTTCATTTTAAGTCAGTGACAGTGGACCTGTCGTTGGAGTCAAAGGTCAGAGAGACCCTTCGTTGACCAGAAAAGCTGCGTGGGTCATCTGATGAGTACACCTGTTGGACCTGTTAAGACCGCATGTGTTCTTCACGTTTCAGTTGTTAAACTCTTGCCATTGCCGGGTCATCTGTCAACGCATTTGACCTTTGAGTGTATAATAGTGTTTCCCTGATTTTTTTCTTTTACAAGAGGGGAGCGACGAGAGGAGAGGGCTCCTATACTTATCTTTTTAGAAACTAAGGTTTTATTATTTTTGGCTTCATACCAAGGTTAATTCACACCCCTGTGAGTAAAGCGTATAAACCAGGTCACCGTGACGCATGAAAGCTGTCGATCTCTAAGACAATTGCCAGATTCCATCGCAGAGATATTTACGTTACATATTATTTGGATAGGATTTCCCTTAAAGAAACGTCATAAATGTTTGTTATTTTGTCATTAAAAATGCCATTACATTTAAATACATTAACACTGTTTTACATTGTGGTGATGCATGTTAATTTAAGTTCAATGAAAGTGTATTTCCTAAATCTTGTGACACCTCGTATGTAAGCTAGACAGACATTTCACCTGCTCATTACTGTGCACGAATTAACTGTAGCTATGTATTTAGGCCTCAAGAGCCCTGGTGCTGGCACACATACAGTAGAAACCTTCCAGCAGGGCGTGCTTTGCAAGCGCACAAAAATCTTTGTGTGCTCCTTCATTTTAGGGGAAACACTTAAATATGTTTATATATATATATATATATAATTTGGAAAATTGTTTGTTAAGAAAGAGAAAGAAGACGATCATAATGAATGTCTAGTAACAGCAGACTGGCATGTCTTGAGGTCAGGCCACCTAAAGACAAAACCTTTGATGCAACACCCCACTTTTTTGCCTTGCATATAACACACACACACACACACACACACACATACATCTTAAAATCATTATTTCAAATACTTACATGGAACTTCATCTCAGCATAATAGTCGTCATTGTCAACACTGAAGATCTTGTAGTTGGACAGTATGTGGAGCAGCTCCCACTCTCCTTGGTTCATGAAGACGCTCTTGTCCTCCCTGAGCTCCTCGGGGCTTCGCATCAGGGTGATGTTGATGTCATCAACTACAGATCGAACACAATGTCGGGAGCAGCGTGAAACGGCCATGGCAACAAGTTACCTTTCGCCCTCCACTCTGTTCTCTCAGCGCATGTCACAGCGGGGGAGAGTTCACAGATGCACAGAACAGAGCGGTTGTTTCACTCAAGTCTTAATGAGAAGAGTTGAAGACAGAGGCAGCTGTTGTTGTCTGATGCCGGTGAATGTTTTTCAATAGGCATGCACCGATCAGTGTTTGTATGCCTTACTGTGTGACTGGGATCTTTCTTTATTGTGTCAGGAAACAGCAGGCTTGATTTAAACACTGCTATCCTAACTTTGTAAAACAAGAAAGAAGTACATCGATGTAAATTTACTGAATTGTTATTTTTCATTAAAATAATTAATCAGCAACTTGATTAAAAGAAAGTTGCTGGTGTAAACCTTTTTAATGTGGCAACAAATTGGTCAAAAGTTACACAGGAATTACATTCCAGAATATAAAGTATGTAGCATATAAACTACAAACTAAACGAAAAGTATCTCAACATAGAATTGAATTGAATAGATCGGCCCCATTATCACCCATATCAATCGAGCTATTGTAGTCAGTATGGTCACGATATTGGTGCATCCCTATTTTTCACCATTTTGCCAGAATTAAATCAAAAGTAGCATAATGGCAGATTATTTGTGTCACTGAGAGGGCTGCAGAGGAATGTGGATAATGTGAAGTACCTGTAAATACTCCAAAAATGTTAGAAATCTGAAATACAAGCTCTAGAATGGGGAATGTACTGAGAGCCTATTCTATCATAGTTTTAGTTTGGTAAAGGGTTTTAGTATAAATATTTGCGAAAAGACTGCTATTATATTGTCTATATTGTCTGAAATATTTTTTTCTTAGTAATTGAAAACATTACCCAAGTTGTAATGAGCTGTGATAGTCCTTTAATGCAGGTTTAAGTCATTGATGTAGATATGTTTCTAAAGGAAGTCGGTTCCATTCTGTGCTCATTTTGAAGTTAAAACAAAATAAATGTTCAATCACATCGTAAATGAGGGTGAGAGAAAGTGATGAATGTCTTACTGGTATGTAGCCAGCTCTGGAAGGTGAGGCTGCATTTCTGGACATCAAATGGAAAGTTGTAGATGTTGAGAGTGCAGGCCGTGACCACCTGGATGGGCTTGTAGTTGCGCACCAGTCCGTCATGTGTCACGTAGACGTAAGGTATGTCTGGAGACTTCCCCACATCTACGCTGCAAGTCAGAGACAAACATGTCAACAACAACTTGTTGAGAAGCAAAGACGGATGCTGATGGAATATTAGAAGGAGCAGAAGCGATGGTGTCAACAGAAGCAGTTCTTACAACTCATTGATGAGGATGTCAGGCACCCACACATTAGTAGTAGGTATAGAAACCTGTTTGACTTCATCAAAGTCTTCTGGGTTCCACACCAGGAATTCATCCGTCCATGACTAAAGTATTGTCGACAGGAAGAAGCTAAATTAGTGATGATTTGATATGGATTTTTGCAGGATAGAGTGTAAACACATATAACAATAGTGTTTCAGCAACAGATGTTATATTTAGACTGTAAAGACAGCTGGTTTTGAAGAGGAATAAGAAACACAAATATCGCACAGTTAAAACCTTACAAATTTACAAATGTAATCAGAAATTACACTGAGTTTGCTATTATAATTATAAGACATTAGTTTAATGGATCAAATATTTGATAGTGTAATAATGCAGTAAATAAAAGTAGCTGTGTTCCTGATGTAGCGTCTATGGGGCAACTTACAGTACATGTTGTGATGTTTGGAAATTCTTTTGTCTTACCTGTCTGTACCACACATACGTTGTTAACACCTGGTTCTTCTCATCCTGTAGTGGAATAGAAGACATCAGAGTTTTAGAAAAATCATTTTAAAATTGTATTTGAATACATCAATTTATTTTATATTGTGCTGATTGCATATTTAAAGAACATTTAAATGTAACACCCACACGCCAATCGGATTATTTTTTAATAAAGCTTCAAATGAATAGTTCAAGAATATGCTCTGATGTATTAGAAACACTTAATAGTTGGGATGCATCAATACTAACGTTGGATATTGTGCCGAAATACAGACTCAAATGCTGGATTCCATATTGGTGACAATGGAGCAGATCTATTCAATTCAAGTGTTTGTTTACATACTATATTCATTTTATACTGGAATTTTAATTCCTGTATACATTTTGACCAATTAGTTGCTACATTTATCGTTACAGATTCAACCCCACCATAAAACGCTGATTAATATACCGTACGCCTTTCAAAGACCAGCCGACAGGCCTGAAAAACAACAACCAATTTTTTCCACAGGGACCGTAGGAGGTTAATCCATTCGTTCTGCTGTTTTAATATAAGTGCTACTAATCAAATATAAACCTCTACAGCCTCAATCAGGTTTGTACGTTTGTATGTGTAATGCAAATAATTATGCAGATGGAATATAGAACAATAATTAAAGGAGTCCCGGTATGCACAGTAGATGATATACATAAAACTGCATAGTAGTTCACTGTTGGCAGGTTAGGGTAACATTCAGGAAGTGTGTAACTCACCACATTGAGGATGGAGTAAACCATGAGGTCTATGGCCACTATAGTGGACGTCCTCCAGTCTTTCACTGGTCTCACTCCCTTCTTATAACCCGCATTCAAAAACTCAGATAGCCGCACTAATGTGGCATTGGCAAATCTTCCTGGGCTGCTGCCCAGTTTCTTCACTGAAAACGTATAAAATATTAAATCATGCTATGTGCACTATTGTCAGCGAGAGATATAAGACAACATCTTGGTTTTAATATAATAATGTCAAATTAACTAAAATGTTTCCGTCTTGTAAACTATGATTCGAACAATTTTTCTAATATGTGAGTAATATTTAAGCAATTACCTCTAATATTGCAGTCAGACCACAGAGTCAAAATAATATATATTAATTTATATATATATATAATATATTAACCTTTTCTCAGACATTTAAAGGGCTTATGACTCAAATTTTGCTGGCAAGTAAGAGTTAAGGGACTTTGTCATGATATGCCAACAGTCAAGTATTTGAAAGCATATATTGTAGTAAAACAGAAGCTGCTGTACCTGTGCAGGCTCTCGATGCTCCTTGAATAAGAAGGAAAATGAGTGCAGTCCAGGCTGATGACAGTCTCATGGTGCCAGTTCACCTGTGTTTTCTTCCCCCGCTGTGGAAGTCTGACTGCCGCTCTGATGAAAGGCCACGGGATGCCTCACACCCATATCCTCCATATCCATCCACTTTATCCATAACTTCGTTCGCATCCACTTTCAAAACCTTGTTAGCGTCACTCAGCTCCTGAGGGTGTAGCCATCTGAGCTGACGCCACTCCTCCGTGTTCAATAAAGCACCCGCTCTCAGAGATAAATGGAGCTGAAAGACTGCAGAAATGAAAGCTAGTGACCGGATCGTATGTCACGTCTGAGTGATCATCTAATTAAGTAGTATGCCAACATCAGGCCAGTATGTTATAGTGATTTAGCACAATTAAGAGACTGTTAGGCAAGAGTGTCAACTAACTTACTGACAGCAAAGTTTCAGCGTTTAATGTCCTCTATCACTTAAAACATAGTTTCCTGCCTTACTTTACTTAATGCTGAGATCCCAAATATTGAAGGTTGCCATTATTGAAAGGAAATTATTTGATCAAATGAGATTTAGTTTGCCAGTTGTGTGCTCACCAACAACATTTGAATAAAAGAACTCCACTGACAAATACACAACCTGGCCAAAAGTATGTGGACGCCTGAACATCCCTGCCATATCTGACAGCTGAACATGTATTCTATGGGCATTCATATGCTGCAATAACAGCCTCCCCTCTTTGAGGAAGGCTTTCCACAAGACTTTGGAACCTGGTTGTAGAGAGTTGCTACCACTCAGTTGCTAGAGCATCAGTGAGGTCGGCCGATAAGACCTGATTTGCAGTCAGCTTCTTGTTTATTTGAGTAATGGCAGCAGTTTCCACTCTTGTTTTACTCACTATCAAAGGATACCAGTATGAGGGAATTTGCACTTGTTTATCTAGAGGGTTGTTTTACACCTGACCATGCTTTCTTTGGATTTGTTTGTGCCTGGCTGAATAGCTAATGTACAGAAACATCCCAGAAGAACTGAGAATCATCCCCCCATATACCGTCCATTCCGTCTGTAAAGCTCCGATGCCAAAATTTTCATACAGATGTATTTGGTGGCCTACTTTTTCAGCTTCCCACAGTGCAATTGACATGAACGTGAACACTGCAGCCTCTGAGGGCTCATAGCTGTCTTCCAAAATGTTTATACAGATCGTTTTATCATGACTTGGTGTAAATCAGAAATATGAATAGGCAGGTTTCTGGTTGGTTTGACTTTGTGAGGCTTTTATTGTCACTTCTGTTCTGTATTATCTTCACCAAACAATACATTTACGGGATTGTCTTTTATTTCTAAAGAACAGATGCAGTCATATTGAGATGAAAGTCACATTCACAACAATGTAAATACACAAAGCTTTGAACTTAATATACAGCCATTTGTTACCTCATACAGACAGCAACAGAGTACTGACTAAACATTTATCTTCAGCTTAGTTGCATAACATCATGTAACCAGATCCACTGGAAGAAGAGGTTCGCAGATACTGTGAAAATTGCATTAATATGGATCTTTCCATCGGCAAGTTTGCTATGACGCACGTTTGATATTCTAGTCATGACTATTAGGAAACCAACAGGGAATGGAGACACAGCAGCTGAGCTCTGAATGGGTTTTATTGATCTATTTCGTGGCAGTGGGATGGAGATTAAAGTGTGAATACAGTATCATAGCATCACACTGGCACACTGGAGGATTTTCTCCAGAGAGCTGCTTTATTATACGGTATCTTTGAGTCAATCTTCACTGTCGGGAATTCATGATAACCGATAAGAAACAATCATGTCTCAAACTATAATGTTGCTCTACAGCGGCAATGCAATATCTGGAGGTTAGGCGAGCAGTATATATAAAGGATAGGTCTATTTTCAGACAACTTGAATTGTATTGTTGTAGTTTTGGCAATCAGTATTGGTTATAGTCCAATGGCTGAGATTTGGGAAACATGATGACATTGCAAAAAAAAGGTGAGAAGGCACGAAACATGATCAGATAAGACATATGCCAAACATTTATTTAAAAGATCAATTAAAGGCAAACAGTAAAGTGATTACCCAAATTATCCATTGTACACATTCATCATAGTTTACAGGTGGATTTCATGCTTCAACTTTGACCTGCTGTAATCATCAGTCTTGAATGTTCAATGACATGAGAAGGAAGTTGGGGTGTTGGAGGGATTTGCACAACAATCAACATTTGCATTAGAGAATCAGAAGAGTAATAGACCTGGTTTATAAAGGCCACCTAAAACTTGTATTAATATGATACAATGGTAGTTACAAAATGCATGTGCAACGTAGGTGCTCTGCCTGAACTTCATTTATATTCTGGTTTGTTTACAACCTGATCAATATTCTGATTGCTTGTGTTTCTCACACCTTCTCTTTTGATTAGCGCAAAGTTACCACTACTACAAAACACACAAAAATAAGAGCTTAATTGTAATGAAACAGTATATTTTAAAGGCATTGGTTAAATATTGGCACACAATATAAAGTGTATCCTGTTCTATGTAATTCTAATTAATAACCTTTGTGGAAGGGAAATTAATTATGACCAAAATACACTTGTCTGCAATAATAATTCTCCATCCCTTTCTTTGCATTGAAACATACTTAGGCTTCTCCAAATCACTGTAAAAAAACATCATAAGCCAGAAGTTCTTTCACAGTATTCAAATAATCATTAAGTCTCTGATAATGCGGTCAGGCAAAGCTCCAACTGGCCCAGAGCATCAGCAGCGTACTGGCATACGAGGCCAGAACCAAGAGGTAGAAGCGGAAGAGGAAGCAGTCGAGCTTCGAGCAAAGGGCCAGCCATTCAGCCTGAACCGAAGACTCACTGTCCTCCTGGGATAAAGCCAGGTGGAGGGAAACCAGCTCCTGGAGAAGCCACTCCAGCCCAGATGGAGCATCCTGGATCTCATTCAGGGACAGCAGATCTTCCTCCAGTGAGGGTTCAAACTCATAATCTGGTTTGAAATGTCAACAATATGAATATAGATGCAGGCAGGTTCTCTAATTACATTTGTAAGCAATTGAAAGCAATCATTATGGGACAGTATTAATATTCCTGACATCAATATTGTGATCCTTTCCAAAAGGCTTTCACCAGACTGGACGAAAAACAGCTCCCCCCCCCCCCCCAATATTAAGCACAGAACTGTGGTTGCACAGCTTCATATGACCAAACAGTTCCAAGACTGCGGTATTATTTATTTTGCCTTCATATTCAAGGTTAGAAATCATTCCAAGTTTGAACTTTCTAAAATGCCTCGGCTGTGTTCTTTCACTCTTCAAACTGTGTTTTTTGCAAACAGACCTTTTGATTTGGTGAAGCATTAAGCAAAAACACACTGTGCTATCACTGTGCTAGCACTGTGTCAGCGGGACTTCTGCAACATCAAACGTCTTTGAGCTCGTAGCTTACCTCCGGAGGGGTTGATGTGATCGAGGGTCCTAATGGAGGTTAAAGCGCTCTCTGTGAAGCCATGAGCAGCTGAGCCGTACTTGTCCAGCAGGCAGGCAGACACTGACATTTGCCTGACCTCCTTCTCACTGTGGTGGAGCAGCTTCACCACCAGAATAGACTTGATCAGGCTGAGCATCAGCATGGCCATGCACACGGCGAAGAACACGCCTGGGTGGAGATGGGAGGGAAAACAGAAAACGCTTGTTGCACAATAGCTAGATTACGGCATTTGGGAATTTGAACAATCGCCTTTCTGGTTGCAATAACTGTCAAATGTACAGAAGCAGTAAAAAATGTACTGTCCATTTAATGTTGTACATGTATACCAAACAATTGAGTCTACAACAAAGCAAAATGAATATAAGGATTAAACTGAAATGATCTAAGCAGCAAACACCACCTATGAGTGGAGTATTGACCGCTGTGGCGGGCAGTTCATCTGTCAGGTTGACTCGGAAGAGGGTGTAGCCCAGGAGTATGCTGATCTTAAAGGCTATGCGGGTACCGCTGCTTAGAGGCAGGTAGAAGCTGATCACATCTACCAGCATGAGGAAGATGCTGGGGATGAGCAGACCCACCACATACAGCAGGGGGCGCCGGCGGATCAACACCTGAATGAAAGATGAGGGCAAAGAGGCAGTAATCTGATAAAGACACTATAGCAGAAATAATATTATTTATTCAATCTAATGTTCCCTCTTGTTGTCTAGCCATGCAGATAGTGTTGCTTTCATTTGTCTTGGTTTTGATCTTTCTTCAAACAGATCTTTCTTGAGTTCAGTTAAAATCAACATTTCTTTATGATCTGGAATGGAACAAAAGCATTTTCCATCAGAAACCCCTTTCATATGACATGTCTATCCTTTAGCACCAAAACTGCCACAACGTAACAATAACCCAGTGAGCCATGAAATGCTCCATTATCAGACAGCCTTTCGCTCTTTCAGCTGAATAAATAGCAGCCATCCCTGCTCTCCACCTGCAATGGGCAATGGGGCCATTTCCCTCACCACTAACAAGAAGTCCATTGATCAGGCAGCCACTGAGACAGTCTCATTATGGTTGCTCACCCTCCCCTGTCTATCAGCCTCCCTCTCTATCTGTCTCTTTACTTGCCACAAACAGCCTCCCTCCCATCATTTGGCAATAGCCCACTAGCCCGATCCATGAAGGTCTCGGCCAATTGCTTTACACTTTACAATTCCGCCGCACAGCGTGGAGGGGGGCAACCCACAGAGCGGCTACAGTTTAGAGCTCGCCATCGATAAGCAATCACAGTGCAGACACACTCTCTGACATTACTTTAACCCCCTTATTCAAATCCATTCCCCCTGCGTTAATGTGCTGAATGCGCACGATTGAGACATTGAGGCACATACGTTGAACTGGATGTGGGCGTAGTCGGTGTCGTCTTGGTGGATTTGCCAGTAGCTTGAAGGAATGGACAACAGTTCCCATTCTCCGTCATTCATAAACTCCCTCTTGTCATTAGCAATGGCCTCTGCACTCCTCCACAGCGCCAGGTCTATTTCCTTCACTGCAAGAGAGAGAGAGATAATGAAGGATGAAAAGGAAAGCAGTAAATATATTTTATCATCAGCACACAGATGGTGTGTTTGTATGGATTTCTTCCTGGTACTTCAGTTTTCCCTACCCTGTCCAATAACATGCAAACAAGGTGAATTGGAAATTGTATCTATTTCATTAAGTTGGAAAGTGCTTTCTGAGGGCGAGGTAAAGTGGCTTTTTTTGCCACCTAAAATAAAATCGGTATCAGTGAAAGTGTATGCTATATTTAGAATATTTTCATCATTTTAACTTTCTGTCAGACAGCCATTTGTGAAGGGCTTGAGAAATTAGCATTTTGATGGGAAAACATATGTACTAGGCCCAGAATTTGAATTTGAATACGGAACGCCACTGGGAAGCTACAGAATGATATAAAAACCTCAATAAAATAAAAAAAACATGTACCTGCCCTTTAAGGTGTTGAAGAACAGCCAGGCATATAGAGGAGTCTTACTGGAAAGCTACTGGTGGGCCCTTGATTATACAACTGATCTAGCTCCATTCTCTGATGAAGACTGTTGAAAGCTCTGGAAAAAGCTATTAACACTGACTAAAATGTGTTTTTCCTATCTCCCCTAAGGTTTGGGAGGTTCTTAGATCAGGTAGTTGCACCATATTCCTCATGGGTAGCGCAGGTGTAAACCTCTACTCTGCAAATACAAATTGTATTGAATTGGCTTACAGACCACCACCTGATCACAGGCAGCAAACACACCTGAGTGAAGCCAGCTGCGGAAGGTGAGGCTGCAGTTTTGCTTGTCGAATGGAAAGGCGTACATCTCCAGGCTGCAGGCCAGCACCACCTGCATGGGTCGGTAGTACTTCACTGAGCCAGAGGAGTTGACGTATACATAGGGGATCGGTAGGGACTTCCCCTCGTCCACACTGGGAACACACATAGAGGAGGGGGGGACAACAGGACATAGACCGGTCAGGCTGTAGTGGCCATTTGGAGGGCCAAGTGCTATGAATGATCACATGTGTATGGCCTCTGTGGAAGTTTACTTTCAATTAGATTTAATGAGAAGTGAATTATAATTATCACAAATACGTAGGACAGAAGCAGGAGAATATCAATAAGAGGGACGATTACACAATTTCATATATAACCATTTTAATCCACGTCCAATAGTTAGCCATGTTATGGGACCAGAATGTGTTTTTTGGCCGTTTTAGACCATTTACTATAAATCATGCGGACAACGTAACATTATTGCTGAATATTTTTCAATGCATTCTGAAGTGTTTTTCTTTTCCGTGGTTGAAGGCATTATGTTTTCAGGCTGTCCCCCCCCCCCCCCCCTGTCCATTTCATCCTCGTGAACTCAGTACGTCAGCAACGCCTGGAGAGAATGTCTTTAAATCTGGCACAGACGTCCACTTGGACTCAACTGATTAGACTGATTAAAATTTGGTGGGAAAATGTCACAGTGACCTAATAAAACACACTTTTGGCCATAACTCAATAATTAATTTGCAATGAATGTAAATTTCATCTTATCTTATAGAAGGACATTGTGAAGTGATGACATTTTGGACAGAGATGGTTATGAATTTAAACTGCAACTTCACTGGTTGGAAGAGGCAAATAGCCGCAAGGCGGCAATTCTAGTTTATATATGTTAGACTGTCTATGTTATTTAACAACTTGTAGATATACTTTTTAAAATCTCTATGGGGAGCAAGTAAGGCATTTTTAAATTCTACTCGTATTTGCTTTAATTTAAGGGTTCAAAGCTTAGGGTTGGGCATTAGACCAGGGTCTCTGCAAGTGGAATTTTTTTAGTTAGCTGGAATCAGTGGAAGTCAATAGCTACTTGAAAGGTTGGAAAACACATTCCTTTAGACCCGGGGTCACCAACCTTTTTTAAACTGAGAGCTACTTCAAGGGTACCGAGTAGGACGAAGGGCTACTTATTTGATACGAACTTCCTGAATAACAAAATTGCACAGATCACCTTAATAATAATAATAATAATATATGTGAAGAGACTGTTTGATCACGTCAGTTAATTATTCCTCACAATAATTATTAATAATGATTTCCACAACAATGATGGTATAGCTACACATACATATTTAAACATGCAACTTTTATTTCTGTTAATCTGTTTCAACATTTGAAAGTCAGAGGTATCACATCTCTGATATTTTTGTATCATCACATGATCAAAGCCGGTTACTTTTGCACATAGCGCCTACTGGTGAATGATCCAGTGGTAATGTAGACATTTTGCGAAGTCTGGGTCACCATTGCGCAATGAAGCCTGCATGCCGGCCCGTCATCGCGGGAGCCCCGTCTGTAGTCACCGACACCAGCTTTTCCAATGGTACATCAGTTACTTTATAAGTGACTTAATTTTTTTAGTTACTTTATAAGTGACTTAATTTTTTTAGTTACTTTATAAGTGACTTAATTTTTTTAGTTACTTTATAAGTGACTTAATTTTTTTAGTTACTTTATAAGTGACTTAATTTTTTTAGTTACTTTATAAGTGACTTAATTTTTTTAGTTACTTTATAAGTTACTTAATTTTTGAAGTTACTTTATAAGTTACTTTATTTTTTAAGTGACTTTATAAGTTACTTTATTTGTAAAGTTACTTTATAAGTTACTTTATATTTTTAGTTACTTTTTAAGTTACTTTATTTTTATAGTAACTTTTTAAGTTACTTTATTATTATAGTTACTTTTTAAGTAACTTTATTTTTGTAGTTACTTTTGAAGTTACTTTATATTTGTAGTTACTTTTTAAGTTACTTTATTTTTTTAGTTACTTTTTAAGTGACTTTATTTTTTTAGTTACTTTTTAAGTGACTATTTTTTGTTACTTTTTAAGTGACTTTATTTTTTTAGTTACTTTTTAAGTGACTTTATTTTTTGAGTTACTTTTTAAGTTACTTTATTTTTTGAGTTACTTTTTAAGTTACTTTATTTTTTGAGTTACTTTTTAAGTTACTTAATTATTGTAGTTACTTTTTAAGTAACTTTATATTTTTAGTTACTTTTTAAGTTACTATATTATTTTAGTTACTTTTTAAGTAACTTTATTTTTTTAGTTACTTTTTAAGTGACTTTATTTTTTTAGTTACTTTTTAAGTAACTTTATTTTTTTAGTTACTTTTTAAGTAACTTTATTTTTGTAGTTACTTTTTAAGTTACTTTATTTTTCTAGTTACTTTTTAAGTTACTTTATATTTTTAGTTACTTTTTAAGTTACTTTATTTTTTTAGTTACTTTTGAAGTTACTTTATTTTTTTAGTAACTTTTTAAGTTACTTAATTTTTTTAGTTACTTTTTAAGTTACTTTATTTTTCTAGTAACTTTTTAAGTTACTTTATATTTTTAGTTACTTTTTAAGTTACTATATTATTTTAGTTACTTTTTAAGTTACTTTATTTATTTAGTTACTTTTTAAGTTACTTTATTTTTTTAGTTACTTTTTAAGTAACTTTATTTTTTTAGTTACTTTTTAAGTTACTTTATATATTTAGTTACTTTTTAAGTTACTTTATTTTTCTAGTTACTTTTTAAGTTACTTTATATTTTTAGTTACTTTTTAAGTTACTTTATTTATTTAGTTACTTTTTAAGTTACTTTATTTTTTTAGTTACTTTTTAAGTTACTTAATTTTTTTTGTTACTTTTTAAGTTACTTTATATTTTTAGTTACTTTTGAAGTTACTTAATTTTTTTAGTTACTTTTTAAGTTACTTTATTTTTGTAGTTACTTTTTAAGTTACTTAATTTTTTTAGTTACTTTTTAAGTTACTTTATTTTTTTAGTTACTTTTTAAGTTACTTTATATTTTTAGTTACTTTTTAAGTTACTTTATTTTAGTTTTCCCTACCCTGTCCAATAACATGCAAACAAGGTGAATTGGAAATTTTATCTATTTCATTAAGTTGGAAAGTGCTTTCTGAGGGCGAGGTAAAGTGGCTTTTTTTGCCACCTAAAATAAAATCGGTATCAGTGAAAGTGTATGCTATATTTAGAATATTTTCATCATTTTAACTTTCTGTCAGACAGCCATTTGTGAAGGGCTTGAGAAATTAGCATTTTGATGGGAAAACATATGTACTAGGCCCAGAATTTGAATTTGAATACGGAACGCCACTGGGAAGCTACAGAATGATATAAAAACCTCAATAAAATAAAAAAAACATGTACCTGCCCTTTAAGGTGTTGAAGAACAGCCAGGCATATAGAGGAGTCTTACTGGAAAGCTACTGGTGGGCCCTTGATTATACAACTGATCAGTAACTTTTTAAGTTACTTTATTTTTTTAGTTACTTTTTAAGTTACTTAATTTTTTTAGTTACTTTTTAAGTTACTTTATATTTTTAGTTACTTTTGAAGTTACTTAATTTTTTTAGTTACTTTTTAAGTTACTTTATTTTTGTAGTTACTTTTTAAGTTACTTAATTTTTTTAGTTACTTTTTAAGTTACTTTATTTTTTTAGTTACTTTTTAAGTTACTTTATATTTTTAGTTGCTTTTGAAGTTACTTTATTTTTTTAGTTACTTTTTAAGTTACTTTATTTTTTTAGTTACTTTTTAAGTTACTTTATATTTTTAGTTACTTTTGAAGTTACTTTATTTTTTTAGTTACTTTTTAAGTTACTTTATATTTTTTGTTACTTTATTTTTAAAGGTAAAATCAGCATGTCGAAAAAAGTCAAAAACGGTCAGTATAGTTTTTGACTTTTCGACATGCTCTACTACAGGGGTCACCAACCTTTTTTAAACTGAGAGCTACTTCAAGGGTACCGAGTAGGACGAAGGGCTACTTATTTGATCCGAACTTCCTGAATAACAAAATTGCACAGATCACCTTAATAATAATAATAATAATATATGTGAAGAGACTGTTTGATCACATGTCAGTTAATTATTCCTCACAATAATTATTAATAATGATTTCCACAACAATGATGGTATAGCTACACATACATATTTAAACATGCAACTTTTATTTCTGTTAATCTGTTTCAACATTTGAAAGTCAGAGGTATCACATCTCTGATATTTTTGTATCATCACATGATCAAAGCCGGTTACTTTTGCACATAGCGCCTGCTGGTGAATGATCCAGTGGTAATGTAGACATTTTGCGAAGTCTGGGTCACCTTTGCATTGCGCAATGAAGCCTGCATGCCGGCCCGTCATCGCGGGAGCCCCGTCTGTAGTCACCGACACCAGCTTTTCCAATGGTACCCTTTTCTCAACGAAGAAACTAGTAACCAGTCTTGTCTATAGCCGAGCGGGGGATCCAACCCTCCGAGGCGCGCGAGCGTCTTCGGGCGCCCGCGTTCAAACCTCTAGTCTGGGCCTTTTCGGTCGGATTGCGTTGCCTCGCCTCTACCCCCGCCACCCCTGAGTTGTTGCCCCGCGGCCTGTTCCGAGGAATTACGGACCTGACGACGGGGTGCGCTCGCGGCGCGCGTCTGGCACCAACGGGATGCGCCCGCCATTCAGAACCTGAAAACCTAGTGCGGTGCAGCAGCCTCGTCCTGGCTGTCCGCCTTGCGCCTCCGGGTACCCAACTCTCTTAACTCTCTGCAAGCGTTTTTGATTAAAAAAGAACAGCAACTACAATTTTAGACGGAGCTCCATAATGACTAGTGCTATTTTTAGAACATGTCTTGCGGGCGACTCACGTGGTCCCTGCGGGCGACAGGGTGCCCGCGGGCACCGTGTTGGCTACCTCTGCTCTACTATGACGTTTATAACTGCAGCAACTCCCTTCATTAACACCACGACCAGTGGCTGGACTCCAGCGGGATTATGCCTTATCTGACCTCAGCATCATCAGCCCTCGATTGCCTTCCTTCAGGATGGAGTCCAATCGTCAAAGACGTTGCATTATTCAAAATAGTACAATGTGTAATAAATGATAGTGAAATTCTAATGAAGTTGCTCCTGATTGAATTGCTTTTTTCGACATGCTATACTGAGACTGTTTTTGACTTTTTTCAATTAGTTACTTTATTTTTAAAGTTGCTTTTTAAGTTACTTTATTTTTTAAGTTGCTTTTTAAGTAACTTTATTTTTTAAGTTACTTTTTAAGTAACTGTATTTTTTAAGTTACTTTTTAAGTTACTTTATTTTTTAAGTTACTTTTTAAGTTACTTTATATATTAAGTTACATTTTAAGTTACTTAATTTTTTAAGTTACTTTTTAAGTGACTTTATTTTTGAAGTAACTTTTTAAGTTACTTTATTTTTGAAGTTACTTTTTAAGTGACTTTATTTTTGAAGTTACTTTTTAAGTTACTTTATTTTTGAAGTTACTTTATTTTTTAAGTTACTTTTTAAGTTACTATATTTTTGAAGTTACTTTTTAAGTTACTTTATTTTTGAAGTTACTTTTGAAGTTACTTTATTTTTGAAGTTACTTTTTAAGTTAATTTATTTTTGAAGTTACTTTTTAAGTTACTTTATTTTTTTAGTTACTTTTTAAGTTACTTTATTTTTTTAGTTACTTTTTAAGTTACTTTATTTTTGTAGTTACTTTTTAAGTTACTTTATTTTTTTAGTTACTTTTTAAGTTACTTTATATTTTTTGTTACTTTTTAAGTTACTTTATATTTTTTGTTACTTTTTAAGTTACTTTATTTTTTTAGTTACTTTTTAAGTTACTTTATTTTTTTAGTTACTTTTTAAGTTACTTTATTTTTTTAGTTACTTCATTTTTAAAGGTAAAATCAGCATGTCGAAAAAAGTCAAAAACGGTCAGTATAGTTTTTGACTTTTCGACATGCTCTACTACAGGGGTCACCAACCTTTTTTAAACTGAGAGCTACTTCAAGGGTACCGAGTATGACGAAGGGCTACTTATTTGATACGAACTTCCTGAATAACAAAATTGCACAGATCACCTTAATAATAATAATAATATATGTGAAGAGACTGTTTGATCACATGTCAGTTAATTATTCCTCACAATAATTATTAACAATGATTTCCACAACAATGATGGTATAGCTACACATACATATTTAAACATGCAACTTTTATTTCTGTTAATCTGTTTCAACATTTGAAAGTCAGAGGTATCACATCTCTGATATTTTTGTATCATCACATGATCAAAGCCGGTTACTTTTGCACATAGCGCCTGCTGGTGAATGATCCAGTGGTAATGTAGACATTTTGCGAAGTCTGGGTCACCTTTGCATTGCGCAATGAAGCCTGCATGCCGGCCCGTCATCGCGGGAGCCCCGTCTGTAGTCACCGACACCAGCTTTTCCAATGGTACCTTTTTCTCAACGAAGAAACTAGTAACCAATCTTGTCTATAGCCGAGACCCTCTCGGCGCGAGCGTCTTCGGGCGCCCGCGTTCAAACCTCTAGTCTGGGCCTTTTCGGTCGAATTGCGTTGCCTCGCCTCTACCCCCGCCACCCCTGAGTTGTTGCCTGTTCCGAGGAATTACGGACCTGACGCTATTGCTATTTTTAGAACATGTCTTGCGGGCGACTCACGTGGTCCCTGCGGGCGACAGGGTGCCCGCGGGCACCGTGTTGGCTACCTCTGCTTTAGACCTTGGATATACTGAAAGACACTGTAGACTGACACTAAAATATTTTTGAAGGGATCGTTTCAGTAATTTCTTACAATTCACTAACGATAACGTCAGGGATCCAGATGGCATCAGATGACAGTGAGATCTCATTGATGCCATCAAACTCCTCTGGGTCCCAAACCAGGAACTCATCTGTCCAGATCTGAAAGCAGAGCAGGATGTGTGTGTTAAAATTATATAGTTTAGGAATTTCAATGGAAAATCAAATATTTACAAAATAATTTAAAGCAAAAATTTAACTTTAGTGCTTGATTTTTTTGTAATCATGAAGCGTAATCCAATCGATACGACATAATTCACACGTGTGTAGAGAGTTATTGTAAATTCACAAGATTTGCAGCATATAGTCAAGAAATGTTTCATTGAAAACCCACTGTGTTGCATAAGTTGTTTAAAGCTTAAGGTAGAAGTCAGTCACTGAGGAGGTAGATAATCACAGCTGTTTTCATTTTAAATATGTGGTTTTTAAGGAGAAGGAAAAGGCTTGTTTCCTGAAGCTTTACAATAAGAAGTCAAAAGGAAACTGAGACGCCACCCACCTGTCTTTGCCAAATACTGGTAGTTATGCTCTGGGTCTTTCCATCCTGCAGAAAGGAGAAAACCGTAATGATACCTAATAGATGATTTTAAATTGAGGCTACTGTGTGGACTTTGATTATATCGGATCTCTAACCGGTGGAGTAAAAAAAGCAGAATTTTATCAGCAGTGTGAGCAGAGTGCTTTCACAGCATGCATACCACATTAAGGATGGACTGCAGGATGAGGTCTATGTAGACAGTGGTAGGAGTGGTCCAGTTGTGAACAGGTCGAACTCCGCAGTCATATTTCCTGAGGAGGGTCCTGGTCAGCTGGTTCAGAGCTGATCTCTTTGGCTTCTCCGGCACACATTCAGCCAGATGAGCTGAAAGACAAAGATAACCACCCAGACCAGCTCCAGTTCACTGTGTGGCAATGTGCTTGTGGTAATTTGATTAATTGCTAATTTGTTTAGTGATGAAGCACGAAACTGTAATGTGGGGGTCTCAGGGTCTCTTACCCAATTAGTCCAGCTTTGCTAAAAGGTTTTGGGATGCATCAGTTGCTCTATTTAATATGTTACAGTGCATACTGGTGGTAAATGTGTTGTTAATGATTGAACGTTTATCACATTTTTACATTGACAGGCCTAATAGAAATTAAGTTTGTTTTTATCAGTCAGAATATTTTTTTAAGGCCAAACACTTTACATGTGGGCTTTGTATAGCTTTACAATTCTGAAACGTTTTATACAATAATATGTATTTGCTTACAAATGGTGGTTGTGGTGCTTCAAATGCAATGTTTTAAAACAGTACGGTTTGGAAATTGAGAAATTACTAAAACTGAATCTGTGAGAGAACGGATCAAATATAAGTAAAATAAGCAATGAGTCATAGAGCTGCCACACTAAAAAGAGAGCAAACTATTTTGTTCTAACTATCTAAAAACTTTATAGCCAGCTTTATTTTAATGGGAAATTTTACAAAGCAGAAATGGTTGCAACACACACATGCAGGCTATTTTAAACTTACAAGTGAATACCTCATACTATTCATGGTAATGTCTTGTATCTTTAGCCAAAAGGAGCAGCTTACCTGAGAGCAACAGAGTCAGCCAAATGAGAGACATCAAGTTAACAGAAATCAGCCTTCCAAAAGACAGATGTTATCCAGATGTCACATCAAAACATCTCCTCTGTCAACACAAAAATATCCACAGTTTCAAGAGTAGCGGTACTCGGTGTAGGGGAAGAACAATGAACAGGGTAGTGCAGACATTTTGGTGGCGCTGGTATTGATTTTCCACTGCCCGGGTAAGGTGATACATATAATAATGACTCCCTGAAGGGTTGTTTAGTGCCAGTGTATTGCTTCATTACAGAGGAGCATAAACACTTAGGTATCTGTTATTTTAAAGCTGTTTTAACCCAGCTGAACACACCAAATGGAGGAAGTCATGATGCAATCTAAACTTCCAATTAACTAGTTGTTCCATCTCCTTTCCTTCTTGTGAAGTTTGTCGTATTTACAGTTCTCCCTTAACTTCCCTAACACCTTTATTCAAAATCAAAGATCACAAAGCTTCTAAAGATAACAAAAGTGAGAGTAATGTGTTTGGAATTATGCACAAGACATATAGACTGCATTCAAAATCTTACTTTAGTAAAAGTAAAAAGTATTAGCAGCAGAATATACTAAAACTACCAAAAGTATTATTATTGGAGTATAAATAGTGATGCATTTATGTGTTCATCACCTTAATCTTGCAGCTGGTAAAGGTGGGGTTCATTTGAGTTATTACTTTAAATACTGCTGCCTAGCATAACCTATAGCCTAATAACACATCATCATTGATTAGTTAATTTACAATGTATATTAATGATAGGTAGGCCTAACTACATTTGTTAAATAAATGTAGTGGAGTAAAATGTTTAATATTTGCTGCTGAATTGGAGTGTAGTAAGTAGGATAAAATGAAAATACTTAAGTAAAGTACAAGTGGGCAGTTATTGAGTTAAAGAGTTATACCCCACCACAAATCATCCGGGTATTAAGGAAGTCTGTCACTGCATTGCATTAAGAACTGTCCTGTCACGTTAATTGTGTAAGAGAGGGCGCGTGCTTTAGCGATCGCTCTCGCCCACGCGCATGTCCTAACAGGTGAGCGCGCGCGCAGCTAGTCGCTCTCTGAGATTGTGACAGATGGAGCTGGTTTGACGCGGAGTCGGGATTTGAAAGCGTTTGGTGAAAACAGGAAGAAATCCACGTCTTTTCTTTTTTCATCTGCAATGAGAGGTGAACAGACTGAAGATGGAGAGAACTCAGCGAACTCGGTGAGCCCAAAGGATGACAGAACCAACATAACAAAGTGACATTTGCATCGGAATGCACGAGGAACTAACGTTAACACTAACCCCAATGATGTGCGAAGGCCAAAGCTGTACTAAAAATCTGGAATTTTAAAGTTACTTTTAACATCGTTTTTATTTAAACACTAGGTAGAAAAAAAAATAAAAAAGATTAACATAATATTTAGAAAAGAAAGAAAATACACCAAGAAGCTCGTATTCTAGTCAAATTTGAATTTTGGAAATTAATTTCTTAAGCTGCGTATTTACATGCTAAATTACTGGCATTTTGGTTTAAAGGCAAATTCAGCCAATATGACAAACAAATGTCTGATAAATAAAATGTTCACATTTTATGTCTGATGTCCTCAGTTGCTAGTCTCATAGGACACATGATTTATCAGTACATATTCCATTAAATAACGACATCATTCTGGAGTGTAACACTTCATTTAATCAGTAGGCTCTGTAGCCATTAAAGCAGCCTTCAGCTCTATCCATCGGCATTTCTAATTAACCATTCCAGCAGACAGTCATTGAGCCAAGCTTCTAATTATGTTATGTACTAAAGGTTAGGGTTTACATACAGTAGAACTTCCGTTATACTCTTTGTTTGCCTCATTTTTCTATTTGGTATTGACATAGGTGTGTGTGTGAGAGAGAGACCCAGTGCCTTAGTCACTCTGGTCTGGTGGCATGGTGAGTGGAATGATAAACAGAAGCCTGTGCTATCCATGTCAGCAACCTAAAATAGAGGCTAACTAAGAGGGTCTCAGATAGCCCCGGGGCTCCATATAAGTCTGGTCAGCCTGCTCTTGGCATCCTGTGTGTGTGTGTGTGTGTGTGTGTGTGTGTGTGCGTGTGTGTGTGTGTGAGTGAGTGATACCCTGACATGTCCACCTGCTGTTGGGTTAGCAGGCTTTATATAGCGCCGCTCACTCAGCAGGCTTATGTTATTACTTTCCAATACTTTATGTCTATGAGGTCTAAACATATGACGGCTTTTGAGAGTTTGTGTTTACAAATGTCGATGACCTGTACAAAGGTGGATGATGGGATGTTGCCATGTTGGGTAGCATTTGGTTTCCCCCCACCACATTTATTATAGTTTAAGTTTAGTTTAAAGGAAATGATTAGGCTGATATAGATTATTTAACATGTCACCCTTACCAAGAATACCCTTGTAAAACACAAAAAGCCTTTTTTTTATAATTTTCAATAAGAAAAATACACTTATTTGTCAGTGCAGTAAATATTAAGCTACCACGAGCAGCCAGTTAGCTAAGCTTGGCTGGAAACTGGGGGAAACAGCTAGTCTGGCTTTGTCCAAAACACGGTCCGCCTACCAGCATCTCTGACGTGTAAAAATTACAATTTGCCATTTTATGAGGGGGTTATGTGCTTGACTATTTGGTGGCTGAAACTAGTGTCTTCCTAGAGGAATCGGTCCATCATCAATCCTCTCTAACGCTCGGTAAGAAAGCGACTATAAGCATATTTCAAAAAATGTGTTCAATGCTGCTTACTGAAGCCGCTGAGTTTGGCTCTGTTTCATTAAGCCATTGTCATGACCCAGCTGACATGTGGACCTCATATAGGCATGACGATGTTGACATTTGGACATTTGTCCTTCAGCTCCATATAGACCCCATGTGTGTCTGCACACTGGGTCACAGGCTATAAGTGAGGCCCACGCATATCCTCAGGTGTTCCCAAGAATAGCATGTGGGACAAGGTGGACTGCAAGTGGGACTTTCTTGGGCAAAAAGTGGGATATCTGCTTGTTACCTCAAGGGGTTAGCCCACTTGTGGCCCAGTTTTGTCCATTTGGTCAGCCCAAATGGGAGTCAAATGCCAGTCCATCACTAACCCAAACTATGTGAGTACCACAAAGGACTTGTTGGCTGGAACGCTCCAAGTATCTCAAGCTTGACAATCGTTTCCCTTTTGTCCAATCCTTTCACTCAGCAGAGCAAAATCCTGATGAACCAGCTGAGGGAGATCACTGGCATCCAGGACCCTCAGATCCTCTACAAAGCTTTGAATGTAAGACCTAAGAACTCATCGTCAGCTTTTAGGAGACAATGGATGGTGGCTCCCTTGTGTGTACTATGTTATTTTGCTACAATGCAAGCAAGTGAATGGCCTTTCTGTGTAACTTAATCGAAGCACATAATAAGACATAGGCAACTGTTTCATTACAGATTCCAGTTGACCAAAAGGCATTTTTGTTAGATCTGTTGAGCTAAACAAATTTGCAATTCCTACAGTATGCTGTAAGACCACTTATGACTAAGATAACTTACTGATTAACATTACTATCCAACTCCTCTTTAGTTTAATTTAGTTGACAGTAATCACACTTATCCTCAACCCCCCCTATGACATGGGGGACATTTCAGAAATGATGTTACAGCCAAAATCCCAAATTCAAGTATTTGAGCCTTAGCAGTTGTGGTGTATTAAATATAAACATTAGCCGGAGGATGGTGTGAGAGAACAGGGTCTTTGGTGACCAGTGGTGTTTATTATGTTGTGAGCGTAAACGTGTTAAGAGATGTGTTAAGACAGACCATCCTGTGGAGAACATGAAAGTCTATTCTAAATGTCATGGGAATCCATCCCTAGAGCCATACTGCTAGTTGGCTAAAAAAACATAGCCCTTGCTGTTATTGTGTAATTAATGTTAAAGGAACACTCTTTGATTACATTAAAAGCACCCCCTGGGCGCCTAGTTTCCACCCAAGCACACCGCTTATGTTTTGAAACACAACTGCAAATGAAAAAATCCCTAGGAGCTTGAGTTAATAGGAGCCTCATAAAAGAGATAATTGACAAGCAGTACAATAAACAGTCTGGCTGACTGTTGTTCAGGCATCATCCAACCTGTTGCACCAGGGGCAGACAGAGAAACAGCAGGAGCTCACAGGTTCGGGAGGGGCACGTGCTCTCAGAGTTCTATACAAAATTAGAAATGGTTGTCTACTGCTGGTTTCCAACACAAAAAGGGTGTTCCCTTAATTAGGCTAGTTAACTGTATCTAAGTACATGCTTGTATTATTTTAATTACTCGGTGGTTGCTATATTTGTATTTGCATGCATTTCTTATTTGCTTATTTTGCTCTTGTGATGTATTGTATTGCTACATCTTCTGCAGATTAATGATATCTAGATATGTCGGGCCTTATCTTTTCCTTGTCCCCTCTCTTTAAGGACAGTCAGGGGGACATTGGAAATGCTGTTGGACTGCTGACAACCCAGTCTGCAGAGGTTCAGGATCCTGGAGAACCACAGGAGTTGGGGACCTCTGCGGAGGCCTGGGAGGGCCAGAAAGGTACATTGGGACAAAACAAGCGTGCACAAAATTCTGACTACATTTACTTGTTAGGATCATTTGTAGGCCTTTTCAGATATTGAATCTGAAACACTCATTTGTTCATTTATGTGTTAAAGTTTATGTAATCTGTTCTGCCCTATTGAAACAGTTTTTACTAGAATTGTGAGATCTTGCTGACACACTGCTGTCTGTTTTGTCAGGACTCCCTAAGGATGAACTGCAGACGGCCATAGAACTCAGCCTGCAGGAGTCCCACAATGCCCAGGAAGAGGAGAGAGAATTTAATAGGTACAAGAGAACCGGCTTTTCATGCAATGCTTCTTTGTTACTGGTGACTGTGATTTTTCAATTTTTTATTTACTGCTGACGTATCAAAATGGAGACAGTAGATTTTCCACTGGAAACAACAGAAGGGAATATGAAAGACTCAGCTGTTTCATATTCTCTGTACGTGTATAAATCAACCTGAAGCCTTGTCGAGCAGAGGTTGAAACAAATGGGCTGAAAGGCTAAAACAGATGCATTTACTTTGTAGCCACACTAGTGGAGTGGTTCTGGGGTTGGCAATGACGGTGAGTGGGTCGGTCGCTCCACCACTTTTGGCAAAGACAGAAATATCTCAATACCGTAATAACATTTTGTACAGACATTCATAAGCTTGTTATTGATGATCAGCTGACTTTTCATCAAGTCACACTTGCAGATCAAAGTTTTTAGTCATCCATTGGCTCAAAATGTGATGCAGTCATTAATAATTTACACACAATGAATAATAATGACTTATGTGAACCCCTGATTCTGTGTCGAGCGCAACCATCATTCTTTGGTTAATGACCAAATACCTGCATAAATCATGACATTCTTATCAGCTGTACTTTGTGTTTTGTGCTAAAATAGAAATGCATTCATGATAATCCTCACCTGCTAAACATCAGCATGGTAATAATTTAGCATGCATTTGTCCCTGTCTCACGACACAGTTTGTGTTTTCCTGAGAGATTTAGTCTTCTTATTCAACCTCTGCACAGGACAGGGAGTCTTGACTAAGTCCACCTGTGTTTAATACAGTTGTCAGTTCAGTGCTTTGAAATGGGTAATTTGATGTACTGCAGGGTTCTGGAGGCCAGTGTAGAGGAGAATGCAGCGAGAATGAAGAGGAAGAGATGCGAAGCCCAGAGTGATATGTGCAACCCTGCAGAGTGGATCCGTCAGGACGACTGGCCCGTGGGCATTCGCAATGTTGGCAACACCTGCTGGTTCAGTGCCGTCATCCAGGTGAGAATAAGTGTGAAAGATTGGTTACATCAAAGTGATGGGGATGTACTCTGCTTTGACACATGTCAGATACAGTCCCATATGTTTCCTTTTTGTTTTCTCTAACCTCTGTACATAACATTAGTAGTGCCTTGTAATATATATATAGTAAATATATTATAACACATAGCATATAGTCTGTTAAGCGCACTAGTGTCCTAGTGTTCTAACAGTGTCTCATATCCTGTTGCTGCTAAAACTTAAAATAGCTCTCAAACATTTATAGACTTGGAGTTTCCCTTCCAAGATATCTAACTTTAGTCTGTCAGAGGCGTCGCACCCACAGACTGTATAAAATGTGGACGAAGTCTCCGTGACGTCACCGATAGGTTTCTGAAGAGCCAAAGTGAAGCTCAAAGTGAGTGTTTTTTCGAACCAGAAGTGACCATATTTGGGCGAGAGGGTGGACCTGCGGAAGATCAGGCTCGATGAGGGCAGGTCTCGTTAGCAAAACAAATGCTAAGTTAGCACCATTTAGCTAGCTTTTGTTAGCCAGGTGCATCGTGAACAACTGTGATATTAATTGGGATGTCTTGTTTATACCTACCGGAAAAACAAACAAACAGCTGACTCCTTAAAGTGTCTAGTAGTACAACCAGTTCAGCTAACAAGCCAGGTATGGTGAGCGTAGACAGTACTGATACCTGCTAATTGAATAATACTAGAATTTCACTCTCTGAACAAACTGGAGCACAGACTCGTTCAACCAATCAATTTATTTGTCATATAAAATCATACAAGGTACAATTCCACTGAACACAACTGTGCATTATTCACCATAAAGCACAGCCTCCTGCAATTTTTCTTGCATAACTAAGCCTCACTTTTCTGTCTCATCTCTTCACTTACTAATGCTAATAGAGTTATTAGAAACATCAGGAAGAAAGGAAGAAGGTGTGGGGATATTTCTGCAAAATGAGAACATTTCTCTGAGCTGCTAATTCTATTACAACTCCATTCCAAACTGAATCGGGTCGTTCGGCAGAAACTGGAGCCCCCCCATTGAGATGCACAGGCTGTGTGGATAATTTAATAGCGAGTGATGTGATGATGGAGCGAGCAGTGGACATCCTGGAATGGACAGAGAGGAGACACTGATTGTTTGTCTTTGTTGAACTCAGATTTGCCACGACATTGATTTAGAAGTCAAACCACCAAAGGACAGGGTTTATTATCTGGGAATAGAAAAGGGGAAATGAGGCAGTGTTTGAATACAAATGGTGTTGAAATGATAGCCTTTTGTTTTTGTTTTTGTTTTCTGGTGTCGACACTGTTTGTTACAATTGAACTGGTTGTTGTAGATTCAACAGAGCCCGACTCTTGATAAAGCAGTCTCCCTTTAAAAAGTAATTATGCTATCAGATTGAGGCTGAGTGACCACATCATTCAGTTGTCAGCTCATATTCCCTCTGTTATCCTTTGTGGTATACATTACAGTAAAATGGAGATAAGCCATAATTGAATTTCCTACTTAAATGGAAATTTATATATCAAGATATTCATAAGTGCTCAGTAGCTTCGCTCACCACCACCACACATACTCTTATGTGTCATGAGAGGATCTGACTGCTATTAATGTATTTAGTTTATCACGAGTAACAGAAGCAGCTCATAACTAATTGACATGGTTGATGTGTCTGAGCATTATGTGTGAAATGAAATAAGAATACCATCAAATTCAGGATTGATTTTTTCAAAATATGTTCTCCAACAGTTACTAGTATAATAGTAAGACACTAGTATCCTTTAAGGTTAAGGAAATATTCTATTCTATAATAATATAAACTATGATTTTATTAAAACTACTAGAAAATAGAAATTTGCACCTCATTCATTTGATTGAAGAATCAATCTGATGAACTAAAAAACCTTATTTTTGATAAGAAGTTGTGCTGTATACAACCAGGGAAATGCTGTTCTTAGCCCAACATCAATGCTGAGTGCTTGCAATCTAACGCCACTACCTACTCTCATGCTTTTTGCCTCAAAGTCAGAGTACATTTCCCGTACGCCTTGTTTCCCAAAACCATCTGAAAACTGAGATGATAGTAAATCCTTGTGAAGCTTATTAAAAGGTTTCTCCCGAAGGCATCGTAACAGTATAGAAGAGATTACAGATTAATGAGTGCGTCCTACCCACTCGTAGAAGGTTTGGAGCATCTTAAGAAGCTCTGTGTCTTGCAGGAAGGACCGCAAACTACATGTTTCATTAAAGTCAGAAAACCACTTTTTACTTATTGGTAATTTCCCATTTTATTGTCATCTAAATCTGTTAAAACTCCCATGTAGTATCTGGTGAAACATATCAATGTAAGGCTAAATATCATTGACTGTGTTGTTCGAGGAACAAGTTTCTTCCTTGATCTTTCTAAGTTATACCACCACTGCAATGCATGACCACTGTTATCATGATTTGCCAACATCTGACCTTAACCGGTCCTTGTTTTGTTGTCTTGTTGCAGTCACTGTTCCACCTGCCCGTGTTCAGGAGGCTGGTTCTCAGCTACCATCTGTCTGAGCGAATACTGGAGAAGTGTAAGAGCCATTCTGTGAGTAAACTCATGCACAACAGTTGGTTACTCTGCCACTGCCGTTTTCACAGGAGATTTGTTTGAATAATTTCATGTTAAAACGTCTAATTCATACACATAAACATAAGAGGTGATCAAGCTGTGGAGATATTCTGTTATTATGAACATGTGTTAGTGTAACAGGGGTGAAGTTTGACTCTGAACTTGTGTTAACAGGACAAGAGGAACATAGCTTTCATGCAGGAGCTGCGCTGTCTATTTGCTCTCATGGTGGGCTCCACCCGCAGGTTTGTGGATCCTTCTGCTGCTGTGGAGTTACTGCGAGACGCCTTCAGGACCACCGAGGCCCAACAGGTACAGCACTTAACTTAAGGAGAGCTTAAAGTGTAGACAGGCTGCATCCTGTGATGGGAGGCCCCGTGTCTTAACTGCCTTCCCAGAGTGCGCACTGATGAGGTGAGAAGTGGGCAATGTTCTTAGCCAGATGTTGAGATGAGGTTGAAGCCCTTAGGAACATTTTTTTTTTTGTTAAGCTACTGTTTCCAAGATCAAGAATCAACTCATGTGACTTTATTAATTCTTTGACCCTGACTTAATCCTTTCCTATTACAACTTCACATCTCATCTTATCTCTTGTCTTCATTTCAGGATGTCAGTGAGTTTTCCCACAAACTGCTTGACTGGCTAGAGGATGCATTTCAGCTGGCTGCCAATGAGTAAGTTATATGTTGATGTCATCCACATTATTCTCTCTTTGTGTGCTGAATTACAATAATATAATGTCATGTTTTGCTTTCAGTAAGGTAGAAGACAAACAGAAAAACCCCATGGTCCAGCTTTTCTATGGTACCTTCGTGACAGAAAGAAGACATGAGGGTATGAGTTTTATATTAGTGTTTGTCACAGTGACATCAATATGACTTCTGTTCTCAGTCACTCACATCTATGTGACTCTGCTTAGGTAAGACGTTGTGTAATATCGAGCAGTTTGGCCAGTACCCCCTGCAAGTCAACGGCTTCAATAACCTGGATGAATGCCTGGAAGGTGCTATGGTCGAGAAAGAGATCGAGTCTCTGCATTCAGATCCCGGCGTCACATCTGGCCGTGAGGTAAACAATTTCAACAACCGACTAACAATAGAAGTTCTACGTATGTGGTATTTTCTGATGCTTATCTGGTGTCATATTTTCTCTTGGTTGTAGAGATGGTTCAAAACGTTACCACCAGTCTTGACATTTGAACTGTCTAGATTTGAATTCAACACCCAGCTGGGTCGTCCTGAAAAGATACACAAGAAACTGGAGTTCCCACAAATCATTTATATGGACAGGTGAGCTTTGTACAGATATCACAATCATACATGTGTACATTCCTACAGTTTCCCTTGTTTCTACGGGGCAAAAGGAGCTTCCACAGTATATAACTTTAAAGGACGCATGCCTGCACCACTTTTCACTAGGATTATCTCACAAACTTATGCCATCATAGGGCTGAGTGTATTACAAATGTATCGGAAAAAAATCAAGGTTGTTGCTTGTCTATTCAGATGTTACAACAAATCTTTCACACATGTACTGATCAGTTTTGGGAATTGCCTGATTTTTCTATGTACAGATATCTTCACAATAACATAGAACAGACCCATGAGAGGAGAGGAGAAGTGAAAAAACTCAAGGATCAACTAGCTGCCCTTCAACAGAAACTCGAGTGGTAAGTTACCTCTTAAAGCTGAGATGTGACTTTTAAACCTCTCTGCGTTTTGGAAACAAATCTTGTACAAATCGTGTCCTGTCTTTATTAACAGCTACAAAAACTATGGCTCTGGACCTACCAAGTATCCTCTGGCTGACATGCTGCAGTTTGTGCTGGAGTTCGCTTCCACCAAGCCCACAAGTGTTTCCCCGGCTGAAGATCTGAGACCAGCTTCTCCGACTCCTGCAAGCCACCCCTTTAGTGAAGTCATCTCCAAAGACAACAGGTTGAATACACAGAGGACCAGAGAACTGTACGAGCCAAGGCAATGGCCCCTGAATAAATGACTGTCGACAGACTTTTACTAGCACAGCATAAACAGACCAAAGTTCCTTCTTTACGAAACTTACATTACACCGAAACGTTCTCATTCTCATTTCCCAGTGAACCAGAAGACACAGATTCATTGGACGGTCCGGTTTCCAGTGTTGCCAGTTGTCAGCGGACCCCCATATACAAGCCCTTCACCCAGTGCAGACTCCCGGTTGACTGCCCACCACACCCAGCCCCCCACAGCGTCACTGAAGAAGAGCTGCTCTTTGTGAAGACCTGCCTGCAGCGTTGGAGGACAGAAGTAGAGAATGACATAAATGGTATGCTTCTATTACAGTGTACATGCTAACATTTCTTTTAAATAAAGGTCTATAGAAGATAGTCTTGATGTTCTTTAGCTATCTTAGCAGCATGGGCTCTGTTTTTGGGCTCTTTAGCTGCGAAATGCTTTTCCCAGGAAATAGATTATATGTCAATTGTCAAGCCCTGCTCTCCCAAACTGTCCTTTTATGAGGAAAATATTGGGTAAAAGAAATAAAAAAACCTAAAAGAAATTGATTTCCCCATCGCTATATGTGTACTTAATTTCTGTGGTTTCTTTCTGTGTTTTGTTTTTGTGTGTACGTGTGTCAGCGCTAAAGGCCAGTATTGACAGGCTCACTCAGACGCTGGAGGGCATGTACATAGACAACTGTCTCTGCCAGGTAAGACTTACACTCGCCTCATTCACTCTGACAAACAGCAATTCAATCACATGTTTTACAACTGGAGCTGCAGAAAGTGCATCGACGGAGATTCGATGAAACTGTATTGATCTCCGTGGAGGAACAGAAAATAATGTAACGTAAACAAGTCAACAGAATACAAATAAGATACAAGCAGATCTGATGAATGTTATACTGCAGTGAATACAGAGCTGCACAGTCACATCTCAGTAGTCTATATTGATCCCAATGCTGTAGGTGTTTTGTACAGTGGCGATTCAACGCTGTCTCCCACTGTCCTAATATTTAGGCACCCTACAGACTCCATGCAGTGCTCGTCCATGAAGGCCAGGCATCAGCAGGCCATTACTGGGCCTACATTTATGACCATGCCAACAAGCGCTGGATGAAGTACAATGATGTAAGCATCACCGAGTCATCATGGGAGGAGCTGGAGCGAGACTCCTTTGGTGGAATGACCAACGCCAGTGCCTACTGCCTGATGTACATTGATGACAGGTTACCCAACCTTGTCACAGGTACATCTCTGTGTGCTTATCAGTTATATGATTTGATTTTATCAGATTAGATTCATTTTTGAATAATCCTAGATTGAATGTCGGATGTGTGTTTTTGTCCATGTTTTTGTCCATGTTTGTCAGAAAGCATTCATAAATAATGTTCTTCCTTGCAAGCAAGAAACAGGATTATGTGTGCAAGGGAGTAAAAACAACACACAATCATGTAAAAAAGAGTGCTTATCAATTATAGAAGTTAAAAGAATACTTACATATTTTTAATGTAGCTCTGACTCAGCTAACCTCATGTTTAAAGGCTATTCCATAATGTTAGAAACTATAACAGTACAAGCTCAGTCCCTGTCTGTAATAAAAATGTAACTAATTATGTATTATGAACAGTGGCATATGGAAAAATGCCATCGTGTGTAATAACAATTAACTAATTCTCCTGTCATTTCTTAAGTACTTACTGTCAGCATGTGGATTTTATTGTGTAAGTCTATTACTGACACTACCCCACATCCACCTAGAAGACACAGATGATGAGACCGGCCAGGTGCTGCATGGCATGGACTCCCTGCCATCCGTCCTCAGACGCTACGTCCATGAAGACAACCGCTGGTTCCAGCAGGAGCTCAGTGAATGGGAGGAGCAGTTCTGCCAGACCGCCACCCCACAGGGAGAGTCTACAGCCTCTGCAGAGCCCCCAAACCCCAGTCCAGTCAATGTACACCAAACACCAGTTGAGCCAGCACCCCAGTCAGGACCAACCACTGAGGAGCCGGAGCAGGGAGCTTCTTCAGAGCCAGAACCAGACACAGAAGCGGCGAAAGACCCAGAGCCGGATCCCAGAGAGAAGCCTGAAGGTCTGTAGTGGTGGCTAGAGAAAAGGGAATGGGGCAAGGTTTTTATAGCCACTGTACAAGTAAAACTGACTACTGAACAGTACATTTTATCAGTCATGTGTGCGCTCTCACAGTCTCTCTCCTGTCTCTTTTTTTGACCCCAAAAGAATCTGAATTAACGCCACCACCATTACCCCAGAGCCCCGGCTGCCAGCCAGACGATACCAGCAGTGCGGCAGTCACTGACACCACGGGGCCCAGCCAGGGCTGCACCTCGGCTGAGAGAGAGCTTCAGTGTCAGGTGGGCAAGTCTGTGACTCCCCTGGGCAAGTTCTGCTATGCCCCCTGTAGAATATGGGTCAGTAATTCTAGGCCACAAAAATAAAGTGTGTACATCTGGGTCAAGGATATCATTTCACCACTTAGCATAGCAATGGAGGTCCAGGCTTAATGTCAGGCAGGGTGTAGAGAGTAATGCACAGATAAACTAAAGGTTAGGAGTGATTACTGCTATCAGCGGCTTTATTTGACAGTCAGTAGCTTGTTCAGAGGCATATCATATAATTTACACTTCATCACTTTTAGTTTCCGTTGTGGGAAAATATTCAGAAACACCAGTGCAGTTCAATACAACCTTGCATAGTCTATCCATAATTATTATTTTTTATTTTTTTTAACCTACAATGGCCCTATTTACACCATTGAATGAATCAGCACTTCTGTCAACAGAACATGATTATAAGCCTCATAAATATAAGATTTATTGTAAGCTGTTTCATTAGATGGCATTAAATAAAGTGGTAAACTACTTCATTACCACTTGTGTCCTGTCGACATATCGGGAGCTCCATTTGACACATTGATTTATCACATGCAAATGAATATTACTCCCTAAGTGTATTTCCAAATGTATTCAGCTGCAGACTGTCTGCTGACCCACCTGACTTTATATAATAAGATCAACCTTTCACTGGATACAAGGAGCTATTTTCAATTTCCTCAGCCAATTTGTTCCTCAGCCAATTTGTTCACCTGTTCACCGTTAAAATAGAAACACGTGCTCCACAACATTTTCCAGACTTTGCTTCACAGGTGTTTAAAATGCATACAGATGTGTAGATGAGGGTGGGTGTATTTCTACATGGAGGCACACTATGCAAAGCCCTGAAGAGGATTAGCGGATATATAGATAATGTATGGATGGAAGCCATAGTAATGTGCGTCTTGTTTCTCTGTCAAGACTTCTGGCCCTGAAGCAGAGCTCAGTAACCCGACACCATCTGACCTCCAAGTGAAGAAGGACGACACACAGGCAGCAGGCCTTGGCCCTCAAGCTGAAAGCGAGCCAGAGGCTTCCAGAGAGGCACCTGAACATGAAGCGAAGCAGCAGGAGGAGGAGAAGGAGGCGCAGGAGGTCCCGGCCAGACAGCGACAGACTGAGGACGAGGTCTCAGAAGTGGAGATCCCCAACGTGGGCAGGATCATGGTCAGAGCTGATGCTGATGGATACAATGAAGAGGTCAGAATGTGTTATCATGAATAAATAAATACAATAGAAGAAAGGATTTGTCTATTCCGAGTCTTCCGGGATGCAGATATTTTTTTTTTTACTCCTTTAATACATTATTATATTTTACCTTAGACTTGAGATGTGAATGCTTTTTTGTCAACTTGCCACGAGGTTTACTTTTTCAGATCTGATGTTACATTTATGACACCACCTTATAGATAGTTCCTCAATTAATAATTTAAAAAAATACCCCCCCAACTCAAACACAGAAATTAAAATGAAGGCCTGTACGTGTAAGCTGTTCCTGCTGCTCATTCACAGCTTTTTGTCTAAATGTTGCTGTTTTACAGTTTTAGCTTCTGACTTTAAGGATGTTTTCCATCTCTGACACGACCACCACCAGAGTCCTATTTGAGCAAAAATATATACAATACGTTTGCAACATCCCAGAATGTGGACATGTGGTGCAGCCCTCAACAGTTCAGGGTCTTTACACAGACATAATGAGCAGCTTTCATTCTCAAACGGTTTGCTGCCCAGCTGGTGTTATAATCTCATCTTCCCAGATGATGCTGACTCCAGCTATGCAGGGCGTCATTCTAGCCATAGCCAAGGCCAGGCAAACCTTCGATAAGGAAGGCCCTGAGGCTGGCCTCATCAAGGTATGTATTGCATCTCACATTCAAATCTACATTTCACAAAATAATTAAATAATCATGTTTTCTGAAATAGTTTTGCCACATTGCTACATTAAACTGCTTCCTTTACATTTAAGAGCAATCTTTCCTCTCTATATAGTTTTGAATAGTTATTTTTGTCCCACATATTTATTAGAATTAAGAACAGAAAAACATTCAGATGTAATGAGGTTAATTCATTCATTCATCAACACAGAACAGAACGTGTACTGTATTGAATAACATTAAGCAGCGCTTATAAGAGGATAAAAGGGCTGCTAAAGAAAAGCAGATATTAAATTAACTGTTCCAGATGTAAGAAGGTCAACGTCAATAACAAGATGAGCGTTTTAACCTCGTCTTTGAGCATTTTAGACTCATGAAATCCAAAATCCCTCACAAATGAATGACGGCACAGAAAATACTCAGAAACACAGAAAACATTGCAAATAGTGTACTAGGGTCTTAGTTATGGGTTAGTTATGGGATACAGGGTCATTGTATCTCATGACGAGATACTTGGGTTGTTACTTGAAGGCCAAAGGGAAATAAATGACTTGTTTATAAGTATTTCTGATGAGATTTCCAACTTTAGTAACCCATTATAAATGAAGAATGTATTAGCACCAAAACTGTTGTTGTATGATTCATTCAGAGGTCGATCAGTCACTGTTAGGTTGCATCAAATTAAATCCATCCATCTACCTTTTTATAGTTTTCCCACCATGAGCATATTGACAAATTGATCCATCTGTTCCCTCAGGCCTTCCACGAGGAGTATTCCCGCTTGTTTGAGCTCTCCCAGGAGGAGACCACACCCCAGGAGGATGCTCGTCTGCAGCACGCTCTGGTCTACTTCTTTCAGAACAAGGCACCCAATCGCATTATTGAGAGGACGCTGTTGGAGCAGTTTACCGACCGCAACCTGAGCTTCGATGAAAGGTACACACAGATACAGACAAATGGCTCATTGACGAGTCTCAGACATTATTATTTACATTGGGTAATGTTTTTAAAACTTCAAAACATGAGAATACAGATAAGCTATTGTCACAATCTAGGTGAGCTGACATTATAAAAGAAAGTGGATGAAAAACCCCAAAATCCAGAGAAACCTCTAAATTCTAAGACGTAATCATTTCCAAAATTCACAACATGTTTTTATGTGACAAAATATTCGACTTCAATCCGTATTTGTTGGTGTTAAGCCTTTCAAAAACAACGTATTCACTGCTGTCAAAAGACTCTTTGCTCTCCCACTCGCCGCACATAAAGGAAGGCACGCACTCCCATTAACTGGGAGGTCTAACAGCGGGTGATGATGACACAAAACACCACTACAGACATCCAAATCTTTATTCAAAAGCCTCAATAGAAGCTTCGAATGTTAAAAAAAAAAGACATTTGGTGCAGACCTTTTTCTGTTACATTATATATAAACAGGTTATGAGGCTAAAAGCATTAGGAGCCGTGATGAATTGATTTGAAAACATTTAATGTTCGAGAGTTTTCTATCTGGTTGTTTACAATGTTTACACATAGCAGGAGTAGGTGAGTAAATAATGTAACATGTGGCTTCACTCAGAGCAGCAGCACATCATAAGACTTAGAAAAACAGTCCTAGAGCATTCAGCATGCTTATACCGCCATCTAGTGTCCAGAGCAGAGAACTGCATCACAGTGTGACTGTTCCTGTACCAATCCTTTTGTAAATTAAAAGCATCCATGATGTCCTTTCTGTACATGCAGGGCCATCAGTATCAAGAGGGAAGCTCGAACCAAGCTGCGCCTCATCAAGCCAGATGACATGGATATGGATGAGTACTTGGTGGGCTGACCTCTGCCATTTTGGATATTGACAGATACACTGTTCTTTGGGGATTTTTCTGTCCCATTTTTTGTACTAATTTCGCTGGAAATGATTCTGTCTCTGCTGCCGTCTTTGATTGCTTTAAGTTCAAGAAAAGTATACAAATCATCGAAATGTAGACATAGACAGTAAATGTAAATTTGAGACAGACATTTGTCAAAAAAATATCGTCAATCAATCTTGCTACATACAGTATATGGCAGTGTACTGAAACAGCAAAGATATACGTTAGAGACATAAAATGAGGGACAGGCATCTGTTCAGTACAACTTCATGCCTATTGGACCAAAGGTTGACACACTTGAATGTAATACAAACTGAACATCAGATATGTCACTTATTAAAAGGATACATCTGTTGCTTTCTTGTTATTAGATTTGTTGACAGTAATACGAATACAGAATATCGCCAGCCTTGTCCTTTAAGAGAGGAGTGAAATGGAATAAATTACTGCCTCGCTGAGTGACAGAAACATGTGATCAGAAAATTGAGAAAACAGCGCAAATAACAAATGGAGTTTTTTGTCCTGTGTGCTCTTTCACAGCAGTGGCATGATGACTACAGGCTGTTCAGAACGGTGTTTGTCTACCAGCTGACTGGACTGGAGCACTACCAGCATGGGAGGTAGGTGTCGAATGTAAACCACCACTACACCGCCCGGCCAGCATGTGTCGGTTCAGATCAATAAATTGCAGATAATGACATGATGACCGTTGCTGTGTGTGTGTGTGTGTGTGTGTGTGTGTGTGTGTGTGTGTGTGTGTGTGTGTGTGTGTGTGTGTGTGTGTGTGTGTGTGTGTGTGCTGCAGGATGCGGGAGGCACTGATCTTCCTGGCTCATGCGTACGAGACCAACGCCACCCTGCTGAAGAATGGAGAGAAACGTGGCGTGGACAAGTCTCTTATTGCCGTTTACAGGAGGAAATGCCTCACTGTGAGTAAGGCGTGTGTGTGTGACTGCAGTACATTATTGTGAAGCATAACATCACTGAGCTCAATCCTTCTTCATAAAGGTTAGAATAACAATAAAGAGGTTGTTTGAATAAAAGTTGCAATATGAAAATGTAACTTTGATGATGGCCTGCTGCATTATGGGACATTTCAGGAGTCATCAGAATCATAGCAGTCGTCCTCTGGAAACTATCGGTGTCCATGTGACATTTCATGAAATTTAGCCAATCGTTACTGACATATCTTGCTCTGGAACAAACAGACTGGAGGACAAACAGACCAACATTGCTATATTTAGACTGTGTCACTAGCAGGACAAAGGTTTTAGATAAGAAGCACTTGGCTTAGTGTCCTACTTACAGTCTCAGTAGTTCATACAATGCAGTCAGCATTGCGGACATTTTTGTTTTGTTATATTTGAAAAAGTGACGATGAAGTTGAAGTTCAAAGTTCATCATTGACCCTGGAACCAGAAGTTGAGATAAAAACCTCACTTCAAATCCTGTTTAGTATCTGTTCTGGAGCTTCCGATCATATGGCATAAACATTTTTTAATTTCTCATTATCTCATGCTTGATTAGGGATGTAACTTTGCTACTCCGAGTCCTCCTTACTGTGCTCATTATCCCAGCCAATCTGCACCGCCCGATATGCTACAATAAGCATTAATGAACCACTAAACCCGACCCAAACTGCAAACTTTATGCATTATAGTAGCCCAATTGTCAGAACTGAAGACTGAGACAAGCTGAGTGAGCGCCACTGCCAAGGAGTGCAGTGTGAGTGTGTTTGAGAGAGAGAAAGAGAGTGACAGAGGGAAAGAGAAGAATGAAGGTGAAGAAAAACAATGCATATTAAGCTCTTTATTCATAGAATAATTAAGGTGATGGAGAATATCAGGTTTTGATCATTAACTTGCAAATGTATATATCAAGAGGCACCAACACGTAACCATAATATCTACTCAATATCAGGCAACTCATCTGATTATGCAATGTTCTTATAAACCGATCACACAACATGGTATGGTAAATACAGAGGAAATCCTCGTGACAATAACTTTTACTCTCTCCTCCATCCTCCTCCTCCCCCTCCTCCTCCTCCTCCACCATGCAGGCATTGAATGAAAGTGCATCCCGGTTGTTTTGCAGCGGTGAGGAGACCAATGTGGAGGAGGGCATCGCCATCATGGACGAGGCCGTCATCCCCTGCCTTCACCTGATGAGCCGAGACTCGGCTTTATCCCAGGAAGACAGCAACGCCATGGAGAGCATCCGCAGCCACTGGTGCTGCTGCCTGGGCCAGGACATGGATGGTAAGATCAGTTGAATTGACACATTGGTAGCTATTATTACAACATTATCAGGACACAGGAATGAAGATGAGGAGGTGTAACTTCTTCTCTGAACTGTGCCAGTAGCATTTATTTGCGTAGTTTAGTCTACGAAATGTGATATATATAGTACTAAATCGTCACACCAAGACTCATTCAAACACAAATATATATCAATAAACATTACAATAATTAGTCTAACAGAAACAGTAAGCTAGGGTTACATATGAATGAGCATATTACTCCTAAGAGAAAGTAAGTAGCTTCACATATGTGTCATAGACCAGGTCACAAGTGCGATGGCGACACCCTGTGGTTAGACAACGGCACTACATTTGAAACATATGAGTGTCACATTACATTACATTTACTTATTACTTCATCCAGTCAATTACAGCCTGAGCATTGTGACAATACTGGAAATACCCCTCATCACACTGGGCACATACAGACGTGTGGTTAAACGTACGAGATTCAAACATGACAACAAGCAATCGGCTCTTACTTTCTAGTATCAGAATCACAATCTGGACCACAGGAAGAAAGACAAGTGACTCCAAACTACAATGGAGTGCCAGTGCACGCTGATCTTGAGAACTCACTCTGTTCACACACAGAATCTGCTTATCAGCACCGGTAAAGCCCACCAATCAACACGTTCTGTATCATTGCTTTGATCTCTACACAAAAAAAGATTAGCGAGGTACATTCGTCATCTGTTATGCCTACAGAGCATCTTATTAAAGTGATATGCACACAGAAGAGTCCATGCCTTTTATACACCGATACTAACACTAACAAACATTAAACCAAAATGAAAAAGAAACAAAGCATTGTTACTGCTCTCCCTTTGTTTTCAGACTCATTGCAGGTGAAGCTGGGTGAGTTTCTGCCCCGGGTTCTGGACGGTTCAGCTGAGACAGTAGTTCTTAAAGACCCACCCAAAGTCCATGTCAACCAGCAGGCCCACGACCTGTGCAGTCGCCTGGCCGCTATCATCGAGTCCATCCACAGCACCTCGATAGTCAGCGTTAAATAAAGTCCCGAATGAATCCCCCAACAACCTCCTTGAGCCGTGCGTCCGACCTGCAAGCAACTTGGCCGATGATCCATCCTGTGCTGACAGACTGTGGGGTTGAGACAGCGTGTCGTTTTCAACGAGCCAAATCATGTATTTCATTTTATCTGCTGGTTTAGCATTGCGCATGCATATCATTGATGGTTTATCATAGTAAACTGTAAGCACTTTTTAGGGGTAGATAGAGGATGAGGCAGTGTTGTTACCACGTGATTGCTGGAAAAACCCTCCACAGGATGCACAGGTCTCGACATGATCATGAATCCTCTGTATTCTTCAGTGTATGCCTTCTGCCTGCTCAGCACCATCAGAAACCCCCAGTGTGCTAAAAATACAGTACGCTGTTTGTGTACTTTTTAAGTATACTTAAAAAATCATAATGGCCTTGAAGTAGCAGCAGGTTATGCAGAAAAGGCCCATATGGTAGCAACTCACTGTAATTGTTTTTTCTCCAACGCCCCGTCAGACATCATTTAACTTCTGAAATCATGTTTTAGACCTTCTGTGTCCAACTCTCTTTGACTATGAATACATCCTCTTAGTACCCACTCCACCCACCTTCTGTCATGGACAGTTTTGATAGTAGGCCTACGTGGTGACTCTTTTTCCGAACAACTGCAGAGAGAACTGTAAAGGTTAATATCACCGTAATCAGCTTCTCCTCGTAAAGGTCTTTGTGAAATCAAGCTGCCGAAGAAATAAGATGTCATCAGTAAACAAACACGGAAGCTTGAGACTGATTGGCACTCTGAATGTTTTAGTGGCTGGCAAACTTGTTAAATTTAAATACTGGCGACAACTGAACAGTTGTCACTGAATATTGTCACTTGATTGGTAGGATTTATTGTGTTGCTAAGCAGTGTGAATGCACAATAAGGCCTTTAATTAAACAGGGCTTTAAAAGAAAAACACTAGATTTGTACTCCACAGCAACAAATTTTTTTAAAATATATGTTTTATATTACTTTGTATTTTTCCAAAACAGGAAATTTTACTTGTAGGTGAAGCTAGTAAAGAAATATATCCACAGTAACTATGACGCATAAATATATGAAGGGCATATATGAAGGGCAGGGCATCCTGTACAACTTTCAAAGAGAGCTGCTCCACGCTCAGATGTGCTGATCGCAGTAGATCTGTGCACTCTAACTATCAGTCTGTGGAAACTCTTCTGTGTTTAGGTCTGACGGTGCCCTGTTGGACATGCACTTTGCTCAACAGATTTTTGTGTAAACTATGTAAACCCTCTGAAAGGAAAGATAACAGACAAGAGAGGAAATCCTTTTTTTTTTTTTTCTGGTGTCCCAGATGCAATGCAGTATCGCAAATGAATCCTCTGATTGAGGGTTTTCAGCCCTGCAACATGGAGCCAATTCTGGCTGCTGATTTCACGCTGCTTTGTTACTTGTACTCTGTGATGATACTCATTAAATGTTTTAAATACTCTGTGTACCCCATTATCATTGACTGCTTTCGCTTGAGTAAGATTTGCTAAAACTGCCCAGCTGTTGTGAGGAATAGAAGTGAAAATAGAAATGTATTTGTGAGCCATTTTTAGAGATTTACACCTTCAGTAGGAACTAATGGAAAGGTCAGGGGAGCTAAGTAGTATTGTGAGAGACCGACTAATGCGCTGTTGGTTTTGGTCTTTTAATGTGATTCAGTGACATTAAGAGAAATATAAAATACTTTCAGGCTTATCAGTTAACATATATAACTGTTTCCTGACCCCCAGCCATTTAATCTTTAATAATTATTAGGTCATGAGTGATTTTATTGCCACTGGCTTATTTTTTTCTCCCTCATGCACAGATGTGGTCCTTGCATGGCCAGCTGCAGTGACATTGCTTGTTCTACCTCTCAATCTGCCCGCCCCATGTCTTATCTTAAGTGCTGGAATTCACTGTTATTTTCATGGCTTTGGATGGCAATTGCACACATAATCTTTCCAAATTCTCATAAGCCCCTTCTATCTGTTGTGTAATACTTTACTACAACAGTGTGCTGTTTTTCAATCAAAGATGCAATTATACTAAGATCAAGATGATAGCAGTGAGTCAGGGTCAGTGCTGGGGTAGATTAAGCTCGGATTGTCACTAGTCTTTGTTCTTTATAACGCCTCTGTTGCAGGATGCGTGTCTATAGCTGCCCTAAAGTGACAGGACATGCATTGTTATTATTCCACCTGAAAGTCCATCATTTGAGGAATGTGGTGACATAAAAGTCCAACATTTCCTTTATTACATTTTGCAAAAATAGTAGTAATATGGTCTTACAGCTCATTTGCACTCAACACATTGGTAGCTCACTATTCTTTTCACACAAAATGAAATAGTCATTGTCGTCATCACGAGTATGGGAGCATGACCAGTATTATCCTGAGGATGTTTCAACATGTTGGCTAAGACATCAGCCAGCTAGAGGAAAAACCGATATGTTGCAGAGTGTCTGGCATCAACATGGACTCTGGACCCTTTATACAAATAGGATATATCCACATTTCAGAAATGGAGATGCCTTAAATAATATTGGACAGCAATGAATGGACTGTACACTGTTGTACAGTTTGTGTGCTGCAGATCAGAGAGGTTTAAATGCATGTGTTTTGCATTAACAGTGAAATGGGCTGTAAGCAGTGTCCACTGTGAGTGGCTGCAACATTGAATAATGCAGCCTAAAAAAAAGCCTGTATTGTACTTAAGTAAAGTACTTGAGTAGTTGCATTCCACCACTGCCTGAATAGTGTCTTTACATTGCACGATTTGACACTTTTCTCAATGTGAATCGTTTATGCTTTTATTTTGAAATGCAACACGCCCAACCGGAAACGTTCTTTTAACGACTGTAGTTATCCTCACCTGCCTCGGGTCTCCACCGCAAACATCCCGTGGAAGAAGAAAAAAAGAAAGAAACCCGATGCCTGGCGAACTTACCTAACAGCGAGAGCAAAGCCAGCTCCCAGGTACGTTAAATATGGCGGCGTTTGAGTAACGTTTAGTGGCTCGACTGCTTGAGGGCTGAACGAAGACGTTGTTGATAAGCGGAAGTTCGTTCAAGCAAAACACACACACACGGTGCGGTCAAGACGGTGTCAATTGTATTGTCTTGTGCAGTGTGGAGAGAAGACCGACTTGGAGTTTAGGAGTTAGAAATAAATCAAAAGGCACGTCGACAAACAGGTAAGATGAAAAAACAACGTAGTCGTAATTGCACAACAGATGAGCGAATTGATGAGCAATCCCGTTGATTAGTTAGCTCACTAAATGTGCTAAGCTACAGGAGTCGCTGTCTGCCGTTTAATAGTGTTACACTTTTTAGTAATGTTACTACTTATAACCATGACAAGTGGAGTTGGTGTCATGCCTCGTTCATGCACCAGAATATTTTTACTTTAATGTTTGCAGTTTTCTCTTCCGGCTTGCTCGAGACTGGGAGTAAAATAACCACAAAGTAGCTTTCTGTATCAGCTGAACTCGGTAAACGGATCCTGCAAAATTAACGTTACCAGTGTTTCTAAATATACATAGAGGGGTGAAGTGGTACCCCTGCAAAAAGGGGATCACAGGAGGACTCGGTGCCCTGCACTCCCAAGTTGGATCAGTGTATGTCTTGTATTTTCTGGGGGCATAATGCATCACTCTAAACTTTGCATTTAGATTCACAGCTCTGCATTTGAAGCTGTGACCAACAGCTACATTTGCACTTCGAGTTTATTATGGAAGCTGCCTTAATAATAACAGTTCCCAGACTGTGTATTAAATCTTTCCTGTTTGGCTCGCTGTCTCTGTTACCTTCATGGCCAAGTTGTTTCTAGAAACTCGGAAAACCAGTGGGTCGTGTTTGCATGACGTTGTTGTGGTTAGTAGAGATGAGCTGACATGTTAGAGCTACACATACAGTAGCTAGTGGTCAAAGGTATATGGACATTATAAGCTTTATTCCCTTCTTGTGCTCATTGCTGAGTATTGCTGAGAAAAGAAATAAGTATATTTATGGACCTTGGTTTGAAACAGGAAATGACCCTCTTCAAAATGTTGCCTCGAAGTTGAAAGCATGCTATTGTCTATTGTAAAGTACGATTTCCCTTCATTGGAGCTCAGGGACCCAAACCATGAAAAACAGACCAGCGGTACATAAAAGTGGGCCGGTGTGTCCATATATCTTTGGTCATGCGGTTTATATTGAAAGGCTGATGAGCTGGAGCCAAATTTGTATTTTTTTCTTCAGTATTTAAAAATAGCTTTGACTCAATTTTCACAACATAGTCACAGAATCACACGTTGCATGGACAATGACAACAACTAAATCAAGTGAGGTTATGCACCGTGTGTCACAACCTTACTGTATGTTCATCCAGGGCTGGGTGATGAGGAGAAAAATCAAATAAATGTGAAATAAAAATTATGCAAAGTAAGACAACTGTCTGCATTTTCTTTGCCATCAGCCTCCCATATGATCCCAGTTTTATTGTTTTTATCACCTGTTCACTGATGAGCTCTGAGATCAAATCATGGGACTGTTAACTAGTGTTTATTAAAGGAGGGCCAAGTAGTTAAACATATACACAGTAATGTTTAAAGAATAATGCAGAGAGAGCAAAGCATAAACTACAGCATAACACAATAGATCAAAATATAAACCTTTTCTTTCTGTCGGTTATTGGGGTTTATGTATGATTTCTAACTTTAAGGCGTTTTACTGAAAATATTTGATGTTAAACGATATTTTCTATTCTGCTAGGTACTAAATTATTGTGAGGAAAAATAAACTGGCAGTACAGTTTGTGCTATTTTTAAAACTCCCTTCATTTGTATTCATACGTTATCGTGTTCCCCATAATAGTTCTTTCCTCCTACTGCTCCCACTCACACACATGCAGTGAGAGTTGCTGCTCTCGACAACTCTTCTGGCTTTGCCAACAGCATGTTTGAGCAAACATTATTGTGACAGACGGACGTCCCTCCCCCCCTCCAAAACAGGTTTACTGTAGGCGGTTGGAATATTTTTGGTTTCCCTGAAAACGGGGGAGTTTGTTGTTGAACGTGAACAGAGAGCGATTGATGGGTCAGAGGAAACACAATGTTTTAATTGCAGTTGTTCCTTCTCCCATTTCTACCCACCAGGTGCTATGAGCAGTGAGCTGAACGTGCCCATGGGGTCCCCGGCCCCGGGGGTCTCGGAGCGATGCCCGGGTGGCGGCGGAATGGACTACAGGGACTGGGTGCGGCGCAGTTACCTGGAGCTGGTGAGCTCCAACCACCACTCGGTGCAGGCCCTGTCCTGGAGGAAGCTCTACCTGAGCCGGGCCAAGCTGAAGGCCTCCAGCAGGACCTCTGCACTGCTTTCCGGCTTCGCAATGGTCAGTCATACTCAGCGCAACACAACCTCTTAAAGGAATGCTTGTTCTGTATGCTTCATCCAATGAAATGTTTTCAGGTTCTTTGCTGCTGTCCTGGCAGCACATGGTTTCACTTCCTTTCAATACCATAAGAGATATTAAAAAAACAAACATAGATAATCCACCACAGTGACGTGTGGAAACACAGCTGTGGGCAGGAACTGGTTCTAAACTTCCTGTTTGTGTATTCAAGATTACAGTGTTGTGCTGCTGAACAGCAACCGTTATGCTTATATATTTTGTTCTGGATTTAATTTTCTGTTAAATCATCATGACATTGAACAGTGCCTGTTTGGGGCGTGGCCATTCATAGCGTGTGCCCGTTCGGAACGACTTCTTGGCTCCTAGTAGTGCCGCTTGCAGCGAAGTCGGGGGGGTGTTGCCGTTAGGAGCACGTACCTAGTCTTTCGGGATGTGTCCCCACTCGTAGCGGGCGGATTTCTTGGCCCCCCTGGAATTCCTGCTCATTGCTTGTTGACTGTAGGGAAGTGAAGAAGAGTTTGTTTGTAACGTTGGTGTATCCAGCATCCGTGAGGCGTGGCCTGTAAAGGGCCTGCTGCGGACGACACGCTGGACTCCGTGAAGCCCCGCCCCCGCTGCTGCACAGACCGCCATTTGCTTGTTTATTAAAAGTTAATTGAACTTTCCAAATTGCACCAACTTTGACTCAAATTTGAGCATTCGCAGCTTGTGACTGTTGTATGTTCTGTGTCCGTGTTAGTGTGGTAGATTGCTCTAAATACTACGATACCCATGAGCCTCAGACACTTTTGCTATGGAGAACAGAGATGGGATAGCTGTTGTAAATTCAGAGCACTTAATCTAGCATCTGACTTTTCCTTTCGGGGCACTCAGTTAGAACAGGTTTCCGTACATGCACAGTGTTTTGATGTGAGCCTTCTCCGGTAGTGACGTACACATGGACAGATAGTAACCTGGTTATCCATGTCTCTTTTTAAACATAGGTGGCCATGGTGGAGGTGCAGCTGGAGATGCATTACAATTACCCTCCTGCGCTCCTCATTGCCTTTAGCGTGTGCACCACCGTGCTGGTGGCGGTGCACCTCTTCGCCCTGCTGATCAGCACCTGCATCCTTCCCAACGTGGAGGCCGTGAGCAACATCCACAACCTCAACTCCGTCAGCGAGTCGCCCCACGAGCGCATGCACTACTACATCGAGCTGGCCTGGGGCTTCTCCACAGCCCTGGGCATCCTGCTGTTTTTAGCAGAGGTGGTTCTCCTTTGCTGGATCAAATTCCTGCCTGTAGACTCCAGCGGGGGCCAAAAGGTGACCAGCTGCTGCGCCACAACGGCCACCGCCGCGACGAAGCCCACACCACCCCCACATGTGCGGCAGGACAGCGGTTGGCAGGCTGCTCTGGCCTCCACCATCATCATGGTCCCAGTGGGGGTGATTTTTGTGGTGTTCACCATTCACTTCTATCGCACTCTGGTGCACCACAAGACGGAGCGCCACCACCAGGAGATCGAGGAACTGCATAAGATTAAGATACAGCTCGACGGCCACGAGAGAGGCCTGCTGACTGTGTGATATCAATGACTGCAGCTTTAAAAGGACTTCCCTTCGTGTCTCATATTTATCTCTTTTCTGACATTTGTTTTGGTCATCGTTACCGCCTCGCTTGGTTGCGTTGTAGGACCTTGTCTGTGTTTTACATCTGTTACATCTGTTGGTCAAGGATGATGTAAATAGTTTACAGAAAACCCTATTTGGAAAGAGCTGCCTTCACTTTCGCCAGAGAAAATGTGGTAAACGCCATAAGTTACTTGCCAAAATGACTTGTTTGATTATTGTGCTCTCTGTCAGCTGGTTTCTGTGCTCAGCCAAAGATTGTTTGTTAGCGAAAGAAGATGAACCACTCTGACAGCAATCCAGGATCAAAAGCTGCTAACAGATACTTTGAGTTTCACTTATTTTCTAAATCTATTTCCAGGTTAAATGGATTCACGAAGAGATTTAAAAAGATTTGGATAAGATGAAATTGTATTGAACCCCGACCTTGTCGCAGACATAATGTGGTCAGGTCTCACTGTTAATACTCAACCTGCCCCTCAGTCTGGCTCACATTTCACATTTGCTCGTTGTTTTAACTGTAAAGTGCCGAGTCATGCATCACAACGCAGGGAACGTGGCTTACGTCTGACTAACTGAGGCCGTTTGTAAAGTCTTAAAATGTTTTTGCATTCTTGTAAAGTTGTTGGGAAGTTTTTAGGTCCAACATCTCAAATGCCTCAAACCTTTTGTCCTTTTCCTTACGAAGTCCATGGCGCATGTGTAAAATAAAGAGTTGTCTATTCTGCAGACTGGTGATGCTCAAAAATGAATGTGTCAAATATAGTTCTGCCTCACAGAATTATTGCCTTTTCTGAACTGCTGTTTTGCTAAAGGTCACAACACAAGCTGATCTTTTTTTTTTTTTTGCTGGGAATGTATTTGTGCGAGACAAAGTTTAAATGTTGAGTCGAAGAGGATGGAGATGAGAACATGTTGTAATCAGCATTACCTTGTCCCATCCAGTTTAAATAGTAATCATGGAGACATTTCAGTAAAAGTAAAATAATCTACACAGAGTTGGCACTTCCTTGGATGAGGTCAGATTATGTTACTGCGTTTAAAAAAACAATAAAAACTAGAAAATGCATTTCCTGCTGAAAATGCGTTGGAATGCTGAAAGCTGAAATTAATCTCAAAAACATTGCTGAAAATAGATATCCAATTAAAAAAAAATTGCAAAAAGTTGAAAGATTACAAATATGAAGTCATATGTAGCTGAAAGTATGAGAAGATGAAGGCTTTGAAAGTTGAAGAAGTTTAACAGGATTTGAAGATTTTCTCCATAGAGATCCCATTCAAAAGAAAATTGCAAATAGCTTAATATTTCAAAGAATTTAAAGATTACAAATATGAAAATTCATTTCACCCCTCTCCTGAAAGAGCTGAACATTTTTGATATTTGAACGGTTTCTGTGGCTTAAAAAATGTCAGCAGTAGTGATATTTGTAGTAGTAGTACTTGTAGTAGAAGTATTATTAGTAGTAGAAGTATTAGTAGCATTAGAATAAGTAGTAGCAGTAGTGATATTTGTAATAGTAGTAATAGAAGTTGTAGTTGTAGTAGAAGTATCATTAGTAGTAGAAGTATTATTAATTAGAAGTAGTAGTATCAGTAGTCGTAGTATTTAATATAACAGTAGTAGTAGTAGTAGTAATAGTAATGGCAGTATTTGAAGTAGCAGTATTAGTAGTACTAGTAGCAGTCGTACTAATAGCTGTAGTAATATTAGTACTGGTAGTAGCATGAATAGCAGTTGTAGTACAAGTAATAGTAGTAGTGGTAGTGGTAGTAATAGCAGTGGTAGTAATAATATTGATGGTAGCAGTAATAGCAGTAGTAGTAGTAATAGTAGCAACAGCAAAAGTTGTAGTAGTAGTAATACTAGAAATATTAGCAGCAGTAGTAGTAATTGTCGCAGTATTAGTAAGAGCATTCATTATTTCAACAAAAAAGCCTAATTCTGAGCTTAATGTTTAAATACAGTTAATCCATGGGGCTTTTATTTTGAAAGGGTGGGGCTGGGTGGGGGAGAGAGAAGGAGGAGACAGAATCAGAAAGTTTGAAACACAAACAGGTTATTAAATGACAGGCTTCATCACAAGCATTTCAGGTAGAGTTCACTCTCTGGGGCTTTTATTTTGAAATGGGGTGGGGGGGGGGGGGGGAAGGGGAGAGGAGATGGACTCATAATGTTAGATAAACACAAACAGGTTATTAAATGTCAGGCTTCATCAAAAGCATTTCAGTTAGAAATCATTCTGTGGGGCTTTTATTTTAAAATGGGGTGTGTGTGTGTGTGGGGGGGGATCCTCTAAAGATCTCTAAGAACCTGAATGACTGTATGAGAGAGAGAGGAGTGTGTGTGTCTGTGAGTCTGTGTGTTTATCAACATCACTAATGAGCTTAATCAGAAACACCTGTGTCCTTGCAGCCTTTTCATGGAGATGAAACAGGGAAACACCTCTCAAACAAATCCTCAAAACTCCCATAACCGTAGCTCCTATTGCTCCGATATTAATAAATGAGAGGAAGGATGAGTTGAAGAACAGATCCTGTAAAAATTGTGTCTGTAGTGTAAAAAATGTGGCTGAACTGGCGATCTAGAAATGGGGTACCGTGTTCTGTGGAAGATGTTTTTGAAGTAAAATTTAACATTGGTCTCTATGGAGCAGAAAGTTGGTTTTCCGCTCAACTACAGGCTTCTGTGCCAAATGTGTAAATCTGTGGGATTCCACAGTAATTTGTCTACGACAAGGACAAGATTAGCTACTTCTACATCCAGAAATTATGCATGAACAGTGAAGATTGTGGACACAGTGGCAAAAGACATGTTTTTTTCACAAGAATCTCAAGCTGCTCTTCACTCTAGCGGTGACATCACGCACTCTAAGCTCCGCAATACACACCCATTATAAAGTCAGAAAAGGGCTGAAAAAATCATAAAAGTTAAATTGCTGCAGTTCAAAAAGTTTAAAAGATATCAGAAAGCTGAATTATGCGGCAATAGTTCAGGGTTTTCTCAACATTTGAAAGTTGAAATGGTGTCTGTAGCTGAAAGTATGAGGAAGTTGAATTATTTGAAAGTTGAAGAAGTTTAAGAGGATTTGAAAATATTCTCCATAGACATCCCATTCAAAATAAAGTTGCAAAAAGCTTAATAATTCAAAAAGTTGAAAATAGAAATATGAAAAGATATAGCAGACATGAGCTGAAAGAGCTGAACATTTTGATAGTTGAATGGTTTCTGTAGCTTAAAAAATTAAGAAGCAGAAGAGTTTCAAAAAACAGGGGACGGAAGAAATATAATAAGAGGAACTAGAAAATGCATTTCCTGCTGAAAATGCGTTGGAATGCTGAAAGCTGAAATGAATCTCAAAAACATTGCTGAAAATAGATATCCAATTTTTAAAAAAATTGCAAAAAGCTTAATAATTCAAAAAGTTGAAAGATTATAAATATGAAGTCATATGTAGCTGAAAGTATGAAGAAGGCTTTGAAAGTTGAAGAAGTTAACAGGATTTTAAGATTTTCTCCATAGAGATCCCATTCAAAAGAAAATTGCAAATAGCTTAATATTTCAAAGAATTTAAAGATTACAAATATGAAAATTCTGTGGCTTAAAAAATGTCAACAGTAGTGATATTTGTAGTAGTACTAGAAGTTGTAGTTGTAGTAGAAGTATTATTAGTAGTAGAAGTATTACTGGCATTAGAATAAGTACTAGTTAACGTTTAAATACAGTTAATCCATAGGGCTTTTATTTTGAAAGGGTGGGGCTGGGTGGGGGAGAGAGGAGGAGGAGACAGAATCAGAAAGTATGAAACACATACAGAGGTTATTAAATGACAGGCTTCATCACAAGCATTTCAGTTAGAATTCACTCTGTGGGGCTTTTATTTTAAAATGGAGTGGGGGGAGGGGAGTCCTGTAAAAAGCTGTCAGACCTGAATGACTGTATGAGAGACACACAGAGAGAGAGAGACATACAGAGATAGAGGGAGAGAGACATACACAGAGAGAGAGAGAGAGGAGTGTGTGTGTCTGTGAGTCTGTGTGTTTATCAACATCACTAATGAGCTTAATCAGAAACACCTGTGTCCTTGCAGCCTTTTCATGGAGATTAAACAGGGAAACACCTCTCAAACAAATCCTCAAAACTCCCATAACCGTAGCTCCTATTGCTCCGATATTAATAAATGAGAGGAAGGATGAGTTGAAGAACAGATCCTGTAAAAATTGTATCTGTAGTGTAAAAAATGTGGCTGAACTGGCGATTTAGAAATGGGGTACCGTGTTCTGTGGAAGATGTTTTTGAAGCAAAATTTAACATTGGTCTCTATGGAGCAGAAAGTTGGTTTTCCTCTCAATTACAGGCTTCTGTGCCAAATGTGTAAATCTGTGGGATTCCACAGTCATTTGTCTACGACAAGGACAAGATTAGCTACTTCTACATCCAGAAATTATGCATGAAGAGTGAAGATTGTGGACACAGTGGCAAAAGACAAATGTTTTTTTCACAAGAATCTCAAGCTGCTCTTCACTCTAGCGGTGACATCACGCACTCTAAGCTGCGCAATACACACCCATTATAAAGTCAGAAAAGGACTGAAAAAATCATAAAAGTTAAACTGCTGCAGTTCAAAAAGTATAAAAGATATCAAAAAGCTGAATAATGCGGCAATAGATCAGGGTTTTCTCAACATTTTAAAGTTGAAATGGTGTCTGTAGCTGAAAGTATGAGGAAGTAGAAGGATTTGAAAGTTGAAGAGGATTTGAACATTTTCTCCATAGAAACCCATTCAAAAAAAAAATTGCAAAAAGCTTAATAATTCATAAAGTTTAAAGGTTAGAAATATGAAAAGTCATAGCACCCCTCTGCTGAAAGAGCTGAACATTTTGATAGTTGAACGGTTTCTGTAGCTTAAAATATGAAGGAGCAGAAGAGTTTCAAAAAGCGTACGGAAGAAATATAATTATTATAAAAATAAGAAGAAGTATAAAGATTTGAAGAACAATAGTTGGAATGCTTAACAGCATTCCAACAATAAAGAATAGGATTAACAGCATTCCAACAAAGATTCGAAGAACAATAGTTGGAATGCTTAACAGCATTCCAACAATAAAGAATAGGATTAACAGCATTCCAACAAAGATTCGAAGAACAATAGTTGGAATGCTTAACAGCATTCCAACAATAAACTGTTATCACATTCCAAATAAGATGACTGACCAAAGTGCTGCTCAGTTTGTTTCTGAGAAGACACAGAAGTGCTCTTGTAGTTTAGTTGTACAGTGAGTGAGAGAATATCTTGCTTTGTCTCGTGTTTTGAGCTTCTTAAAGGAATACTGCAGAGGTCAGGGAGACCTGTGTTGACGAAGATGAAATCCACAGCCAGACGTCAAAAAATAAAAACGATATTAAAGTTTTCATTGTCTCCTGTGTGTGTGTCTATGACCAATCTATGACTTTTTTGACGTACTGTACCAACGTTTTTTGTCTAATTTTACACAATGTGCATCTGTTTTTATTTATTTACATATTATTCCTTAAATAGCGGCAAGACTCTTGTGACAACAGTAACTTCCCCTTCCTGACAAGTCGTTCAAGTGAGAGACCACAGATGTGATACTTTCATATTTTACAAACTATGAAAATTCAACAGATTAAGATCACACTCAAAGTTCCAACCAAGTACAATTTAATGCCTATACAGAGTCACAGAGAAGACAACCGAAAAAATCTTTTGAAACCAATTTCAGTCTTGGAGCCAAAACCCTCCATGACAGCACGTTTAGTCAGTAACATGACTCCAATATTTGATGATGAAATTATCTTTTGCTGTTGAGTCTCACTTCTATTTGCAAAAATTACAAAATCAGAAACCAGGAAAATAGAAATGACCTGATGTGTTGTACACACTCTTCCCCTTCTAAAACTAAAACTATACACTGCACACACCCAACTCTATCCAAACCCAAAGAATAGTTTAGAGTCTGCCTGCACTTTCTTTTCAGTCCAGCAGAGGGCAGACAGGATTTTCATGCTACAGTCTGGCAGCCAAATTGAAAATTTACAAACCACCATCAACATTTTACCAGCAACAATTTTGAATAAAAGAAAATCTCAGAATGATGGTAAAATCTTAATGTCTGAAAAAGGGACGCAAACCTTCAACCATGGTTTACCTGCGTCTGGCAGCTATGTGGTATTAACTCCCCCCTTTGCTTTACATGCATAGACTACATATGTACTACATCGTCAAAACCTTCAAAGCCACAATAAACATTAATTCATACACAGCCTCAGCAAGAATACAGGTACAGATAATACAGGCCGTTCTACGTCACTCTGGAACAGCCAATTAGACAGGGCTAATTTAGTTCAAAATAAATATGAGCCTTTGACAAATTAAATTAGATTATATTTAGAAATATCTTACAACAGAAATAACTGGTTCACTTATGCCTTCATGATGTCTCACGAGCTGAACATTGAAACTCAAGGAAACTCATTTTGCATTTTGTTGTGAGTGCAAATCCAAGTGAACAAGTTACTGAATTTGTAAGATAACATTTATAGGTTTGAAATGGCAAAAAAGTGTCACATTTTCCCATTAGGTAGACTATCCAATTTCTAAAGCTTTCATAGCTTTAAAATAAAATGTTGGTTTACAAAGTTCATAAATTTCCCATCTTATTCATTCACAATTTCCTTTCTGACAAAAATGACAGAATAAGCGAATATTGTGAAAAATACTCCAAACAGATAAATTGTGATAAAAGTGAAAATTCTGGTTGATCTGTTGCATGACAACCGGTGCCCACCGTGGAATGTTCAACAAAATGTGAGGAGTGCTCGAGGTGGTTATCTAAATTGCATGACCTCCTTTTCAGTCATTTTCTGAACGGCATCATTTGACTCGTACAACTCAAACTGGAAACTCAGAACGGCCGGGGGTGTGCTAATCAATTATTTTCAGATCACAACTTAAATATTTTGTCATTTTGTTTGAGAGCAATCTGTACGTCTTCAGGTTGAGAGGAATGACTGAAACAGACTTGGATAGAGCGTGGATAGATGATGACATGGCTCAGGTAACATAATGTGAAATAAAGATATGGTGTCTTAAGCTATTATCATAGTTAAGTTGTGATCTGGAGTAAATGCACTAATGACTAGAAACCGTAGCTTATCTGAACTTCCATTTTTTTTTCCAAGTCGACCTATCTTGAAATGTGTTCTTATACAAAAATATTTTCAAAAAGACAGCAAACTCAAACCACTGACACACTTTCTAAAAAAAAAACACATCTATAGTCAGACAAAATTGAAAAAAAAGGACAATATTTGAGAACACTTATGTGGTATATTGTTACTTTGTTAAAATAAAGTCAAAAGCTGCTGTGATAGGCGCAAGTGTTGAGCGGGAAATCCAAACAATAGACAGTGTGCATCTGTGTGAACCAATAAAGGCAACAAAAGAGAAAACAAGAAAAGTCGGCATGCGGATGAAGGACTAGCATCACACAGTAAGGCAACTGAACACCTCGGTTGGCTTCCCCGTCTAAAAACTCCACAAAATGACTCCTGGACAAAGATGCTCATTGTGAATGCAAGACAGAAATCTGTTAGGGAGATTTTGCTGTTTTATTTTATTCTGTTTTGTCAAGAGTTAAGGATTACAGCACATGCTGAGGACACTTAAGTTGTTCTTGTGCACTGCTGTTTTCCCTTATAGACCTTTGATTTAGATAGAAACAACTGATAATGTACTGGAAGGTCCTGTACCAGTTATTCAAACTATGTTGATCATCACGGAACATGCTCTGTGTACTTTGGGGAGATTTTGACAGGGTTGCTGGAGTGTCTCAGAAGTTTCATTTGAAACATTTAATCATCAAAACGTCTGCACTTATTTTGAGGCTATGCGACAAGTAACTTCAAAGTGAGCTTCTTTAAAACTGAAGCTCTTTTTCCTTTCCTTCCTTCCTTCCACATTGACATCCATGTCCACTACCATGCACAGTTTGTCCCGATAACCTTCAACATTCACTTGCCACAGGGTACAAAACACAAAGGAAAAACAAAATATTATCAACTTGAGAGCTAACATAGCTTATAATCAGTCTAAGGCAAAACAAAAAGAGAACAAGTAGTGAGTTGGTGAATTTAGGAGGTTTCTGACAAAATACTGTGTGTAGACTATCACTTTGTGGACCAAAGTCCTGTAGTTCATGCCAGCTTTCCTGATGGGGGAACCCTCTGTACTCCTGCAAGGCCCGATTCCTTGTTTGGGTTCTACAAGGACGACTAACGGGGCGCTTTACACTCTGAAGCTCTCTCCTTTGCCGTCTATGTGGCGCAGACGCAGGTAGACGTCGGTGCCGATGCCCTGCATAGACTGCACAGACAGAGAGCCGCCCAGGTACTCGGCATAGGCCCTGGACGTGGGCAAGCCGAAACCAAACCTGCATGGCACAAAGACACAGACAGTGGGGTTAACGTGACAGTGAGGCACAGTGGTTGAAAATGATCTGTTGTCTGTAAAACATGAACCCGAGCGTGGATGAAGTGGAGGGCAGGTTCTGTGCAGAACTGTGAAATGCCACCTGCAGGTAAATACCGGTGGCTATAACATACAGGAAGTCCCTGCAAAAGCCTCCTGGAGGCATAATAAGGTGGCTTGGATGTCATGATGACTTCGACCATGTTGACACCAATGTGAGTACACATAATACACGACCGTTCAAAAGTTTAGAATCAGCTGTTATAGTGACATTTTTCTTATTCTTTCATTCAATAATGTTTATTTTAGTAACAAAGGTATTATTCAGACATCCTTTTAAAAACATCCAAATCTGAGTTGCAATCATTAACCCCAGTAACGTTCCACCAATCTTGTTCATTGGCAATAAACTTAAGAAATTCTGCAAAGGAAGAAACGAGTACGAGCCAATCAGGGGCAGAGTAGGGCGGGCCTTCAGTGCACGTCGAAGGGTGAAACCATCAATCAAACTACCGTAAGTAACCAGACACTTATCCAGACACTTACATGCAGCCTGAGGTGTGATCATCAGGTTGTTGACATATTAACAAGCCAACACTAACACAGATGTGTTACAAAGGAAGGATTGGCTTAGATTCTCAGTGATTTGTTGCGTTTCTCCATTCATTTAGTCAGGTTTTTCCATTAGGTTGTCACCTGTCTGTAAATGCCTCGTCAACTGATCATTTGATTCTTTTTCTATTTGTTTTTTTGTGTGCCAGACTCAACTGTGTAAATGGCAGAACTTGTGGTACTGCTTTTGTTAGAGTAGACATGAGCTAAATCTAACAAAACCTCTTCATCTCAATTGTCACACAAGGCAGGTATTAAGTGCTATTTCGTCAACATTTCCTGAACAAGGACATTCGGTACTTTCATATTCTCACCCATGCATAGGGCTGGACTGGTTTCCACTGTTGGTAATGTTGTTGAAGAAGTTGCTCATTCGGGGGTCCTGTGCACTCTCCTCAGCCGTGCTGAAGTGGTAGTCCATCACCTTGTCTATAATAGTGTGAGGTATGCCGCCACCACGGTCTGAAATCCTTCAAAAGGAAAAAAGGGAAAGTTATTTTTGGAAGCTTTTAGCAACAGTAGTTGGCTCCTGTAAAATCCTTGCTGTTGTTCCTGTTTCTGACAAGAGTGGATGAAGCTGGATTTAATACTTGAGGGAAGGCATCAATGGCAGCGTTGGATCTTTTTTTATGCAGTCCTTTCCTTCTTTTAAACCAGTAGCTATTGAACAGATATCTAGCCACTCACCTGATGACAAAATCAATGTCGTTATTGGCAATGGTGACGACCACATCGGGCACATTGTACGGGGTGTCCAGGTGGCTTTCCATGGTTGCCCTGAAGAGACAATAGATGAATGTCATGTGGAGTAGATGCAAAGGACGCTCTTATCTCGGGTTGGCTTGTGGACATTGCTATGCTGAATTTAACCACTAGGTGACTTGACTGAACAACTGCTCTAGAGTGGAACTGACTCTTTCTTTTGGTTTTTCGACTAACCTCTTTTGTCTGCTTCAGTCCGTTTATAAACAAACATAATATTCTGTAAATCACATTATTGTATTACTTATTACAAGTGTGCTACAAGTGGGACTCAGCTCTGTGACACCGTCGGCACAATTTGCTGATGTGGGCTACTTGAGTGAGCAGATGTTTTTGTAGATAACAGAGAAGACATCATTTAAAGAAGACTCAAGCCAAAACATGTTCTACAGTCTTAACAAACCTGCGTTTGAATGAATGCGTCTCTACTTGAGCCACACATGGCTGTGTGGACTCTTACATGCAGTCTCACCAAACAAGACCTCACTTTAAAGTACTTTAACTTTGCAGTTCAACAAAGTGTGAAATGGACTGTCCTGACAGCCTGTGATGTATTTTGTGTTATTGGGCGGCTGTGGACCAGCATCACCACACTCAAGTGCCTCTCATAGAGATTCCACTAAAGGCTATTTTAGTGTCACTCTCTCGTTTGCGACCACTCAGATCATGGCTCGTGTCCATGATATTAACCGTGCAGTCCTGCATGTGCGACAGCAAAATGTGCGTGTATGTATGAAGTAAGGTTACCTCATGGCGTTCTTGAGGAGCTCGGGCAGGATGTAATCCAGAGGCAGAGGGATGAAGGGGAAGCGAGCTGCAACGTGTCCGTTGATCCTCACTCTGGGAGAGTTACCGTACTGGTGCTCACACAGACGCCTGGTGGACGTGAGGAACCGTTAATGTTTACCATGGCCACCGTCCTGGTTTAGTGTGTTAGCGTGCCAACGCTTGCTAATTAGCAGTAAACACAGAGTACAGCTGAGGCTGATGGGAATTAGTTTTGCAGGTCATATTGCCCAAATTATGATGATTATGCTAGATTAAAAAGTAAGGTAAATAACATATTGTCATTTTCAAGCAGATTATTGGCCCACAAACTGAATGAACTTCTTTTGAACTCGGTAAAAATTCTAAAAAGAAGGTCATTAGATTAGATTAGAGAAGGTAAACAAAGACGATTGCTCATATCTCTTTCACAGCTCCAGGCACTAAAAAGCGTACGCTCCGGGGAGTTTATCAGCTGAACTCTGACTTCTCTCAGTCAACAGAGTTCATACAGAAGCAGAAAAGTCATCTAAAGGTGATAAATACACAAAGCCGTGTGACCGAACGCTTACCTGGCAAAGTCCACCCACTTCTCCACTATCTTTTTGGGGGAGAGACGTCTGCATATCATCCCAACGAAATCAGCCTGAAACATGAACAGAAACAACTCACATTTTACTCAAATCAAAGACAGAAACTAAATATAAATAAAACATTTTTTGAATTGTATATCGACTAGTTATCTCAGTCCATGGTTTTAATGTCTGGGATTTTTCTTTCTCCTGCTGTATACTGTAGATCATGCTATTTAATCAATGAACTCAGTTACACATGCTTCCTTATCACTGAAAGCATTCCCCATCATGAACTAATGTTTGATAAAAAAAACACAATGACAAGCTGTTTTGGGAAATTACTGAGCTTTAAAAAAAGGTTTGAAAATAATTTGAATCACAGAAACACTCAGACGTACATTGTCTTCGTGAAGGGCGAGATGATGCGTGGCCAACATTCGGATTCCCAGACGAGAGCACAGTGTCGTATCCAGGAAGCTGCGTATGATCGCCTCGTCCTGCAATGGCAGGCAAAACAATACACACACAAGCTATTAATTATTACAAAATCATTAGAGGGGAAATACATTCCAACATTGGTGTTCATACCTGGATGTGTCTGCGACACTCTCTGAAGCCCTGGGCCATCATGGTGACCACGTCTTTGTGGTCGTCCAGCAGCTGCTGCACCAGCTTACAGAAACGAGCCTCCGCGTCCTGATCCTTGATCTGTAGATAGTGCGGCACACTTCAAATCAGCCCACTAAAAAGCTCTATTTTATTGACTTGCAAGTATACATTGTATATATTTGACTAAGAGGCTTCCTTGTTCTCTGATGTGTACATATTCATTTGATATCAATGCAAACACAACACTTCCTCCATGTTAGCCTGTCTCGATAAATTCAGCATGGTATATTGTGTCTACGCTGCTGTTTAAACAAGAACAGAAATATTTACATTTATACTCAAACCGTCCATGAAACTCTACATTTCCTGCACAAAGGCCTTCCAGCTGATCAAAGGGCATCTCCCATTATGTAACATGAATAAAAACAATATAATTCACCATGTCAGCTATCACAGAACAGGAAACTCCGCCCCCTTTCAATGTGGTTTTCACAAAATGCCTCTTTTCCTGTTCATCACAGACCAGAACTTTTCAGATCACAATGATAAGTCTAAACGTAGGAACCAATGTGAGCCTGTGTGTCTACCATGCAGAACAGAAAACATGTTCAGCCGGTCTGTCACCACCTGCATTCATGTGCTGCCACAGGACCACATGGACACACTTGTCATATTTACTGTCAACCAAGAAATAACTGAAGAGGACCGACCCACATTCCACACTGTGCATGTTTACTGAAACTGACCCCTGAAACTAAGATTGCACAAGCGGTCGTCTTTTGTTTGGAGGCGGTCCTCCATCATGATATAGCAGACCCTTGAATTTAACCAAATCTAAACTGTGTAAGAACTTAAATGGCACAACTATCCTTTTTTCTGAGTGCTACTGGGAATCGTTTGTAGAAGAATAAAATAAACAAATAGCTTGTCAAAGATGTGGGTTTGCATCTTTTCTCTGATAATTCATAACTGTAAATCAAACCTCTATTTAGGGAATTTGTATCAGACCAAATCAGGAATTTGCAGATGTTCCTTTTATTCATTAGATTTAATGAAAAACATGCTGAAAATAAAGAGTTGGGGCGGCTGCATTCGGATTGACTAAGAGCTGAACACATTGACCAATCCTTGAATTGCTACGTGCAGGCAGACGAATAGTCTTGACAACAAAATGTTCACACTTCCTGTTTACAGTCAGAAGTAAAACCGCTTCCAGATAAATGAAGAAATTGAACTTGTGACTCTGTGTGTGTGTGTTTCCTGTGTCTGTGTGTGAGAGACTCACCTGGGGGAAGTCAATGAGCATGTGGTAGGCTCTGATATACAGTTCATGCTGCAAGAGAAGACAGGAGAGGCTGTAGTTAGACTTTGATCATCCATCCAACCATGAAGCATCAGACCCCCAGCACCAGCCCCCTGACATGTCCACATGTGGCTAACATTACAGAACATTTCAACACGTAGATGTTTCTACCTGTTACCAACAGAGTTGAACTCCTTCCCAGAAAAAAGAAAAGAAAAAAAAGAGCTTTGTTCCTCAGTTAAATTAAAGTTCAGATAACAGGACTATATCAAACTTTCAGTCATAGTCTGGATGTGTATCTTTTGAAACTCAACCTCTATTGTTTTCTTTAGACAGATAAGGCGAGTCGAGCCGCCCTGGCCTACATTGCAACTGGTGGCGTACAAAAGGAGCTGCACATTATGTAATCCGCACAGAGGAGCTCCGGAGAGGAGGGAATCTGGGTGAAAGTTCATCATCAACAAGAAATGCAGAGACGGTGAATATCCGACCGCAGGGAAAAACACTGTTCCCGCACGGAGGACCAGGAGACAAACCAGAAACATGACACGTGTTGATCCAAAATCTGATAAAATTTCCCTGTTTGTGGATTGGATTAGATTAGATTAGATTAGATATATACTTGATTCATCCCCAAGGGGAAATGTGTCTAAATGGATCTGGATTGGATCTGAGTTTCATTAGCTGAAGACATCTGTGTGTGAGGCTTGCGCCAGCCACCACCTCTGCACATGGGGGTTTAGAAGGAATTTTGTTTGTCCAAAATGGCATTTGAAAACTTCCAACAGCAATGTGTCTTTCTAAGAAATGTGTCCTGGTGTTCCTATAGATATTCAACACACTTCAGTGTGGACATTTTTCTTTGAGGTGACCTCCTCCTGAAGAACAGCGTTAAGTAGAAACGTTCATAGTCAAAAAAAACATATTTAAAAAAAGGGTTGTATGGAGCACTGGTTCACATTATATTCATTATATGAATCACATTTGTGATTTTGGCTAACTACACACAGCATATTATCTTAAGTCTCTTGTTATCTAAGGTTAGTGTAAAAAAAAAAAAGTTAAAACAACAAGAAGCATTTTTGTGGATTCAGCAAACTGACCCTTAAAATAGGACTAGGCGATATGGCCAAAATCTTCTATCTATAATGATATCACGATACAGCACGTTTTCTAGTAATTCAATGAATAAATAATCTATATGAAATAACCACAAGGTTTTTATATACTCGTCTGAATCAAATACTAGAACTTACTCTGTTCCCTGCTCTTATAAAATAAGAGCCTTCCTTATCGGTGATGGGTCATATTGACCCAAAAAGTGAATACTGAAGGTTACGTCTGCTGCCAGTGCACAAAGGACAACTTCTGAAGAGGTCAAAACGTACCATATCACAGTAACATATCAAATGTGTCTAATCTGTGCTACGTGCTTTTAGACAAAGAGCCCTGTGTCTGCAGCCCAGCTACATTAAAGTCCCTTATGTTTTATGGCCGACAACAGAATTTAAATCTGCCACCAAAGCTGCCGACGATCTACATTTCTAAGAATAAGCAACCGTTAACTCACTGCGCAGCTTTCATAGAGCAAATTGCAGCTTTGCATAAAGAGAATGTATTGACTCAAACTGAACAATCAAACGTTGAAGCCGGCGGTGCTCCCAGGCCATTTTTTGTGTTGATAAATATTTTCACTTGCTCGTGAATCGGGGGACAGGAGGACACTGTGTGAAAGCACTTTGAGACAGCATTACCCTCCTTACGTTCAAAGTTAAGCCATGATACTCCTGTGCAGTGCCACATTTATCACTTTCTTATTATAGAATCTGCAGCATGGCCCGGCGCTCTCGCACGTCATGGTATAGAGCTGCAACGCCGCAGCAAAGGAGCGGAGCTGGCTGTGTCGTGTTCTTACCACTTGCAGAATGGTGGGGTTGCAGCCGATGATGAAGGGCAAGCTGCGGAAGCCCTTGATGCGATGGGCGATTCGTACAGGCAGCTCCTTGTGTAGGTACTTGGCACTGCTCTGAGATCAGACACACACACACAGGTGACAGTGGAAAGAAAGTCAGTGAGGAGTCACACAGATCAAAGAGCTTGTCAATAAAAAAAAAGGTAAACCTGGCGGTTCTCTCTCAATGTGGCGGAAATATTTACCAGGATGTGGTGCCCATCGGGAGACTTCCCAGAATACAGCAGGGTGGCTAAGGTCAGTCGCACCGAGGCCTGTGGAGACATTAACACGTGCGATCACATACACATTTAGAGTCAGGACTGCAGGTCATGTGGCACTGTGGGACCCATAAAGACTCTCCGCCATGAGCAATAACTACAAAAGAAACAGCTGTAAAACATTTTTCCTGACCAACACACATTCATAAATAACCAGGGATGGCTATTAATGGGTTAAATGTATCAGTACTAGTGCTTAAACTATACCAAAGTTTCAGTACCAAGACCAGAAATATAAATTTTTTATACTTTTTCTATTTAACAAAAGAAGCCAACAATATTTAAATATTACCATTTAAACACAAGCAGATGTACAAAAGCTTTGCTTAACTGGAAAATGTTAGTCTGAATTTAAAGGAAAAGTATGTTTAATTCTGTTCCATAAGAGCAAAACATTAATTTAATAGAATAAGCCTACACAAATGTAACCGTAGTCAGATCTACTTGTGCTCTAGATGGGGCAGTGATATTATAAGCCTGGTAATTTACAGATTCACACAGTCTGTGATTTATTGCCTGGATGAATCATGGCCATGTCCCCCAGTAAGAAGTGAACCTGAGGTTACCTCACTAACCCCAAAATCCTGCTTCCTACTACAGGCTTCGGGCGTAAATGGGGCCTAGCTGGAACGCCTCAGTCCAACAGTTATTCATTTTGGACGCTGCATCTGTGTTTACTCTGCTGTGACAGTGGGAAAAGATTTGCTCGTTGCAGAACTGGAAAGTACAAGATCCATGAACAACCACAGCAACGTCCATCTTTTGTTTTTCCACCCTTTTTTAAAATCCCTTTAATCATCTTGTGACCTCCTCCGGAGCCCTTTGCTGTGAACCACTACACCAGCTTTATGTGTGGCTGTAAGTTAGATGATCAAAAACTGCAGCTGACTATTATCGGCTACAATTGTGTTCTTGGAGATCAGTGCCTAAAGGCACTTAAATTAACAACTTTATCTGCACTTGACATGTAATAGTCGTATTACTTTGCACAACTACATTTTACATATTTGCAGCTGATGACCATGTTGGAGTAGGGTGGTGCAAATTCCTTCCTCATTTAACTGTGAAGAAACACTTGCTCTGTGTGTTTTGCTCTAAAAGCTGTTATTCAACAGACAGCTGGAAGTCATATGACTTTGACAAAATAGAAAGAAAGAAAGTGTGTTGTCTGCAGTTATGGCAAAATAGCCATAACATTTCCTTGAATACATAACGCCATATAAGTGCTGACTTTATCATGAACTGAGTCAACTTGACCTCCATCGCAGAAACTTAACACCAGATTAAACCGGATTTCTATTAAACATATTTTCTAGTACTGTCAACACCAGAGACATCATTTATTAAAAATGATGGCGTCACTTTGTCAGCGATTAACGAAGGTCGCGAGCTAAAAACATAATGTTCTCACAAAGACCCGTGCGATGCATTCAGGGCCTCCGGGGGGAAATCGATTAAATAACGGTAGAGCTAACGTAACGGGATTAGCAACTTTTGAGTTACAATAAATATGTATTATAATTGTACACATAATCATAAACAATGCATTGTCCTGGAAATCAAACAGTAGCTACTTATGTTTTAGTTTGATATAACGCTAAGCTGGACTTTCCAATTTGTTTTATTTCAAATAAAGAAATTCTGTAAATTAATCACATATTTTATAGGTGAGAGCTTTCTCCAGATTGGAGGAAGGCATATACTTTAAATCGGGTCCCAAGTATTAACGTAATTTTGCGAGTTAGCTGTAAATTACGAAGTGACTTCGTATTCGTTGCCTTTTCAGTGTCCGTGAACGCATCACAAACCTAGCTAGCAGCTAGCAGTACCATCGAGCTACAGCCGGCTACAGCTAGCTTACTCCCTCGTAGTGGCAGCAACGTTTCGGAAGAGTGCACCGGCCAACATGTCACATTCTTACCTTTTCTGCGGAAACGTCAATGGCAGACTGGTTGTAAAACGACGTGACAGTCTTCGACCGCTCTCTTGACATCTCTGAGAATCCCTGCATCGAGGACGTGGAGCGAAATCTGCGGCTCCCCATGCCTGACATCGGCGGCACTGTTTTGGAGAGGCTGGCCAGCAGGAGGCTGCCGAGCCTCGGCCTGGCACCGCAGGTAGCACCGCTCAGCATCTCCGCCGCTATACTCGCCAGGCCCGGACGCATATTTTGGAGACGAGCCGTGTGAGTGAACAGGGCTGCCCTGTTCCCGTACTAGCACTAAATGGTTAAGAGGGTCGCTACGGGGCCATTTGGGTTTGCGTCGAACTGGTGCACAAAGGCACGTATCTGGATACAGTAGAGAGGGTACAGGAAGGGCTTTGCGCGCATTGGCCAGAGAGGGGAAATCTGGGGGCGACACCATGACAGCTGAACCAATCAGTCAGTCAGAGGCGGAGCGAACTGAACCGAAAGGAACAGCCGGACCCGGCCGATAAACAACAAGTATTCTAGCCTGTGAGTCTGGCTGAGCTCAAGTGGACAGGGTCCACACTTAATCCGTGTTTAAAAATCCTGATTACTTAGCTGGTTTTATCCCCAAACTCTAATCTGTACTGCAAACTAGAACTTTATTTGGTCCTTACTGGTGGTAGAAGAAATATTCTGGTTCATTTTAATTACTTTATATACTGCTGAGTAGCTTAACCTTTAGTAATATATTATGTATACGTTTTTTTTCTCGATTACTTATTTAAATCTAAAAGTACAATAGTTTCCTACAAAAATGAGTGGAGTAGAAGTGTAGAGTAGCATAGAATGGAAATACTCAAGTACAGTACAAGTACCTAGAGTACTTGAGTAAATGTACTTAGTTGCTTTCCACCACTGGGCCATGCTTCATTGTTCACGTTAACAGAAACATTTGCGACACGGCCAGATGAACCTGATACAGAGCCCCACTTTATTAGTTATATGTATGTAGCTGCAGAACAAGCAATGCAGGACAGATGTCACACAACAGAATTCATAGTTGTCTATTTCAGTCACACAAAAGAAAAAAATAATCAGTTTTAGTCTACGCTATACGACACAAACTCCTTTGACAAACAGTAATTTTAGCCCGGAGAACACCGGAGTTGCTACTGCTGCCTCGACCGGTTAGTTTGAGTTTTATTGTTTGACTTTGGTTTTTAAAAGCGGGCGTTTGGACTCACCAAAGTCACACAATAATACAAACAAACTCACCAATCGAGGCAGTGGTTCTGTCAAAGCAGACTTGCAGCTTTGAAGAGCGTATAGATAACGGCTTCACTTCCGCGTTGGAAAGGGATGTCTGATGGCGAGGTAAATATAAATAAAAAGTACACGTAAAACTGATATTGATGCACACACAATAATGAAATAAGTCTTAAAAATGCAATAATTTGATTTATTAAATCAAGATATTTGTACAACTTCACATAAAAACACGGCGAGTTGCACACAGGAACGTACAGTAGAAGTACTGTAGGATTAGAAACACTTTACTGTATTTACTATCTCAGCAGTCAGTAACCAGGCTGCCTCTGTACTCCTCACAGCAGTGTTGACTGTTTGCATTATCAGGACATTACATAAAGTTACTTTGAACAGCAAGGTCCAAAGACTGACCTAAAAAAACAGATGAGGTTCATTCGCGTACAATTATTCACTTTAAATATGTATATTTGAAAGTGACATTTATGACAAATCAGTCTTAACTTACCCAAAACTCTTCTTCGACGTTATTTTCAGTTTCTAGCGACACATACTTCTGCCCATAAATTTCCAGTAAGTCATCACATTGAATAATTGACCTATTATTGGTGAATCTAACGCCATGTTTTATGGTTGGACCGGACATTTTTATATGCCGCTTCTTTTACAGCTACAATCTCAAAGATTCTCATTTTGTTCTCTTTGGCGGCACGTATGGCGATAAGCGGTAAACGCAGGTGAGTTTTTTTAGCATCTCACTTCCCAGAGATCCTAACAGGGTCGGGAATTCCCGGGAACGTCACCACAGCCAATCAGTAATACTGCATATGCATGGGCTTTCATCAGTGGGCCATATGCTTAATCACCATTGTGTTTACTCATTCAGGGATGATGACTTTACATTTATTTAAATCAAAATCTGTCACATAGTGACAATTGACAAATCTCTTCTGTTGGCTACTATTCCCAACAGCAGCAACATTTATGTATATCAGCATAAAATTCTGCAAATTAAAAAGGTTAAAACGGATTTCACTGTTGATGTCACATCAACATAAAAGTCACTTTCCCCAAACAAATGAAGAAAACAAGTGAAAAATGTGACACAGGATCCCTGCAGTCTGTCTCTGTTGCCTGAGACAGAGCAGCATGTTGGTGTTACAGTAAACAAACCATAGCTCACAATTACCAAAAGTCTTCCCCACCTAAGGATTTGTAACACCTGACTTCCGATCGTGAGTTGCAGTCACACAGCCCGTGTTGCTCAGGAGGACACCTCTCTCTTCCACACGATCACCATATTCTTGTCACTGAGGGCCACCAGGAAGTGGAGCTCAGGGTCCATTGCTACGCTATTGATGGAGGGGCCCTCCACCTGGCCGTGGTCCTTGCTTACCGGGGTCGGCCACTCCAACACCTGCCAAAACAAAAGAGATCTCTGGTAAACACAAGATCTACAGTGACATATTTAGAGGGTTCCCCTACAATATTGTGTGAAAGCAGAGTAGTATAGTTAACAGGACATTTAGAGGAGATGGATACCTCAGTGGGAAGGATGGGTTTCCCTGTGTGGAGACTGTTTTTGTGCAAGCTGGAGACGTGGTATGTCCATAGCCTGCCTTTGTCATCACCACACACTACGTAGGCTTGGCCTAAGGGAGAGGGAGTGAACACACACAGTATAATATCAGCATGACTTCAAAATCCGGTTTTTCTCCTCTGATACTGAAACACAAAGCTTAGTATAAACCGTAAACTGCTCCGGCCACAAACTGAGACTGAAGTGGAATAAACAGATAAACTGGAAATGCAGCTAGAGGAGCACCAGTGTTATACACATCAGTACTGACAAAAGCATGTTCAGAATTATTTTCGCAGGTGTGTTGAAGGATTATTAGAAAATGAAAACAAAATGAAAAATGCAGCTTCACTGATCAGATGACTTGGGACTTACCTGGGCAGGTGTTGAGAGCCAGGTAGGGAATCTCCGTGTTGGCCCACTGCAGCTCAGCCAGAACCACAGCACAAACTGTCCTGTCCTTCCTGTCAGGCCGCTGGGCCTTGGTCCGGCTCCAGCTCCACAAATAAATGGAACAATGCATGTAGTTCTTGGAGGCTAGATGATGACAAAAAAGGAGAAAATTTAAGCAAACGTATGGACAGAAACGAGGGATTTCTGGGGGCAGGGTTTTTGCAGATCTTAGAATTTAAATTGAAGACATTCTTAATGTTGATATGGTGCTGAAATTAAGAAAGCACAGCTGGTAAACTTGACCTAATTGTGACTGATTAGACCTAAAGTTAAAAAGCATACCAAGCAAGCAACAACACAGATCTTTTATAGCTGGGTTGTATATACTAAATACATGGTTAGGTGTAAAGACAGACATGAGGTCCATTGGAAGTCATGGTCTTACAAGACAGGGACTAACAAAAACTAAAGTATAGCGCCATCTAGTGGTGACCAAACAAATAATTAGTGAGGATATTTGTTTACAGAGGAAATCAGCATAGTTGACCAACTTCCATATTTAGTGTTAGGTACATAAAACACAATGTAAATAGGAATAAGTCATTAGCTGGTCCTCATATATCTGCCTCTGACTTGTTTGGTTGCCAGAGTGCACGGCTAAAATACCTAATAACATTCAGTATGAGTATTACTTGTTGAGGGTCAGTACTTTGTTTGTAATAGCGGTATACTGTAAGAGCCTCACTTACCCACTATGTCATCCGTGAGAAAACTAAGGCCATCAATGGTGTGGTAGTCGTGGTCTTTGTCTTCCTTCTTATAGACAGGGAAAGTTATCTCCATCTCTTCAGTCCTACAGAGAACAAAAAACACACAAAGTGTTGCAGGCTGGTCCAGTGTATGATTTTATACACATTGTTTGACTAAAACTCCAATCAACAGAGATGGACAAAAATCATATATGACTATTACCAGTATAATGTACTCTCTTTCTGTTGTCAGAATTTAATTGGAGTAAATTAACTCACATTGTCACACTTTCAACCGTAAAAGCAAAAACATTTACTGAAGTTTGCTTCTTTGTGATCTGTGTTTCTCAGAAAAGTCTGCTATCCCAAAATATGTGGTGCCAGAGGCTGACAGGGTGGTATTGTTGTTGACACCTCAAGTTCCCCTTTTTGTAAGAAATGTCTGCACTCTAAAGCTCCTGGGAGCAAACTGACACTTCAATGGATACAAGAAGACAAACGCATGCACACCGTGGATGCCTTTACCTCTTTGTGGTGTTGTTGGTGCCGAGGAGCGTGTTGTAGCAGTGCAGGCCGTCCTCACAGGCAGTCAGCAGGTGTGAGCTGGGGGAAGTGGGGGGGAGGCAGATGTGCAGAGGGGTGGTGCTGATCTCCAACACAAGCAGCTGACTGGAGGGACAGAAATATTCTCAGCATCACAAACACAAACCTGCTGGAGCCATTACAAATGTAAATGTAAAACTGAGGGTTTAACTGTCTATTAAATGTATGGCGTATGTAGATTTGTTTCCAGTCAAACGGTGTGAAAAAAAGAATCTCCACAAGACATTTGATTTCCTAAAAAAGAAACGTATAGACTGGTGCAAAAATGTTGTTGCTAGACATAAAAGTGGCTTTCTTCAGCATAAATACTCACACAACTTTGTAGTTGTACTGGCTGTCCACTCCACCGATGTCCCACAGCACTATCTTTTTATCGTATGAGCCGGCTGCAAGAGAGAAACTGGTGTCAGTGAAGTTGTCACACTAGTACAAAAAGGAAAACAAAATATAACGCATGGATAAATTTACCAGTCACCTAACTTGTCTCTTACAAATATAATACTGCAATGTGCCTCACTGTTTGTCCACCACCAGATATTGCTCAAATATGAAGTATTTATTAGGCAGAATGATTCTCTAATCTGTCTGATGATGCCGGACCTCTAAACCGGGTGACTGTCAGATACAGAGAGGTCATACTGCTAGCTCTTAATCTAGAAACAGTAACCATGGCTCACTGAAGAGGAAGTTTCCCTGGTGGTGGTTGAAGCGGAGAACCGACAGCGCCTTGCGGCTGGCGCGGAACTCCCCGTAGGCCACGTTGTTTCTGGGGTGGATCAGTTTGACCAGTCCCCTCTTCCCACCAGCTGCCAGAATGCTGCAGTGTTGAGCCGAGGCCCCGCCTCCTCTGGACATCAACACCGTGGACCAGGAGAGGGAGAAGAACTCCTGTGGCGGGGAACCGACAGATGCAAAACGTCAGATCGATACTGACAATTGCAATAATACATCTTAAAAACCAATATATGAAGTGCTTTAATGTCTGCAAAATGTCAGCTTCAAATCAAAACAATACGGTGTAACTTCCAAAATGTCTCTAGTTGTACTGTGAATGTAGAAATCTACCATTTAGAACAATGCTATAAGATGATTAATGGAGCGAACCTCTCCAGGAACTTTGTACTTCTTCATCACCATCCCGGTCTCACAGTCAATGACACAGAGAGAGTCTCCACCACAGGTAGCAACCAAACGGCTTCCTCCTCCAGCGCCTGTTAATACAGGAAAAAGATCATTTCTATAGTCCTCTGGTAAACAAAGCCTTTCATTCTGATAATCTCAGCCTTGTTTTAAAAAGGCCCTGATAAATCTGAGGGAACCATCTTTCTTAATCTGTGGAGCCGTACCCGTGGAATCTGGCAGCGGCTGGAAAGCACAGGCCCACAGCTGGGTGGAGAAGTCCTCCGAGCTGTCCTGTTTACTGTGGCACTGGAGGACGTGGAGAGGCTTCAAACACACCGGCTGCCGGAGGAACGGAAACATGACACAAAGGGAGGAGATTATAGCAGAGTGGTGGGCAAAAAATGGGACTTTAATGACCTGACATTCTGACAATACCAAGAGCTGGGCATTTCAATATTGCAGATACAATCTGTCTATCTGTACATTACCTGTGTCTTGCTGCAGCTCTTCAGAGACGACAGCAAGTCAGCGTCTCTCTGCAGCTCCATTCGGCTCCTCTGTTTTATCCGAGCTTCGTCGTCCTCTTTGGCTTGTCGCACTTTAGGTCCTCTCCTGGGCGCCTCTGCCCTCGCCGGACCTCGGGTGGGGGTGGAGGGAGGCTGACTCGTCTTGCGGGGGCTCATCCTGACGGCGCTGGTCTGGGTCGGCGTCTGAAGTTTGCGGCTGAGGCAGGATTTGCGAGGACTTGCTTCTACTGGGGAGACCGGGAGATCCGAGCGCGGTTTCTTGCGAGGCGTCAGGCTTATGCTGGTGTCCACTAATACCGGTTGTTTCCTCTTTGTAGGCGTTGAGACAGCCTGAAAAAAGGGAACACACGACAAGCTTTTAATCAAATCATTCACACAACATTTCCTTTACAATCCCTAGAATATATCACCCAAACTACTCCCATTACTTTCGAAAGTCACTGTACGGTTTCAGAATCACAACGACAGAGAGTTTGGTGGAGATAACGTGTGAAAGCAGGTCCTCCTATGAGATCTTACACAGTTCTCTTTGGTGTCTGGAGACCCCTTGCTCTCCGGTTCTTCCTTTGGTTCCGTCAGAGAGCGCAGATACTCCTTAGCAATAATCTCCACCTAAGAAGCAGAGGACACAAGGAGACAAGACGGTGACTGAAAATTAAAAAAGGGCAACGCAAAAATAGAAAAAGGTGCCAGAATTTCTCCAGCATCATGAACTTACCCTCCATTTGGTGAAGTCACTGACTGAATTGGGTCCATATTTAACCTGCTGACGGGCAGTTTTGACAAAGTTTTTCTCCAAAGCAGACAATTTCTCTGCTGTGATGGGATCCGGGAGAGAGAAGCTCTTCTCCCACACTGCAATTATCTAAAAAAAACAAAAACAAAGACAGTGCTTATGCAATCAAACTGTGCAGGAATATTTCCCTTTCAAACACTACAAATACTTTGTAACCACACCAGCAGTGTGACATCATACCTAGTATAGAGGACAATACTGGACTACTGGCACACAACAGTCTCAATCATATACTGAAAGAAAGCAAAAGATAAGCAACCAGTTCCATACCCTGGTCCTCAGGTTCTCACTGTAGACGAAGCGCAAATGGTTGGCATTAGTGCTGACATCTTTCCCGTTGTGAATCCTCAGGTTGGGCAACAACACCATCAGCTTGTAATTATCACTCACCTGAGGAAGAGAAGCAAGATTATCAGTCAAAGTCAGAGTGCTGGGGGGCAGAATCCCCCTCCCAGTTCACAAAAGTACAAAAGTTGGGGAACAACCTAATCAGTCTCTCACAGAGCACACATATAAGACAACCATTCACACCTACAGGCAACTGGTCCAGTAAACACAATCTGCATGGCTTCCAACTGTGGGAGGAAACCCACTCAGACACAGTCAGAATATGCAAACTAGACGATTGCAATCAAATCCTGAGACTTCTTGCTGTGAGGAGACAACCACAGAGTCCTAGGGTGGCTTAACACAGGGAAACGTTCACGCAAGTAGTTGTGGGTTGCAAATTGCATGCAACATAATCTCCATGCAACTTGGCAGTTACTCAAAGCCATTCAAAAAAGTGTATTTCGCTACAATTAGCTGGCTTGATTGGTCATTGGTCAAGGCTGTGGGTGAAAGACTGGCTACTCAAAAGAGAACAATGGATCATTTCACACTCTATTCAAGGAGCTTGATCCACCTAAACTCCGACTAGACAAAGCTGCGTGAAAGTTTCACAATGTAAAGCCAGTCGTGGAAATGATTTGATTATTGTTTTAAAAAACCCGCACTAAACCGGGGTACTATAAGCAAATAGAAAGCCATTAGCCGCATCCTCACAGTGATGTAAAGATTGTCCTCCATCTTGAGCTCTTCCAGACTGCTGAGAGACTCCAGCGTGGTCACGTCCTCCATCTGGTTGTCGCTGAGGTCCAGGTAGCAAAGCGCAGGCAGCTCCAGGTTCTTGGGCAGCTCATCCAGTCTGTTCCCAGAGAGGTCCCACCGCTCCAGGGACCGGAGACGGGACAGCAGACCGACTGGCAAGTCCTGAGGCTTCAGTCCCAGCCGGGATAAACTGGAAATAACAGAACTTCAAGTCAGTGTTTCCACAAGGCAGGAAATCAAACTAAATGTGTAGGTGCATCTGCAACAACTCTTTTTTCCAGCTTACCATAATAAACTGATGTTAACACTGACGACAAAAAAAACAACATGCTTACTTCAGTGTCTTGATCTGCTCCAGTTTGTTGGTTTTTGGAGAGCCTTTCTCCAGTAAAAGCTTCTCTGTTATTTTCGCCATTGCTCAGCTGTTAGAAAAGACCACAATTCAAAAAATGAAGGTACCAGAGAAACAACTTGGGAGTGAAGATTAGCGACTAAAGAGTTTCTTCAGCACTCTCTTCTTTTGTAAGATTTAGGTTTGTCACACCTCTGACCACACCCAGCATCACTGCTGGGTGCTTCAATGGTGCTCTGCTGCACCTATGACGACACACCGGGGAGCACTAACCACACCCAGAGTGCTCTTCTGCATCGCTGAATCGATTAACTTTAGAGGAGCTGGCTGAGCCCAAATTTCTGTACAGCTCTTTTTACATATTTCATAGTATTTTCCATACTTTTAGTTAACATTTTTCTATTCTACATTTATGTTTAATTACTCTTGCTTTCCTTAGCATGTTCTCTAACTTGTGTATTGTTAGATACCGAAACACCAAAGCAAATTGCTTGTATGGGAAAACATACTTAATCTTACTGATGCTCACCTTTATGTCGTACATACCCCCCATGGACACAAAAGTCATATACTATATATACATACATATACTATAAATATACTTGAGATTGGCCTCACAACAATTTATAATGCTGTTTGTGGGGTTATGGTTCACCTAATTGCGAATATGTGGATAAAATCATAATTTCTCTAAATGCAACTAGTGTTTTCCTTATTTTTTAATGATATAGGGTTACAGTAAAGTGTGTTTTTTATTTTACAATGATCTCGTACATTGCGGATAAGTGGTGATACGTTATATCATAAAGTTACCACAGAGAAGGTCATTTTGCTGAAACAATAACAAAACACTAACATGTTTCAGCCTCAACTGCAGGTTTTGTACCTCAAACAACGATGGATTTTGAGATGCATTGTCTTATCTTTAAAAAAAAACATCTGCTTTTAGTTCCACCATGATACATGTGATGTTATAAAGTGTATTAACAGAGGTAAGCTAGCCACGTTGGAAGCACCATTTCTTATTATCTTGAGGCTACTACGTCAACATTACAGACAATAAATCACTTATTCTTGAGTTTTAGTGCACATCTTAATCGTTTATCTTCCATAAGCAAACATTCGGATAATTGATTGGTTAATATTTGTGGATAAAAAGTACTTACAGACACTTCTTCATCAACTTCAATGAACTCACGACTCCTGCAGCAACTGAGCTTTCCCGGGGAAACTCTACGTACATCCGGTGGGCGTGGTTTACATGACTATTTGCCCTGAGCTATGTCTTCCAAGCTGAATGTAGACGCCTACAGCTCAGGGTGAAAGAAGTATTTAGATCTTCTACTTGAGTAACTGTACTTCAGTTACTGAAGTACAAAGATACTCTACTACGAGTCCATTATGCAGAATGTCCCATTTCTAAATATGATATGCTATTACTGGATTATACTTAGTGATGCATTAAAGTGTAGATTACTTTTAATAATGCATCTGGTAAATGTGGGGCCAATCTTAATGGGGTTTTTTTCTGTGTAGTTTAAACCATTACAATATATCATATTGAATAAGTTGATATTTTGTACTTGTTAACTAAATCTGCAAAGTAACTACTACTAGTGAAGGGCACAATATAGGCTTCTAAAATTAAGTATAGTAGAAGTATACAGTAGCATAATATGTAAGTAAATTCAAATAAAGTACATGAAAATTGTATTTAAGTATAGTACATTCCACTACAGGTTTTAGCTATGTAACATGTATATAATGTGTATGTGTATATTCTAGTGCTGTGTGAAAATCCAATGGGACCTCTTATGAACCCAATAAAAAAAAACTGAAGGGGGAAAACTTTTTAAATAATCCTCGAAATCTAACAATAATCCTAGTGTGTTGTAAATACATCATAAAGTGCATGAAATACACAGACAGCACGTTTCGTTAGGTGGCGGTGTTCCCTTATTACAGGTTCGTCACCTACATATCTACAGAAGAAGAAGAAGAAGACGATGACACATGATGTGATGATGGCTACTGATAGCAGCATTACTTCTTGTGCTTGTAAAGGCATCCGGCGCTGTCTCCAGTGTGACATTTTAAAGGGAAAGGGACAATTAGAGGCGAATGAACTAACGGTAAACATATCTGACTGAAAACTGTATTGTACACATTTTATCAGCAGGAAACGGACACAGCTGGTGCTAGCCACTCAAAAATATAGCAGCTACGGAAGCCCTCACAGGACAGCCTTTACTAATGGGTTCTGTTCTCGTTATAACAAGATACTTTGAACGTGTATTTTGTCGTTATTACGGTATAATAACGTATCGTTAACTGCCATCTTTTCTCATTACAAGACGTTTCTGTGCAGCTATCCAGTGGTGTAGTCTACTTAAGTTCAATTTTGAGGTTCTTGTTCTTATTATAACTTTAGAGACTGGTTACTCTGCAGATTAAAATTATTAGTACAAAATATGAATCAATTAATACATTATGATCTATTATATATTAGTATATATATAATATTTTATTCTAAATCTATGTTTTAGCCTTATTGTTTTTATTGTAAAGCACTTTGTAACTTTGTTTTGAAAAGTGTGGTATGACTTATTGCTATTATTTTATGAAGTAATTGAAATAGCTCCACCTTTACCAGCTGCAACATTAAAGCATTGATAATTATATTGTAATAATATATATACCTTGAAATGGGCTATTCTGCATAATGACCACTACTTTTGGTACTTTAAATATATTTTGATGATAGTACTTACTTAAGCAGGTTTTTGATTGCAGGACTTTTACTTTCTTAAGTAAAGGATCTGAGTACTTCTTCCTCCACCTCACTTATCTCTGCTTGACTTTTTGACTGTCATGCACATTTCATACTGTCAATCTGTACTTCATCATCAGAAATGACAACATCAGGCATGCTATGTCTAATTAATCAAGAGTATATCTGACGTTATTATTTTGTTTCTGTCTCTCAAGCCTGTGCATCATTTCCTGTACGATCCTGAGACGAGGCTTGCCGTTGGAGAAGATGCAGAGGCTGCGTCCTTCCCCTTTCCTGGTGTCTTCCTGCAGGAGAACTTCATATCAGAAGAGGAGGAGAAACAGCTGATAAGCACGATGGACCAGGATGTGTGGAATGAGTCTCAGTCTGGTCGAAGGAAACAGGTTAGGTGGAACACATGTATTTTGTGAATATCAGCACGCATATTAATATATGTATTAATATATTATTGTTATTATTGCTGTTGTTATATTCTGATGAAATAAACAATTCTTTTCACATATTGTTGCAGGACTTTGGTCCAAAAGTTAACTTCAAGAAAAGGAAAGTGCGTGCCGGTGGCTTCAGCGGACTACCAGCTTTGAGCCAAAAACTAGTGCTCCGAATGCAACAAGAGCCAAGTCTAGCTGGCTTTCAACCAGTGGAGCAGTGCAATCTGGATTACCATCCTCAGCGAGGCTCCGCCATCGATCCACACCGAGACGACTCCTGGCTGTGGGGCGAACGGCTCGTCACCCTCAACATGTTATCAAACACCACACTCACCATGTCCCTTGAACAGGGTCTGCCAGAGCTGGGACTAGCAGAGGAAGTCCACGTGGCCCTTCGTCTTCCTCGCAGGTCTTTAGTCGTGTTGTACGGCGAGGCCCGGCACAGATGGAAACATGCCATTCATAGGGACGATGTTCAGGAGCGCAGAGTTTGCAGCACCTACAGAGAGCTGTCTGCAGAGTTCCTACCTGGAGGGCAGCGGGCAGAGCTGGGAGCTCAGCTGTTGAACATTTCTTTGAGCTTCGAGGGGACTCCAGTATAGGCTCATCTGATGGTGCAGAACAGAGGGGGGTCCAGACTCCTTGGGTGACTTGATCAATTTTCAGACATAAATTTCTATCAAATAGAATTGTATAAATGTAATTATTACATGTTTTTTTTTTTTTACCCAGAGTATGAAATGCAGCATCACAAATGCAGTTATCGTCAATTTATGAGGAACTGGACACATGGGCTCAAAACCAGCTGTCTTTAGAAACCATATTTTCTGCAGACCTCATCCTTTTCAACTCTTTCTTTAATAAAAAAGAAGAAAAAAACATTTTCTTCCATACATACTCTGCCTCACCTTGTTTTTTATGTAGCGTGTGTACTTAAATTTCCTGCAGCGGTGACTGGAACTGGGGTGTCACAGATTTCATCCCATCGTACACCAGCTGTGCCTCCGGTGTGGCGTTGAGCTGTAATGTGAGGAGCACTCAGGTGATCTGAGCCGCTGCAGTACAGAAGCATCATGAAGATTGTGAAGTGGCTGTCGATGTGAAGGTCTCCATCTCGCTACTGTGCTGCTGCAGCTCACATGTTGCTAAACACACCTTCTAAAAAAGGATCATACAAGTGTTTTTGTTTTGTGATTTAGCTCATTTACTACTAATATTGTATACTTTACAACTGACTGCTTTTCAAGTCATCAGTTATGGAGTTTTATATCTGTGGATGTGTTTCCACTAACGCCCAGGCTGCCATTGCGTTTCATTCATTTCACTACAAATACTAAAAAGTCACATTTTTACTTAAGTAATAAACAAAAGTATTGCCACCAGAATTAACTAAGTAGAAGTAGTAATATGTTCCTGAGATATGCACAAACACATTGTGCAATGCCTTTTAGTTCAAAATAAATTAAACAAAAATAAAAGTGCCAATAATAAAATCACTCATGATGCAGAATGGCCCATTTTAGAATAAAGTATATTATAATATAGAGTATAATTTGTGATTCATTAGGATGTTCATTGTTGCAGTTGGTAACGGTGGAACGGATTTTAATTTCTTAATATTTAATTACTTATAACTGCCGGGTGGCTTAATCCATTATCATTTATTAGTTGATTATATTTTGTATATATATATATAACATTAATCTGCATGGTAGCTAGCTAGTAACTACAGTTGTCAAAAGTGTAAAATTGCTTGCTCTAATGCAAGTAAAAGTCCTGCATTCAAAATCTTAAGAGTACAAATGTATCATCATTGAATATATACTTTAAATTTCAAAAGTAAAAGTACTCAAGCAGAATGTCCCGTGTCAGATTAGATTATTTTATGAGATTATAATTTGTGTTTCATACCCTACACCACATTAATATTTCAAGTTCTGGTCTACTGCTGGGCAACCTAATATATATATAATGATATATTATAATGTATGTGTTGAATTATTGTGAAGAAGAAGTATTAAGAAACGTAAAAAAGTGCAATTACCTCAAAAATTGTGGTTAAGTACAGTATTTTGAGTACTTTACATGTTATCCGTAGCTCTTGATGCAGTACTTTATTTTAGAATTGCAGTATTCTGACATAGTAGTATTGCAAAAAACAATTTTGCTGCATTTTTCATCGCAGTTTTGCATGTTCAATGGCCACCCTCTTATTTTGAAGGCTGCGGGCCGGACGTCCTTGTTTATCTGCTGCCCTGTCGTTGGCTGGAACTGCTGCACAACCTGTTTGTTGATCGCTTATGTGGCTTATTAACACCCCGACTTTATTATAAGCCGGGTGGATTTCTCAGGGGGATTTAAGTTGCTGTCGCCAAGAAGAGATAGCTAGCAGTCTGACAGCAGACACCTACTACACAACGAGTATGTCCTAAAGCTTTTATTTTGGCGACTGAATTAAAACTGAGAATAGGCTTTTTTTTTTTTTTTTTTATGTAGCATGCTAGCTGTTAGCTGCGTCGCGCACAGAGTACACACAGCCGTTTTTGTTCTGCTCTTGCAACAGCCTCTGCATGACAAACGATCACAAGTGTTGAAGTATAGATAGGTCGCAACAAAAACACACACACAGCGGTTGTTTTGTTGAGGAACGTGTGAGGAATAATCACTTGGCTCGTTGGCTATCCTCAGCCCCCGGGGCTAAACCCCCGGTCTGCCGACCGAATTGATGGCCGGAAATCCGAGGAGGGGCGCCGGGCTCATCGGCTTGATGAAGGACGCCTTTCAGCCGCACCAGCAGCCTCTGCAGCCGCACCAACCTGCAGTGGTCGATAAGAAAATGGTGGAGAAATGCTGGAAACTCATGGATAAGGTACTGACACTGTTTGGGTACCAAGAAAAAAACACAAAACAGGGAACTGAAAGCGAGTCACTTGACTTTTGTCAGTTATCAGTAACGTTAGTTAGCTTAGATCAGAAAAACATCCACTCCTAGCTTCCCTCTTTTTTATTATCATCATGGGCAAACAACTGTATTCTTATGAACTGGTTATAAACAGACACATGCATCCAAAACCTATTGTGCAACAAATTTTCATACTCAATAATCAGAGATTAGAGATCCATATAGGGAAGTATTTTAGCATTTAGTTGTGGGACTGTCTACATGGTCTCTATGACCATATCAAACCCTCAAAAGGGTCCCAGATGCATTATCTAATTGGGGTAATTTATAGGGTCACAGTGATGCTAATCTGTTGATGACTTTGTGGACACACTTCATGGGTCTCTGCATTACGTTTGGCATTAGATTAAAAAGAGGTGTGTGTTAGTTAGTTTCGCATCACCGACTGTCACTCCTGCTCATCTTCTCCACAATCTTAACTGAGCCAGTCAGGAGAGAAGAAAGCAGAGAGGGATGAAGAGACGAGAGATTAGTTCAGAGGGGGCCGGAGACAGAAGAGAGACAGATATCAGATAAGACAAGAGTACAATACACAGTTTGCACTGTGCTGTGCTGCCTCATTTACGCGACAGTATGATGGGTCTTTGGGTCACATAGCACTGATTGATCCGTTCTGCTGTTGGTTTTAAAACTTTGTTGTTGTTTTTTAAAGTTCCAGTCATATGCTTCCACTTAGGACTGGGGGATAATGCAGTAGTGTGTATTGCCTCGCAGTGGGATTGTATTGTGGTAGAAGCTTGTAGTCAAAAACTAAGAAAATGAGTTGGATTTCTTTGTGATTTTTGCATACATTTTCTGAGTACTTGCATATTGATTTGTGAATTATTCTTATCTTGCTATTTCAACCACATCTCCCAACTCTGTTCCCTCAGAAGTAAACAATAGATTTAACGAATTGTCGTGTTGCAAAGCAAACATTAACACACACACACACACACACACACACACACACACACACACACACACACACACACACACACACACACACACACACACACACACACACACACACACACACACACACACACACACACACACACAGCCTTCCTGCCGTTTCTCTCAGTTTATATATTAACACCTACTGTACACTGCGCTGTGTTCCTTCCTCTTTCTTACTGCCCGAGCCAAAAGTAAAATGCCTCCACAAATCTTTTTAAAAGAAACCGCTGGATTGAGAGCCAAGTCGCTGTTCAGTGTGAAAGCCCCCGATGTGATGTTTGCAGAACTTTCACTTTGATAACTTCAGATATTTCGACGTGTAAGGACATGATCTTGTAATAGTATAGACAGCAGGCATGATTCCAACAAGCAAAAACACTTTCAGTCTCCACATGAGCACATAGACGTGACCTATTGTGAGCCCGTCTTCTACTACCGTGTGTGCTATCCAGGTGGTGCGTTTGTGCCAGAACCCCAAGGTGGCGTTGAAGAACAGCCCCCCCTACATCCTGGACCTGCTGCCGGACACCTACCAGCACCTACGCACCATTCTGTCCCGATACGAGGGCAAAATGGAGATTCTCGGGGAGAACGAGTATTTTCGCGTGGTCATGGAGAACTTGACCAACAAGACCAAGCAGACCATGAGCCTTTTTAAAGAGGCCAAGGAGAGGATGTATGAGGAGAACTCCCAGCCCAGGTTGGCTTATATATCCTGATGAAATGTCACGTGATGAAGTGTGTTTGGGTAATTGACGGGTGTTGCTTATCATCGTTTAAATTAGTTCCGTATCCATAAAACGAGCCCTGAAGATCACGATGGTATAAAACTGCCGCAACTAGCAGAACTTCTGCTGACTGATGCTACCTCTATCTAATCTAAAAAGTTAATTCATTACATATTACACGGCTGCACAGTAAAAAATTGCACGTAGTATTTCCTGATTTAGAATAGGAAGGTTCATGCTAATGCTTTCGTCTGCAGTGTTCATACAAGGAAGAAGCAAACTTTTTCCAGTGAGTCCTCTTGTCTGTTACAGTGTTGTTCCCTCACGACTTTGAAAAACATATGAAAGTAATTCATTTTTGATTGCAGTGGCCTCATTTGGTAAGCAGCCATTAATCTTCTCGGATGATAGGATCATGTAAGAACTTTCTCCACAATCCATTTTTAGACTTTCCATCACTGTGATGAAATCCAACTTATGTCATTTTGGCAGAAGCACAACAGCCACGTGATCTGAAGTAAAAAGAAAATAAATCACCCAAATGAAGCACGAAGGCCTGATTAAACTGTCGCAATCAGATCCACTTCCCGTTTCTCAGAAAGTCATCACTAAGCGAAAGTTCATCCTTCCTCTGACGCACTCAGATTTGTTGATTAAGCATTTCCTCATCGATGCTCTGCATCAACAACTATTGTGACAGTTAGCAAAAGTATCGGTACAAGTATCGGTACAAAGTACAGTCCTGTCTCAAAGGACTTACTTCCTGTCCTCCCCCCTCAACAGGTGTGAGCGCTCACGCTACTCCATCCTCTAAAGAGTGGGTGCCCTTTAGCTGAAAAATAGTGGCTCATTACAGAAATAGCCGTTTGTTTATGAACCATAAAGATATATTTTTTTTAAAAGTTGAAAAAAAAGGGCTAGGTTTGAACGTTACACCCATTTTAAAAGTAGAAAAAGTGGAATATTTTGCAGCGTATTAAAGATTTTAAGCTTGCATACCCTAATAAAGCTGAACATTTCAAAGTTTCACCGACATCTTTGTACGCGGAATTATGGGAAAGTTCCTTGTGACTAGAAAGCGTTCAGCGGGAGTGGAAAGAATAATAATAAAGCCTGTAAATACATGTGTGATTTGCCTTGTTTACTAATAGATAAGCACATTCATACATGGTTGTTGAATGGCTGTAATCTTTCCGTCTTGTTATATGAATTTGGACAAATATTAGAACTTAGTCGGATAATATCCCTGACTAACTTGGATCTGCTTTTTTTGTTGGTACTCAGGCGAAACCTCACCAAGCTGTCTCTGATCTTCAGTCACATGCTTGCCGAGCTAAAAGCCATCTTCCCCAATGGCTTATTTCAGGGAGACAACTTCAGGATCACCAAAGCTGATGCTGCCGAATTTTGGAGACGGTCATTTGGGGACAAGTGAGTTTTTACTTTAGGTTGAAAAAAAGCGATGATAAATGTTAGATTCCGACAAACCCTTTAACTTTCTGCCTCCCCTCCCGTGTACTGCAGGACCATAGTGCCGTGGAGGACGTTTCGTCAGGCTCTCCACGAGTTTCACCCAATCAGCTCGGGCTTGGAGGCCATGGCTCTCAAGTCCACCATCGACCTCACGTGCAACGACTACATCTCCGTCTTTGAGTTCGACATCTTCACCAGGCTCTTCCAGGTACGACTCATGACAACAAGAGCGTTCTGGGGGACGTTACGGTATCGGCAGATCCACGTAGTTATTCAGTGAAGCACTGTCTTGAGTTATGAGTCACGTTTTAGTTTAAAGCTTTAACATTTAGAGGCCTTCACTCAATTCAGAGGCTGCTGTGCTGCAGAAATTGATTATCTTATCGATCAAGAAAACATCAGCAGTCATTGATTATTAAAGGTTAATGTCTCCTGTGAGTCTGATCTAAGAGCTCACTCGTGGCCTTAGATGATTATCGATCATTGATCTGGGGGATTGTTCCATTATGGAAATTGCATTAGTGTATTTTTATAGATAAATTATTAAAGGTGGCCGGATAGATCTGACTACATGTGTGTATTCCGTTACGTGAATGATTTGCCTAGATGTTATTCTTATAGCGTGCATGACAACATCTAGCCTTATTCTTTCAGCTGCAACTATGAAATCGATTTAAGAACATGATTCAAAGCGCTAAGTGGGCTCTCTTTCATATGGGGCGGTACCAAATAGTTTGACGATAACATTGTCCAAACAGCTCCAATAACTTCAATGTGTTTTAAAATCCAGAAGTCAGCATTTATTGAGAAAAGATGGACCCAGTTTATCTTCTCTTATCGTGGATTCACTTATGTGCGACAGCTTCTTGAGCAGTGTGTCGCTGTGCTGCGTGTCGTAGTCATGCGCTTACAGTGTAATGCATTGCCTTGCGTACTTTGCTTCGGGTACTTTTATGCTGTGGCGGATTATAGGATATAAAAGTAAGCCTTTTTACCACTTTTTAATTTGCTTCCAAATCTATTTTACACTGCTGGGGGTTGTCATACCAGCACCATTGAAACAGTTGGAATCTGTATGAACTCTTCATGAATTATTTGTGTGTGTGTGTGTGTTGTAGCCGTGGTCGTCTCTTTTAAGGAACTGGAACAGTCTGGCAGTCACACACCCGGGTTACATGGCCTTCCTAACCTACGACGAGGTCAAGGCTCGACTGCACAGGTTCATCCACAAACCCGGCAGGTGAGACACACACACACAAACCTTTAGAATGACGCGGACCATGCTTCCTCGTGTTTTTAAGATAAGTCTAAAGAGGGATGGGTGAAGAATCAAAGTATAGGTAACCGCGTTAAACATGTTGCTGCAACACGCTTGTTTGAGATTTGTGTCTCCTCTCTCAGCTACATCTTCAGGCTGAGCTGCACCCGGCTGGGCCAGTGGGCTATCGGCTACGTGACAGCTGACGGGAACATCCTGCAGACCATCCCCCATAACAAACCGCTCTTTCAGGCCCTCATTGATGGATACAGAGAGGGATTGTGAGTCCCCCTGCAACACAGTGTCAATGCACCAATTTATACATTTTAGGGTACATTGAGTTATACATGCCTCTAGGGATTAGAGAAAAGATTAGAGATTGCCACAATGACTCCAGAGTAGCTCTTTTAGTCAGCGTATTGAAGGCATGTTATAGTCTTCTATTGTGTTAATATCTTGTTTAAAAACTGTTTCTTTGGATTGCTGAATGCAACCCAAATAACAAAGTAGGGTATCAATGCTAGAGATGATTGAATCTCTCTGATAACCGGATACAAACAGGGACAGACGGTCAGACTTTGGGTTGAGTCTGGTGCACTTTTGATGACTTTACACAATAAGGGTTTAAAGTCATCAACTCCCAGTGCAGCTCTACAGTTTCACTTCACTGTACGATCCACTAGGCCAAAGATCACAACAGAGGATGCTGAAGGGTCTGAAGCTAAAGGCAGAAGTAACATTCCAAAAAGTCAGCACATAGAGCTTCAACAATGAGTAAAATAACCTTTTTTTCTTGTAGTAGTTTATTATAGCATGCAAGGAATGCTCCACGGAAAATATATCTTTAAAAACTATCAAACCTTCCTCCACTGTGGCCATGAAACGCGGCTGTAAAGAAAACGTTTGCCACATATCTTCGACATCTTCGATATGTGGCAAACAATCATCACTTTACAAAAAAAGTTACAAAATATTTTGGAGTGCAACACAAAAAATGAGGTACTGTAGGAGTGTTTGGAAGCCAACATCTAGTGTCCGTGAGAGGAACTGCAGTCTAAATGCATTCAAACACCATTCAGCTGAGACAGGGATACTTGATTTTACCGCCCATCAATATTTAAAATGAAAAATAAGGGGAAAGGGATCCTCTCGTAGTGACGAATGCACAGAGAATTATGACTAATCATCATGCGTGTTTGTGTTTGCGGTGGATCTCCAGCTACCTGTTCCCTGATGGTCGCGCACAGAACCCAGACCTAACAGGGCTGTGTGAACCTTCTCCACAGGACCACATCAAAGTTACTCAGGTTCGTTTGTTTCTCATCTGTAAACCAGTCACTCAGGGCACTACAAGTGCAGTAGTCCCACTGCAAAAGATGCACAAGGCACATCAGTGTCTCCATGTTATGCTGCAATATAGAGCCCAGTAACAATGAATGAGTTAAACACTCTAGGTTGAGAACGGTTTGACGAGTAAGTGTCAACTACCATCTTCAATATGAACAAGTATCAATATGTCTCTTCCCCCTTAATCCCTGCAGGAGCAGTATGAGCTGTACTGTGAGATGGGCTCCACCTTCCAGCTCTGCAAGATCTGTGCAGAGAACGACAAGGATGTGAAGATCGAGCCCTGCAGACACCTGATGTGCACCTCCTGTCTCACTGCGTGGCAGGTGAGGCTATGGCATTTTATTACACTGTTTTCTTGCAGCTCTGTAAATCCCGTCAGTCTGAAGGAAAGTCTCTTTCTAACTGCTGTGAACATTTATTTAAGCCAAGCTCCGTATTCGATCCGGTCTTGCTACGATTCTTTTTGGCTCTCAGGCCTTTTTTGATGAGCATAAATTCTCCAAAAGTGGCACTTATTTACCTCAACTGCAGGGAGAACCAGGCTTAAAAGGGATAGTTCTGGTGTTTTGAAGTGTTGTTCTAAGAGGCGCTTATCCATACTCACTGTATTACCTCCAGTAAATGACACGCCCCCTAGTTCTGAGAAGCAGATAAGAGTCAATGCACAACAGCAAAGCAACATAGAAAATAAATCATCGGTGTAAGTGTACGCTATATTTATAATATTTGACGGTTTACTTTGCTATGAGACAGCAGTTTCCAACAGGCAACTGATACCATTGTATCTTCAACAGAAACGCTGTTTTGATGCATATATATCACCATTAGCTTCCTTATTGCCATTTGTTTTGATGGCTGTTAAGCTAGCGTCAATGAGACTCACCACTTCCTGCACACGTTTCACAATAAAAGCCTTCCAGCTGCTCAAAGGGCATAATCTATTTACATTTAAAACATCTAGAAGTTTGAAGTTTTTCATTCACAATTGCTAAGTAAGTCAAATAAGTAATTGATAATTTATAGGAAGTAATTATTGTAAAATTAGTGTATTAGTAGGACATGATTGTTGCTGTGGAAATTCCCCGACAACTAGGGCTTTGTTGCTAGTTGTTTTGTTGAGTTATATAAATGTAATTTAAGGTGCCGTCAGATTTCTGCTAGACTGTCCCAAGTCATCCAAAATGTTCAAAAAGCTAAAATGGAATATATATTAAAAAAAAAAAAAACTTACCAGGCGTAGAATTAGGAATTGGTAATCCGGCTTTAGTTTGATTTCCAGTCCTCTGCTCAGTAGTTTTGGTCCTCAAATCACAGTTACTTGTTCACGTCACATGGACGAGGTGCAACCATTAACGGGAGCTAAATGCTTTTTCCACTCTCGACTGAAGGCTACGGGACTCCTCCGTCTACCTCAGAAAGCATTCTCTTTCTCCTCACCCCAAACAATTCACTTCCCTTTGTTGTCCAGGCCACACCCCCTTACACCTGTGATTCGGGAGGAAACTGATTACCTGATCAGTGTTAGCTATGTGAGACTATGCATGGCGTGGCAAACAGGTAGAAGCACTGGTGACGAAGGTTACTAATTTGTTAATTCAGAGGGATTCGACATTTTTCAATGTTGAGCTGTCTATCTTGCTGAGGCTCATGGGTAGACTTCAACTTCCCTGTCTCTTCCTATGGGTTCTTGCTCAGTTAGAGAGATGCTTAAAGCTGTCATTTGTGTGTGTGTGAGCAAAAGCTAAGGGTCTCATATCTGACAAAGGTCTCACTTTTTAAACTTTAAACTTTGCTTCTTGTGTGTCTCAGGAGTCGGAGGGTCAAGGCTGCCCGTTTTGCCGCTGTGAGATCAAAGGTACAGAGCCCATCGTGGTGGACCCGTTCCACCCGAAGGCCAGCGGGGCTTCCTTTGCTGGTTTTCAGGGTTCCAGCAGAGCAGAAGCTGCCTGCAACGACGAGGAAGACGATGATCGCCTGGAGGACCACCTTGTCATGAGCAGGCTGGCTTGCACCAAGGTAAGAGGATCACACACACACACACACACACACACACACACACACACACACACACACACACGTTATGATCCACAGACATCCAATCAGCAGACGCTCACCGGATTTAGTCTCAGGAATCCATGTGGGCTCATTTTAGTCACTGCTGACTAAGATAAGGTTATAGAACTGTCTTTATTGTATTTGTTTAGATTGTAGCAGTGCAATTTAACTTCTCTAAATGTAGATGTGTGTGCATGTGTGTAGGTAGAGCGCCCGCCCTCTCCAGTGTCTCAGCTGCCTCCAGTGCCCCCCAGGCTGGACCTCCTGCAGCAGAGACCCTCCAGCTCCCACAGTGCACAGACTCAGGGAGCCACAGCCAAGGTAAGTGTGTGTGTGAGTTTAACAGAGAGACCAAACATCTAATCTACTGCCAGTTGACAACACTGCCGTCGACCCACTACCTCCACTGCAGATGCCGGCCACTCACAGAGACAAGCCTCTACCTCTGCCTCCAGCCCTGAGAGAGCTGCCCCCTCCCCCCCCTCCGGAGCGCCCCTCCCTTGTCGGCCAGGACTCCAGACTCCAGAGGAGGCCGCTGCCCTCCACCCCGGACCAGGCCGCCTGGGCCTCCAACTACATGGTCCCGCGTCCGGCAACCAAGGCCCTGCCAGCCTTGTCCTCCACCCCTCAGAACAACGGAACCAGTGGGGAGGGAAGCAAACCCCAGGCAGCTACGAACGCCGTCTACTGCCTGGCTGCAAGGTACCGAGCTCTGCTGCTGTGAGATGGATATGTAGTTCCTGTCTTAAGTATATTTCCATTTTAAGTCCCACCCTAGTGGCATGGCGCTGGAAAGATATGTGAGGAAGTTAAGTGAGTCAGATCCTCTTAAATATAAAGCATGATGTGCACCCTGCTGGCATATTACAAGCAAGTTCACCCTGTTTGGACTTTTAAGTACACGATGCTGGAATACAGAAGACATTTACATGAAATAGGAACGATGCAAGTATCACCCACAAATATGCCACACGGCTCTTTCGTACGTTATTGCAAAAGTTATTACCCGTTCAAAATCTCACCACGCTTTGTGTCTGCTTGTGTCTGTATTTGATCAGATCTGTGCCAGCGTCGGCGGCGTCGGGTGGGGAGAAGCCGTTGTCTGACTGTGAGGAGAATGAGTACATGAGTCCCACCTCTCTCCCTGCTGCTGGGGCCCCCTGGGTCATAACGGGCTCCTTGGTGCCCCCGCCTCCGGTCCAGGCGAACCACCACAACGACATCAGGTAGACAGGAGAACCAGCGGTGATGCAAATGCTCCCTGGGTCCATTCATTGTCCTGATATGATGATATAACAGCACTAACACGCCCATAAGGTTTTGCAGCTTAGTGCAGTTTGGCCTTTTTTTGTCTGATTGCAATTATCCACCTGGCCAAGTATAAATGTTGCCTTAAAGTCTTTTTTGTGCGCAGGTTTAGCCGCAATAAGTAAAACCGGAGTAAATGCTGCAATAATGTATCTGGAGTCTTTTTGTTTTGGTCCACCAGAGGGCTCTGGAGCCTCAGTTTTGTTTGCCCATGGAGGTCCCAGTCCTAAACCCACAAATACCTCCCTCCCACTTATTTGCTGTGTTTCACCTCCTTTGTTTGAATAATTTAAAGGGGATGACGCAATGTGTGACAAGAAGGCAGCGATGTAACGCACGCTTGTTGCGTTGATGAAGTGATGAAAGAGTCCTAAAGTACAGGAGAGGAAGAATGAATAGAGAAGCTTCCGAAAAGATAGAACCAGTGAGCTGTATGTTACGGTGCGAGGCTAAAAGTCAAATACATCCCTAATCATACGTGTTCAGACCTGTGATGAATGTTTTATAGACTTAAATGCTTTATTCTGGTCAAGTTGCTCTTAATATTTTTTTGTTTTACTTTTTTTACTGCACATAAAGAATGACCACTAGTAGGGTTCCAAATTGTTATTTGATTCTCTCTCCCCTCGTCTCAGCAGCGAGGTGGCTGACAGTGACTCCGAGGAGCCCATAGTCTACGAGTCCATGTGTAACATCCAGGCCCAGGCTGGTTCCTGTGACACGGCACAGGCCTCTGAACTGGGTAACACTCACACCCAGTTATAGCCATTATATGACATTACTTTTCTTCTGGCCGCTCCGTATGTGAGCTGTGTGTTGTAATATTGACTTTTGTCGGCGTTTGTTTTTCAGACCAACCTCAACATACAGCTGCGGCTCCCCAGGACAAGAAGGAGGAGATTATTGAGGAGGATATTTACGAGTACGACTGTCCCAGACCGGTCCTCCCTCTCGCCCCCACCAGAAGAACCATGTCGGATATGGGCGGTCCCTCAGCGGCCTTCAGCAGTCTCAGCATCGACAGTGCAGTAGACGCCAGTATGCATTTCTACAAATTGTTTTTCGCTTTTTATCTGCTGTTTTAAGGTAGAATGCCACCAAGTGTCTGGCTGCTGAGGCAAAACATATTTAAATGTTCTTTACGGTTGTTGTTCTGTCTTTTGGATAAGGCTTGTAGCCAGCCATCATTATTACAACCCCCATCATAGTGTGATCCATGCTAACGGGACAAGATGTTGTCGGTATCTGAAGCGTTCTGGTTTCTGTTTGTCGTCCGAGTAGTCTTGACCAATCACATTCAAGCAGGCTTTGGTTGAATGCAAAACAATCTGTGTGGAGAACAAAAGAGGCGGGACGCAGTTGCCGAAATGCAACCCCAGAATCCACTGGTTCTAACGATGATAAAATATTTTTTATTTGTTTAAAATGTGATCAATTCGGTCGTACACTTTGCTAATCAGACTGTGAACAATGTGCAGCGCACAACGGATATTCGCTGACTACACCGGAACCCCAGAAATATGGCGGTAATATAAAACATAAGGCTTATCCGTCTGGGATTGGTATTAGAATAAATCTACAATCGACTGAGGAGTATTATCCATCTGTTTTCACTTCTCTGACCCCCCCAAAACCTGGTATTCCCTCAGGTACTTTTCCCCCACTCTTACTGACCGTTGCCTACTCACCTGTGTATTTCCAGGTATGTTTGCAGCAGGAGCCGAACCTGAACGTCCCCCCAAACCTCTCCCACGGCGAGCTAACTCCGACCGGCGGCCTCGGCCTGTAAACCGGGAATTTCCTGCTCCATTGCCGGACCTCCCCGGTCCCTCCTCTGCTTCCTCCTCCCCTCCTCCTCCTCCTCCTCCTGGAAGCCAGACCTTAAACGGGGAGATTGAATGCTTGGTGTCCCAGGGCTACTCCATTCAGGACATCCAGAAAGCCCTGCTGATCGCCCAGAACAACCTGGAGACGGCCAAGAACATCCTGCGAGAGTTTGTCTCCATCGCCACATAGTCGCTGCAGGCACACCCCCCCTCTCTATTTCTATCTCTGTCTCGTCTCTGTCTCACTCTGTGCCATTATCATGGATAGCATTTACCAAGCACTTTCCTGCAGAGCCACAAGTACTTTACTCTGAAGAGTGAAGTAAAGTAGCTGCGTTCACGTTATATCAGAAGACATTATCTGCAAGTTGTAGTCTTTGAAAAGACCCAAAGTCATTTCTGCGGCAGGTATTACTTGCTTTTCTAAGTGGAGTTTTGTGTTAAAATATATTATTTTAATTATCTTGGACTACTGTTATGCCAATGCCAATTGTTTTGACATTGAAGCCCTTAAAATCTCTTGTTTACTCGTAATCGCCACTTGGCGATTGAGGTTTTTTTGGCTCCCTTGAACAGAAGTATCCGTTGGTCAGTCCAGTTTGGGTTCAAGGAGCAGCTCAGTCGAGTCAGATATGACCTGAACGCAGCATACACGGAGAATGGAAGCCTTTTTAATGTGAGCTCTCTGTAGCCAAGTTCTGACCCCGTTGTACTTCGCTGAGGTCCACTCGTGCTGTGGCATCGTTTCCCCCCCTCAGTCCAGAGTACCTTCTCTCATTACGCTAAGTGATTGAAGCTACAGTGATCAGTAGAAGGACCCCGCGGATAGTCGCTTCTGACTCGGTTCCCGTTCGGTTTTGGTGCTTTTTACGGGCTTCTTGGCAAATTTTGTGGCGTACGAATATGTAGCGACGCTAGTTCTGTCGGAAAATTTGTGATTAACGCTGTGGTGTGTGTGTGTGTGTGTGTGTGCGCGCTCAATGCTGATGAATGTGAATATTCAGTCGCAGTGCAGTATTGCAGGGCTTCGTTTCGTACGCGTCGCTGTGGCCTCGCTCCGTATTTTGTTTCGATGGTATTTGACCACTTGAACTTGACTCCATAGTTCCTCTCAGCTCACGGTTCAATGATGGTTCTATAATGAAATAACAAGATTTAATGTTTAAGTACTCTCATAAATTGTTGTGCTGAGTGTAGTACTAACTGGCTGGATTTTCAGGAGTCTAGTTTGTCATTTAATTCCATGATTGCCTGCCACCGAAGGCTGGTTTATTTACTGTAACGCTTCTGTTTAATCTCATGGTGTCTTACTAACAAGCAAAAGGACTTTAAAGGGATAGTTCAGATAGTTTGAAGTGGGGACGTATGAGGTACTTATCCATAATCGATCATTATGCCCCCAGTTGGGAGAAACAAACGGGAGTAACGGCACAGGAGCAAAGTAATGTACTACTGAGGACGAGCTCAGCAGCTAAACATATTTTAGCCACAATATCAGTTATTTCGAGAGTTTTCACTGCTTTACTTGATGTTATATATGCTCTCTTCAGAGCTACTAGACTCCATTGACAAAAACAGTCATTGTCTGTGTTATCTTGCAAAACACAGGAGTTGCTGGTCTACCGCCGCCTCCTTTGGTTAGTTTGTTTGTGTTATTGTGTGACTTTTGTAAATCCGAAACAACCCTTTAAAACACCAAAGTCACACAATTACACAAACTAACCAACCGAGCGAGGCAGCGGTAGACCACAAACTTGTTTGTTCTGAGAGGTAAGATGAGAGCATAGAGAATGGCTTCAGGTCCCTGTCTGAAAGGGCTGTTGTCTGAAGGTAAAGCGGTGAACATACTCTAAAGATAGCGTACACTTTAACCGGTATAGGTTGTTGTCGGTGGCTAAACGTTTTGCCACAGCGGTGCATTGCTTTGCTCCTGTGCTGGTACTCCTAGTTGCTCCTCCGTACTGTAGGTAATACAATGAAAACAAGTGCCTCATACAAACCCACTTCTAAAAATGTGAACTATCCCTTTATCGTGTCCCGTTAGCTTTCCTCTCACATGTTGATGTGATTAAACTCACATTATGTACAGACAGCTGAGGAATCAGATGATGGAGGGATATACATGGAGCCCTAAAGCAAAAACACAGACGGTGGTCATGAGGACTCAGGCACTCAGTAACACGCCAGGGTAGAATGTAACGAACAGACGCTGAAGCAGACATTATGTAATGTTGGCCGTGTTTGTGGACGAGCATTCACTAATGACACATTATTACAGAAACATTCCAATGATTGGATTTTCCTGCTTATCGTTACCTTACCGACATTAGAGTTTAAAGATCACTGTTGCAATGCCACGGTGCAAAGATATTAGATTACATGATTGACAGAAAAATGTACCTGCAATTATTTTGATATTGTGAAAATATCAAAAGCTCCAGCACCTCAGTTGTAAGGATTTTGTGGTTTTATTTTTGTCTTATGCGATAGTGACTCGATAATTTGGGGGGTTTTGAAGTGTTGATTGGACAAAACTAGCACTCTGAAGACACCAACTTGGGCTTTAGGACATTTAAATGGACATTTTCCACAGATTTAGACCAAAAGATTAATTGATAGTAATTCACATGGTTAACATTATCAAACATCAGTGTTGTCATTGTGTGCATGTCTGCAGGCTCCACCCATTAATAACCAGTCACTGCCAGAAACAAGATAAGAGTCCACTTTCACAATTCAAACACAGACGATATGTCGGAAGCGTCTTGCACAAGGAGTACAGTTTCCTCCTTTTATTTTTCCTCTCCCAAAAATAGATCTTCAGTTGTCGCTTCTGATTTCTGCAGTAACACGTTAATGTGCCTTCTGTCAATCGCAACCTGCACATGCCAGCAGCAGACAAACAGTCCCTCTCACTTAAATCTACACCGCTTCTCTTCTTAGTTGGAGCCTTTTATTCCAGACAGTTTGTCTCATTTATTCACATTCAATCACAGAATATCAAGAGTTTGGAGATATCCACAATGGATAATCTGAGCTCTATCAATACAGAAATGTATATCCGAGAGTTCATGAATACAATAGTTATGGATTTGGAACCAAGATATCTACTAAGTTGAACATCTTACAGCTGAAAAATAAACCTTTAATGTTCCCTGGTGGACAAGCTATGTAATGGCAAAACGGTCGTGCGCTGCATTCATAGTAAAAAACTAAATAAAGCGCATCTCTTGCTTTGTATGACTTAATTTTCTTGCAATTATGAGGTACTATTTACAAGTTCTAATGTATTCTATGCTATAATAACAAACTGCCATTTATTTATTTTTACTTAATGAATGCAATGTGCAACCGTACTTCAGTTTCTGTACTGCAGACTTGAAAGTTGATACTATGGGTGGGCGGATACCGATACAAAGTCTTGTTTTGAGTAACAATACTCGCGTCAAAGGTTCATTCCAAAAGATCCATCATATTTTCACATGAACACTTTTCTTCGTGCTGCGATATTTGCACCTCTGCTGCTGTTGTGTGACTAACTTCAGTTTGTATTAAAAACTCTTTCGTTCAAACATGCATGTGATGAAGTCACCAACAGAGAATAGTAAAATGAAATGCCTTGCGTGTTGCACAATTATTTTGCGGTAGTAGCTCATTAATAATGCACATACCTAATAAATCATGACATTTCTCTCTTACATGTTAGCACATTAGCTGCTTTTAACAATAAGAAGTGTGATTGAAACCAGATATTGTGGGATCTTCCACCTCTAGTTGATACTGGCATATTTGTAAGACTGCAGATTTTCATTTTATACCTAAAATAGGTTTGAAATATGTCGACATGGCTGTAGAAGCCAGTCTTCAGGCTCTTGGAAACAGAAGTATGCTTGATGTGATTAAAGTAGTGAGGAAACATACTGCCCATTGGTGTAAAACAAATGGGCAGTATGTAAAATTAGCAAAAACTGTACATTGATTTGGTTTGGTGAATCCGAGGCTTCGGTCTCGTTGATTCCACGGAAATCGTGCAGGTTTAATATTTTTGCCCCAAACCAAAAGCATCTCAAAAGCAGCATGCTGCCCCCTCGGCTCGCGTTGATCTACAGAGAATGTGTCGTCAGCTTTGTGTTCACTCGATCTAACGAGTCATGTTCACTAACTCCTGACCATGAAAGTGCCGCTGTGAGGATACACTTCTGTTGAATCACTGTCTCACACGCACTTTCCCTCCGAGTCACTGGTCAACTCAACAGTGATGTGTGATGTCATCATGGTAACTAACATTTTCAACAAGAACTTGCCGACTAAAAAGTTGTCTTCATGTTTCCTTTGTAAATATGATTTTATTTATTGTCTTTTTAATATCCTCAGCATTTGTTGTGTTGCCATGTTTTCATGCCTAAGCCATTAAGATTTTTAATTAAACAGTATTTTCTTTAACATCTGATGTGTGTGGTTTGTCCATAATCACTACAGGCTGTTTTAGGTCTCAGAGGAACTCACTGCACAAATTCCTTAAAACTAAACACTTAACTGAGAGGTAAACTTATTTGTCTCATAATAAGAGATCAGTTTGTCTGCCAAATTATCTATATTTAAATATTATTAGATACATGTCTTGGACGCTTAGTTTTCTCAGTTTATTAATTAATCAGGTTAATTTTTAATAGTAAAGCAAGTTGATGGATAACTTTTGTGATCCTCTGGCTTTTCATCCAACGCCAACTTCAGGTCAAAATGTTCATTTGTCCAATACTCTGGTATTCCTGGTAAACTGTCATTTCAGCCTCAGCTGTACTTTGTTAGTGCTAATAATTAGCACACGTTAGCATGCTAACAGGGTAAATTTAAAGTGGTGAACGTGGAAAACAGCATTCCTGCTAAACTCCAGCAAATCAGTTTAGCTTAAAGCACCGCTGTCTGTGCCTCAGTACGGCCTCAGAGAGCTATTTATAAGGCTATGAACTATAGAGGCTGTCAAAACACAGTAGACGTAAAGCAGGTTGGCCACTAATTGCAGGGTTGGCGGTTCGATCCCCATCCAAGGCGTGCATGCGTAAATGTAGAGCGCTTCAAAATAAAAGCAAGTAGTTTCATCACTTTGGCTTATTAGTATTGTTTGAAAGTTATACGCTTTACACTAAGGGCGCTTGAATTGGTTGCAGATGTGAGCTGTGAGCTGTTTTCTGTCCCTCCAGACTCCAGCTGGAAATCTGAGCTACTGTTGGAGTCATTTCCAGCTCGCGCTGACAGCGGTCTGGAGGCGGCGCTCCTTCCCGTCTCGTGCAGCGCTAACACAGAGCACACTGAACTCACTATTGTTGTGGTTCATTTTGAAAAGTACTCTCATTCCTCTGGAAAAACAACGATACAAAACAGTCTCTTTAAAATGAAACCTTTTTATTTGGCATTATTTTCTTGCAAAAAATATTTTAAAAAAACTGCAAGCATCAAAGAATCACATGTACAGTACTTAATTTACACACATTTAGGAAAAGAAAACATAATTGCAACGTTCAGTTTCTAATGATTTCCCTTAGTTGAAAAATCCCCAAAATGTGTTTAAAGTTGTATTAAACTGAAAAGACGAGGTGCAGATTTACAGATCTAATCCCGAATGTTTGACTGCACACGGTTGGTGTTATGGGCTTCGTGCAGCTTCTCTAAACCACAATGACCGCATCGCACTGCACACTTCTTGCCTGAGGACTTCCTGTTCCCAGACATTTCTACAACTTCAACACCTCAACTCAGTGAGGAACCCAAAAGAAACCAGAAAACATCATTACTTTGTTGACGTTGCAAGTCATCTGGGCAAAATGTAGCACGCTGCAACAAAATGTCTCTTTTCACAAAAAAAACCTACACGGTGAGCAATCAGTACATCATATTTACAACAGGGGCCACTGCAGACGCATTCCAGTGTTGTTGCATGTTTCAGATGATTTACTATAAATCAGGCAGAGCGATCATTTTACTGTAGATTACCTCCAGTTTGTGCCTCTCATCCGTTATCATGACATTCAAATATCCATTTGGCTGAGTAATAAATCCCCGATGATCTTTGAAACACTCACTGCTGCTCAGAAAGTATTTCAACAATTTTTAAACTATTTTTTCCCCCCTCTGGCTAAAATATAAAATATTTTTAACCACTGTTTCCAAGATTTTTCACCCAAAAAAGCATCCGGAAATGACATATTGCGTTGCTTAATTTGTACAATGCCAAAAAAAGAAGAAACCTATTGTGTATGAAAATAGCATGAATCTTAATTAGATATAACTTCTGTTTTTAAATCGTTTTTTGATTGTTTTTATTTTCTTTTTAGTTCTATTTTGTTTGCTTTCATTGTTTTATTGTGTACCTTTTTATATGTTGAGTTATTTAAAATTATTTTAATACTTTTGTGTGTGGACCCCAGGAGCAGTAGCGAGTACAGGACAACAACAAAAAAACACATAAGATGAAGAATAAGGTGATAGAATAGAATATTTTGTTGATCTTGATGTTTAGAACACCTTCAAAACAACAATAAGCGATAAACAACTTCTCTTTTTCCAAACGAAAACCTTGAATGTCATGACATTAGAAACTTGGGAGAGCTGCAGATAAGTTTCTAGCTTCCACAGCTTCACATTCAGATCACGAGTTTAAAGAACACCTTGAAACTTGCTGAATATGTTCAGTAACCCATCACAGAGAGGAACATCCATGTCTACTTTTACTGTTAAAGATTCATGAGTCATGCAGAGCAGACCATGGATGGAATAAAACTAACTGTTCCTTGTGATGGAGGATCTAAGCAAAGCAAGTTCTAAGTGTCTGCCAGTTGATTCTCAAACTGGACAAAAACGTTGTGCTGCCTGGAAGGTCCAACAGCTCAAAACGTGCGGCCTGCTTTGCAGAACGGTCAGCAGTACTGTAAGGGTCATCTGTAGTAAACGCATGAAACACGCACCAACGCCACAACACTTCTTCAGGCCCAACGAGCTCTCAGTGGAAACACACAGAAAACACACACAGAGCAAACCAAAGAAACAAAACAAACTCAGTGTATGATGCATTCTCAAAAAACAGGCACAGCAGATGTCTAACCTTTGACCTTTTCACCATCAGTTACAGCCCAAGTCCACCACTAGCAGGTCTGTACACTACCACGTATTTACAAACAGTACAAGTGCTTGACAGCAGTTTGTAAAAGAAGGCTGCCAGTGTGTCTGATTGACAGTTTTCATAGATATTATTATGATTATCCTGCATTTCAAGTGACTCTGGGGAGGGAAACACCTTAATGTTTGTCATGTTTTGGAGAAATACTGGTGCCAATTAAAAAATGGAAGTGAAGCAAACACACTGGCGAACCTTCTCTCAGTGTGACTGTGAACCATCAGTGAAGAGCTGCCTCAGAGGAGCAGCTGTTTGGTCTCTGACATCACGTCCCATCCTAAAAACTCACCTGGACGCCATGAACACGGATCAACATGCACATGACCCAGACGCTTACATGAAACGAAAATCTGAGTGCCAAAATATCTTAAATAACAAAATATATATAATATATACACTTTCATAAAAATAAAAAATAAAAGTTGACGATGCACATGAGACACCATCGTACAAACACGCTGAACAACAGCCAAGAGCTGAACACAGTTTGAGGAAATAGTACAAAACAAATGAATGTCAGCGAACATTCATTCAAAAGAAAATACACATCTGTACATACATACCTGTCTGTGTGTAAATCTACTGAATACTGCTGAGAACAAAAGCATGATGGGGGGGAATGTCCGGACTGTGAGGTGGTGTTAACCCTGCAGGCCTCAGATCAGTGGGAGCGTCACACACACAGACTGCTGGCTTCATTTGTGCTGCCTCCTGCTGCACAACATCACTGCTGAACCGTCAGGGACTTTACTGGAGGGACAGAGGAGGACACCAGTGACACACACACACACACACACACACACACACACACACACACACACACACACACACACACACACACACACACACACACACACACACACACACACACACACACACACACACACACACACACACACACACACACACACACACACACACACGCGACAAATGAGCTGTGATCGACAGTTACAGGGAAATTCCTGTTTATTAAAAGGTAACATAATCCACCCACCAGCACCTCTAAAGCTTGTGTTACGTCGTGTAACACGTTTAATCTGTCGAGGTGCTCGTCGGTGTATTTTGTTTCTTTTTCTGACAGAGTCAGGCTAGCTGTTACCAGTCTTTGTGCTTAGCCAAGTTAGTTGGCTTTAGCTTCATATTTACAAGAACAGACAAGGCCTCTCAGGGCTTTGTAAGCAATCAATATCTTAAAATAAATTCTAACAGCAACAGGAAGCCAGGGATCGGTAAAATGTGGTTATGTTTCTTTTCCGAGCAGCAGAGTTTTTGAGGCGGAGAGGGATTTGTTTTTGCTAATGCCAGAACGCAAGGATTTAAACTAATCTACTCGACAAGTCATGGAGGCACGGAGAATGCTTTCCAGATGTTACCAACACATTATGCCATCAGAAAAAGAGATAAACGCACATAGAATTTCTACACACAATGACTTTTTGTGTTTTTATAGAAGCAACATGACACACTACATGTATTGTTATGATACACAACAACCAAACAATGGCTCCTTTCATGCTTCTGCGAGTCACATATTAAAGCTGCTAACTAGCTGCTAATAACAGCCATATTAGTCACGTTTAACAGACAAGCAAACAGCATTACAGCACTGGAGATGATACTAAAAAAAACATGGGAGTATCCCTTAAAATCCCAAACACTTGTCTCTGTATCACACCCAGACATCCTCCGTATCATCAGAATTTGTTTTCTGCATGCTAGCAGCTGGTGCCGGTTCATTTATATCCATTAAATAAATGATGCAAAAGCCAGTGCTATTACACCACATGCGCCTTACATATCCAAATTTAAAAACAGCTTCTGTGAAGTTACAGAGAGAGAGCAGGATGTCCAACTCTATTTCCTGACTCGCATCCGTGATGACGCTTTTTTCCCCTCTCCATGAGCTTTTCTCTACCGCCTCCCCTCAGGACAACTCTTACATTTTAATTCCACAACTTATAAACTTAAGCAGAGCAAACTTTAGGCTTCGAGTCTTACATTTCGTAACAATGAACATCACATTCATCCCTGCACAACAGTTACCTGGTCATTGGGGCCCTTTTTGTCTCCGTTGACGGCCTTTAGGAGGACAGCTTCCTCGTTCTTTGTGTTGGTCGTCATCTCCACGACAATGTCATCTTTGGTGGTCTTCTCTTTGGTGCTGCTGACAGAAAGGACGGTTGGCTCATGTGGAATTTGACAAAACAGGTAACTGCAGAGGGACTGGGTATCATTACAAACTTAACACAAGTTCAAAATGTGATATTGGTTTACACTGTTACTATACCCAGGTTTAAGCTTTTCTTAGGATAGTTTGTTTTAAATTTATTTCTGCATCAGCATCCCTTTTGAGTACCAGAAATGTAGTGAAATGTGACCTCATTATTTTGGTTGCATGTAAGAGGGATACGCCAAACTTATACAGAGTATCAGACACAGATAATACTTGTAGACATCATCATCAGATTTAGAAGAGACGGTACTCACATCTCTTGTTTCCCCGAGCGTCCACAGGGGATCTTCCCCTTCTTATGCAGGAAGTAGAGAACGCTGCCGAGGATGGCGAGCAGCAGCAGAGACAGAATGATCCCCACTATGATCAGCCCACTGCCCTGAACTACACACACACACACACACACACACACACACACACACACACACACACACACACACACACACACAACTCACATGTTAGTATCTGTCCATCTAGCAAAGCAATACAATGTACCTGCCGGAGTTCATTATGTACCAATAAAGTTTCTGTTTATATCAGCGTTCACACAAAATTTGCTTTTGCCTGAGCATAAATTCTCAGGGGTAACATTGCCCTTAAAGGGGCACTTTGCCAATTTTACACATGAAAGTAAATTCACTAACGTCTTAAGTCTGTGAAAACATCTATGGAGGAGCTTTGTCAAGTCTTGGAAAATGACCAAAGCCAAAAGGAAACATATTTATAACAAATAGGCTTGTGCTACAAACTGGGGGTGTGAATATGGAAAGACAAAAGATGCAGTAGGTTGCATTATGGGAAGTGTATGATCCTGTGTTTTTGGAGCTTACTAGAGACTTAAAGTCAGAATGTCTCAGCGTCTTTTAAAAAAAAATCTGTCTCTTGAGAGTCCCGACTTTATGCAAGAGCTAAACGCTTTTAAAAATGAGAATAATGAAACATCTGTTCTATACCAACAAACTGCGTTATTTAAACGGTTTTGTTTCTCAAGTGGCATATTTAACAAAGTCCGTTTCCTCATGAGAAATAATTAGCTGTGCGTGAAATTACTTATGTCTGTGTTATTAAAGTGGCAGCACTGCAGAAAAGTAATTTGTTTTGCGCAACATCTGTGACCCATTCTTTAATAACCTTTATTTCGATGACTTTATTCATCCAGAATGAAAAGTTGAGATTGCCTTCTTCCTCTTTTTCTTTTAAAAAACAAAGAGGCTACACACTTTAGAGTCTGCAGGTTGGGTTTCATGAACTACTACACTATATCTGAGCCCTGTAGAATAATATAAGGAATGGGGTGTATCTGGTAGGGTTTAGTGATATTTTCAGTGTATTTAATACATTTTCAATCGAACTTTATAATTTAAAATTTCTAACAATGCAAATACCCAAAAAATATTCCCATACTAGCTTGTGATATTTTCTATGTTTCATACCCTTCAATATATCTAACTAATGTGGAAAGAGTCTCTGTATGTCTGTCCTTCTTCACAAGCGTTCATCCGATTGACTTCACAGGAATGTTAGGGGAAGCAACCACTGAATGTATATTAGAAGTGGACATAATCACTATGACGTCACTCATTGGTTTGTGAACTGCCGTTTTGAAGCCTCGAGATCAGCATTCTGGCTCTGAAAAGTAGGGTCATCTTCTCATAGATATCTATACAATCTGACATTTTTTTAACGAGAGGAGTCGCCCCCTGCAGGCTTTTAGGAAGAATGCAGGTTTAAGCCAATTTGGCCTTCGCTTCCCCGCTTAGAACCGGAGATTGCCGCCGGGACGTAACCGTATTACACCAGGTATATTGCTCAGGACCCAACGGAGCGCAGAGTCGAGTGTGAAGTTGTTTGGATGAGCGGTTCTCAATAAAGCCGAAATAGCAATCGGCCCGTTCCGAACAGGCACAGTTTGAACAGGAACTGCACTAATATATATAGATAATATCCAATACAATATATTTCGATGCATTGAATTATCCAGATCAGCCTTTTGAATATGCTGAATCCACAAAAACTGACTCAAATCATTTAAGGTGTATTCTTTTAATAGTTCTCAGTGTCATAAAACAGTGATGTAATTCATTCTTGAATTAGATCTCCCACTCCTTGTTTAGTTGGTGTGTAGGAAGCTTCTATGTCGAGGGCCAGTGCAAGAATACGGCCCCTATTAAACCCAAACAATTAGAGGAGCGAGCGACCAAATATTTATATCCTGGGAGCAACACAGCACTTTACTCTACACATATATATTTTACACTGTTGTTTTTAATGGTTGTGGCTCTCTGAAATGTTCTTTCTTTGCCCATTGTATTCCCCACAGGCAAGTGAAGGTTTTAATGGCATGAAGCGACTGCTGAGATATTCAGAAAATTGCCCCATAATAATGCCACTCTACATATTTACTTTAATTTCACCTGGTATATAAAAAACAAACCATAAAACATAAGACTGTCTGGAAAAAGTTAGTAAAAGTGAGACACGTAACTTATTTATGTTTGTTTAACAAATTCGGGGATGTACAAATAATGTATTTTGCCACTGCAGATCGTTTGGTCTAAATATCATTAGGGGTGTTGGCGTGCTTGAATTTTCTGGTGTTATGATTTTTCTCTCTGTATCAAACAGAATATTTAATATGCCCACAGGCCATCCCAAAGATCTGCCAGCAAACTAGACAGTCCTGGTATAGAGTCCCTGCATGAAAGTCATAAATAATGCATAGAGTCCTCCAACCCATTCATTGTCACGGACAGAACTTAAGTCTGAAGAAGAAAGTGAGCAAAAGCGAAACAAGAAGAGACCACAGAGCAACAATCTTACCAGGATAGACGGGAGCAGCTGACGTGACTCTGGGAACTGTGAACAAGTAGAACAACACTTAGAGTGGGCACACACACACACACACACACACACACACACACACACACACACACACACACACACACACACACACACACACACACACACACACACACACACACACACACACACACACACACACACACACACACACACACACACACACACACGCTTCAGTAATTACAAACAATACCATGAGCAGACTGCATGTGTAACAGAATAGGTTACAACACTGGCTGCTAAAACAGCCATGAGGTCAGGACCTCAGAAGAGTCATAAGATGATTAGAAGGAATGAAAAAATATTTTATTTAAAAAAAATAATTGATTTACCGCCTTGTGGTTGTTTGCCTCCATTAACCAGGGAAGCTGCAGTTTTTCATCATATTATCCTATTAGACGGCTGGCCCATTCAAATCTTAAATTTGGGGTTTATCTCTTATTGGATACTTTCACTACTTCAGGACTCTAACCAATTCTTCAAATGAAACAGGATTATAAACTGTGATGTCTTTCTGTCATTTAGACATACAGTAGGTGTCCTTCATGTATATTCTTCTTATGGCTTCATACAGATATGACAGTTCCATCACAATGCTGGTGCACGACGGGGAGTGGCTGAAAAGTGATTATCTGTTCTCTCAGGCTTTTAATATTTCAGAATATTAAAAAAAAGAATGCTTTGTGAGTGTTTAAAAGCCTGAATGTGGTTCCCCCTCCGCCCCATACATCCACTGCACTAATACAGACTTTCTAATGCGAGCGAGCGAGAGGTTCTTACTGGCTTTGATGCTGAAAGCCTTGACTTCGGTCCCCATGTCATTGGAAGCGTTGCACTGAGCGCTGATGTCCGAGGTGACTTTGACTGACACCACGCTGTGAGTCATGTGCTCGTTTGCTTTGCTCACCACCTCGTGCCAGTTCTGTGGAGACACACACACAAACAAATGCACTTTGTTGATGCACATTTTTATCTCTACATAATCCCAAAATACTGCTGGTCCTCACAACGAGCGAAACTGTGAAGACAATAATCTCAGATGTGGTTGGTGTAGGTAAACAAGCCGCCATTACTGCGGTGGCACCTCACTTGTCAACCTGCAAAACCTTGCTTTTAAATAGTCTCTTTCGTTACTCCTTGTCGGTTTAAATAATCTTGTTTTCTAGTGATTTTCAGTATAACCGTACCACTATTGTTTGTTTGTGTCCGATTGTGTTGTAGCTTCATTTCTACCATTGTTGACTGAATTCTATCTTGTGTTTGGATTTTATCCATTTTTATTATTTGTTTTTATTCTATAGCCCTTTGTAAGGTGCTGTATAAATTATATATACATTATGATTATATTATTATTTGTAATAATAGCAATCAGGAGTTTGGTTAAACTCTCTAGACAATCATTTTTGTCTGTGTTTAGCAGCATGTTCATGGTTTCCCTTTTTTCAGCACAAACTCAGCGTTAAGAAATATCTGCTAGTTCATTGCATGCACATTGCTCGATGAATTAGTGCTGCAAGTCAGACTGGGTACCTGGCTGCCGATGATGTTCCAGGAGATGCTGGGCAGCGGATGGCCCTGAGCCTCACAGCTCAGATTCACCATCCTGCCTGTTGCCTCCTCCAGCTGCACCTCCTGCTCCTCTCCCACCACCTGGGGACCACCTACACACACACACACACACACACACACACACACACACACACACACACACACACACACACACACACACACACACACACACACACACACACACACACACACACACACACACACACACACACACACACACACACACACACACACACACACACACACACTTTATAAGTATAGTCCATATTTAGTTACAAGCTTGTTTTGCTCGCTCTTAATACAATTTCAACATTTCCTGCATGTTTACCTATTTTGATAAATTCAGGATAACGTACATTTCCACAGCACTAATCAGTACAGTAAAATATCAGAGTCATATTCACCACTCCGCTGCTGCTTTTTTTTAGCAGAAGTACTGTTTTTTCTTCACCAATACATTCCAGTCACTTTTCGTTCAATGTTAAGCTACTGTCAAATTGAACTTGACACTTCCTGCACAGATGCTTCATATTAAAAGCCCTCCAGTGGCTTTACAGGGAAACAATCCTCCTCTTTCCTGGTACAGTTTTGAACTGTAAAAAAGCTCATAACTCTGATGCGATTCTTTATTTCAAGCCTCAATGATCGACACAAATTCATCTTAACCTGACTGACCCTTTTAGTAACAGAGGCACGTGTTTTAAATCAGAGCTCTTGGCAGAATTAGAGTCACTACAGAGGCCCTTCATGACCAAAAAAGACCTACGACAATAACCATGACCACATATCGAAAATGAGTGTTACTTGCAAGCTTCCCACAAGTAAAGAGAAGTTGGTAAAGTTGGTGTTTGGGACGACTGACCTTGGACAATGATGTGGACGGAGCCGCTGGTGTGCAGGGCGGGCAGGGAGGGAACGGTCACCTCACATATGTACTCTCCTGTTGTTTCATAGGCGGCATCCTTCAGGTGCAATGTGTTCCCCTTACCCACCTGCTTCCCATCCTACACACACACACACACACACACACACACACACACACACACACACACACACACACACACACACACACACACACACACACACACACACACACACACACACACTGAATGAAGACCGGTGATGCTGGGTATTGATTATGATCAGTGTATCAGTCAGTGGTGTGGCTCCAAGATTGCAATGTCAGCCAGTTTGGTACAGAATACAATATCTCAGCAACCATTAGATGGATTTCCATTACATTTTCATATGATAAATGATGCAACATTCACAAGGTTTCTGCTAGTCTACACATTTTCTTTTCTTAGTGCCTGCAATATTTTAAATCTCATCTAAACAAATCTGTACTATCGTCTCATGTGTACGTACCTTATACCACACAGTGGCTGTTTTAAGGGAAGACAGAGCGTTGCAGGTTGCGGTCAGATCTTCTCCTTTGAGCATGAACTCCGAGTCTTTAGGAACGACCACAGCTGGGTCCAAGTCTGAACACACCGAACACGGACGAAACACACGGTTTTGAGGAAGGAGTTCAATTAAAGGAATCATTCTTATGCGTTTACTCGCTTTCTTTTTGAGATTGAGATGATATCAATCTTAGTGCATTAAGTACAGAGCTGGAGTCAGAATGTGTTTAGCTTAGCATAAAGACTGGAGGCAGGAGGAAACAGCGAGGTCCGTTCAAAGTGTCTTTGTCGTTTCTGTCTCCAAGCCTGTTTCAAATATATGTTCTGATTATGTTTTCTCGTGTGTATGTGTGATGGTTCCTCACAGTGCACAGTGAGCTGCATTTCTCCTTTCACTTCGGAGTAGTCGTCGATGTCCACGGGGAGACACTGGTAGATGCCACTGTCTTTCCGTGACACAGGTGACAGCATCAACACATCACTGTGGTTGCTCTCCAAGTCCACATCCAGCTCCTGCAACAAATACTCTCATTTGTAAACAAGATCCATGCTGTGATGATGTGAAAGTCATGACAGAGTCGAAGGCACGTTCTTTGTTTGGCTTTTTTTGCAACAGGTGTGCTTTTAGGGTGAAGACATACTGTATTTCAAATAGAAATGGAAATTAGCATCTGGTTTGTCACAGAGTTTATTCCTGTGGGGGACAGTTGCAGACTTGAGCATTTTATTAAAAAGATGACTGAGTCGCTTTAGTTTCATTTGGCAGAAAGAGAGTTTGTGGGTGAAGATCAGGTGACTAATCAGACCTGCCAACTGGTGCTGAGTTCTCTTAGTGAGAGATCAAACGCAAGCTTAGAATCCTGCTTCGGTTGCCAGTTTAAAATGACAGGTTTCCCAAACATACATGGATACATCGCTTTCAACTTTGTTAGTAAAAAGCTGACGACATCTGATTGTCAGAGGTTAATGTAGTTTACAGAATATAAAATATTATTTTTCGTCGTTTCAGCCACCATAGTAACATTTTTACTGAGCACTTTCCCTCCTCAGATCTGAGGACACCAGCAACAAAAAGCAGACACGATTTACATTGGAGTCCATTAGGTCGAGAAACACAAGTGGTGAGATACAGACAGAATCTAAACAAATCCTAAATGTTTAACCGTATTATCCAAACCCACTTACTTGAAAGTAAAAATGAAAGTTATATTGTTCATTGCAAAACTGAGTGTGTAAAACTATGGTGAGTATATGAAACACAAATAAATCTATTGACATATACAATTTACACGTTGAGTAATCACTTTAAATTGTTTCATTGATTTTTAATGTCAATTGCTTCAGATTTCAGCAGTAAGTTAGTTAATATTGTGACATTTGATGATGGCAAAAAGTATTAAAATAAAACCTAGATTGTTAAAAAAAACAATTTTCTTTTAATGTCTTAAATAGCTTTTACCTCCCAAGTCATGTTCACAACAACCGCTAACCAAATGCCCACGACTGCCTAGTTAGTAAACATTAAAAAGGCAGTCAGCTGAGTTTTTGTGTCTGTCAACACATACAATGGATGAGTGTCTGACATGGGAATGAGTCCTACCCATGAGCCCCGTCAGTGTGGCCTCCGGTCTCAGACCCCGGCCTGGATCTGCAGGGTCAGAGCTGACAGAGCCTTCACAGACCTTGCACACTCATGTCTACATGGGGGCCCTGTGAGCTCTGCATATCAAAAACATTCCCTACATGTCTCCTGCGTGTCACCCATTCTCTCTTGGGGACTTTAAGGGGTGAGAAAATGCCTCCTATTCTTACTTGTTTTCTGTTGAAAATGAAGGACGGCGGGGGGTTGCCATCACCCTGACAACGCAGCTCCACAGTATCCCCCTCTTTGACCAAGCCCTGGGGCGACTCCTTCCACAGCTCCACCATGGTGGTGGGGTCTGGACACACATACACACAATCAAATTAAGCAGGCGTATTCAGTGGGCTGCTGTAGTCTCTCTACAAGGCCATCTCCATAACGCTGACAGCACTCACTGGGTTTGGCTCTGCCTGCCACAGTATCACTAACAAACTGTTTCAAACAATGGACCAACAGACAAATAATGGACAGATAGATAGAAAATGCGTTGTTGACAATACGATTTAAAGGAGTATTTCAGCAATTAATACATCAGACAGATTAATAAAAGAATCAAAATTGCGTAACTATGAATCCTACTGCATTTCCTGGCAAGAGCTGCCCTGCGTAGCTGGTTGAGAGAGAGATGATTGGTGAAGATTAGGCATTGACCTTAAGTAGTTCAGGATAGCCCATTGGTCACGGCTTAGGACCCGAACAAATTAGGGTACCAGTACCTCGGCGAGCCTGGAGGCCTGGCCAGTCCTAGCGCTTAAATGCTACTCAGGGCCCTTTAAAAAGACCAGCTGTAGTTATCCTGACAAGTGAAGGAGTAAGGGAGTCTCATATAAGCAAATACTGTCGCCACGGACATGAACCTGGCAGTGCCAACTCTTCTCCATAACTACTGCTTCAGGGACCATAGAGAGCCGAGGGAGGTGGGCACTAAATACAATTTAGATTGTTTTTGGGTGAACTATTCCTTTAACCTATAGAGAGCAAATTTAATTTGTAACTAAACATCTGAGGAGGCTGTAACTTTATGTGGTCCACTTAATCTCACAGCAGAGGAAACACTTAACTGACCAAGATGAGGTAGGGTGTCCCAAAGATGGAAGATTTGTGCCGCCATTATCTCATTTTACCTTTACATTCGGGGACAATTGCTGTCGACAACTGATGTGTAACAAACACGACATATGTATAAAAAGGCTCAGCGTTAACTCACAGTGAACAGTGATGTTGATGCTGTTGGACTCGACTGTCCTGATGGCTCCCGGGACAAAGAAGCTGACCTCACAGGAGAAACGGGCATCCTTGTCCTCCTTAAGCACCTTGTACTCCAGGGTGCTCTGGACGGAGAAGAAGTCACTGGACTGCTGGGTTACCAGGATCAAGATGTTCACATCTGGACAAGACAATGTAGATATGTAACAATGGACCACAGCCCTTACAAATAGCAGATTAAATATATGCTTGATCAATATTTAAATGGAAATATATATATATATATTTGACTAGGGGACCAAAGTTATGACCGTTCATCATGTAGGGAACAAGAATGCCTGTTCCAAATTTCATGGCAAACTACGCAATATTTGTTTCACTTTGGTCCAAACCAAAGCCAGTCACTAAAAATAAAAGTATAATTGGCAGAATGCCAGTCTGTTTCAAAGCGGTGGATCGACTGACATCGCGATCCCTGGAGTCAAGCCGCTAGCGTGGCTAAACATATCCCAGTTTTCTGTGGACAGGGAAATTCCTTGCTACCGTTTCTGAGATACTTTGGGATTTTTACCGTTTGCTCATCAAGATGCGTAGAAGATTTTCATGAATACGCTGAGATTTGAAAGAGAAATGGCCTGGACTTAAACCAAAGGAAACACTCTGGGGTTACATGGCAGACCCTCTGAGATAGACACAACGGGCCATCTACTGTTTGCACTTACGACCTGGTGCAGGCACCAGTGGCATGCTGTCCCTGTACCATGTGATGTTGGGTTTAGGGAAGCCGTTGCGAGCCTCACATGATGCAACCTGGAAGGAGAATCACATTGACAAATATTTATTATCTTGAAGATGGTCATTTCAGCAATATACAAATATTGTTTTGGTTGATCTCAGTGTCTACAATTGAAGGGACTCACCTTAGATGGAAGCTCATTGGTCATTGATATTCCAGTAAGGACACCCTCGATCACTGGAGCCTCTGGAGGAGCTGAATCAGGAAAATATATTATTTTTAATAAATACATCATAAAACAATCTTTTGACTTTGTGTCTTCCTTTAAACAATGTTTTGTGTGACACAGAGAAAGCGTGTTGTGAGCCCGTCTTACCAAACACTCTGAGGTGGGTCTTGCCCTCAGCGTTCCCGGCAGCCAGCCCGTTCACCTGGCAGAAGAATTCCCTCTCATCGTAGAGCTGGACATCTTGGATGGTGAGTTGAGTTCCCTGCTGGTCTGAGGTCACCTCGATGCGGCCGCTGTAGTCTGTGTTGTTGTCCACCATCTGCTGACTGCCATCGCCGTAGAAGATGCGCATCCGTGCGCTGTTACCTGCAGCTCTCTGCGGGAGGACGCAGTAGTTTAGGGTTAAATCAGTGGAAACTGTTGCTCATGTGTTTGGCTGATGTTGGCCAGTTTTGCTTACAGTTATGATGGTTAAAACATGTGTCCAGCAGGTATTTATCGATCCAGCATTCATCAATCAGTCACTGTCTTTCTCAAAACCTTTCCGAAGCCAGCCTGAACTGCTTGTTGCCGTCATGTAAACGTTAACCAAAACTGTGGCCTCGGTGTCGGTGTGGTTGGTGACTCAAAACATTGGGAAAAAGCAACCCACGGGGTGATGCTATACTATAGAAGTTGGCTCCTTATTTATATTTCTATCAATGAGCACTACATGAAAATAAAAATGAAATAAATTAAATTGATATACGAGGTCTCGCCCTAAAAGAGGACAGCAGGAGCCCGTTGTCCTCTGTCCCCCCGCCACCACTCTCCTGCCTGCCCTGCAGGTGTCGCTGTTGAAAAGCATTTTAATCAGAATATCCACAAAGGATTTTTTTTTCCAAAGAAGAGAGATAAAATATTTTATAAATGATACTGAGATTTGGTAGTTGTTTATTTCAACGGATAAATCTTTTTATACTTTGATCTCCCTCTTGCCTTTCAAAAGTAGAGGAGGAGCCTCCTGCCTCTATGGACCAGCCTCCTCTGCAGTGAATATAGTTTTTACTCCATCGACTAAGAGTCATGCATGTGGGTCCAGATCTTGTTATGCTATGCCATTACAATAGTTATTAGATGACTGTTTATACAAGCACCTCGCTCATTTAATAATTTATATTAATAAATAGTTTCTTCTGACGTCAGTGGAGGAGCTCGTTATTTCAGGTGATGCAGCACTCACCCACTGTAACATGATGCAGGAAACCCTGGCACTATTCATAGACAGGATAAGGCCTATAACAACAACTACAACTAAAATAATCAGAATAATCAGAATAGTAACAATAACAATGACAATAATAACATAATACTTTTGATAATAAAATACAAATTTTAATAATAATTGTAGTTTTTGAATATTAACTACAAAAACATGGCTATGAGCTTCCTTTCTTTTTGCCCAAAGCACATCATTCAACCCCTATTTTAATATTTACATTCTTCACTTGAATATCATGGTGGTTTGTTGTCACTACACATATATGGATTTTATGGACTGTTTTGTATTGAAGACAATCTAAAATGAATCTGATCTCAATCAGAGGCACGCTGAGTTCACTCATTTGTTTTTCCCTCCTTGCTCCGTCAACATGACCTACGATTAATCGGTCCATACAATGAAAAATTGAAAAAAAAAATCTATTTCTCTTGACTACATGACAAGCATGCATGATCATGTGAAATGTTATGAGATTTGAGTGTCACAAGCAAGGAACGAATGAAAATCATCTCTCAGAAATGAACAGAGGCAACAGCACCTACAATCAGTAAGCCCTTGCAGCCGTATTTTATCCTTATTTCACCTAGTTTGACAATTCTTATTTCGAATTCTCTTTTTCTGTGGACAATAATTCAGGACATAAGAAGTCAGATGCTCCCTGACCATGAAATCAAATTTTTGACTTTAAGGGGGCGGCCCTTACATACATGTGCTCGGTTGGATAGTTAGACAGGCAGTGTCAGTTTTTGCAATGGGTCCAGCAGTACTCACCACAAACCACTGGATCATGACAAAGCTGGGCTCGTTGTCGGCATCAGTGAAGCTGTACTGGCAGGGGATCTGAGCCGAGTCACCCAGGTACACCTCAACGGCCTCATGCATAGTCAGCTCCACCTTGGCCCACGCTGAAAAACACACAGACATGCACATAAATCAACGTCATGCTTTCTGCAGGTGCTGTGCAATGGTCCTCTATTATTCATGAGCCATTAAAGCCAGAAAATAGTATTAAACTCAACATAAAAACGACATTTCACCGTGTCTGTATTCGTATTCTAATTTTGACCCTCAAGTCTAATGTAATTCTAGACTGCATTGTGTTTGGCAGATGGACTGAATGTCTTCCCAGGCCAACCTGGAGCCACTCTGCCATGTTAGCAGAACAAAGAAGAAAAGGCTTCTTGTCCACATGGCATCATTTTCATCTCCCTTCTGCCTGGCTGACTGTAACCACAAAACCACATCTTGGCCAGAAAACCAGTTCCCTAGGCATCATTGGGGGAATGCAGGCATGAGAAGGCCAGCCAGTTTGACACTGGGCTGTTGACTCATAGAGCCAAGTGGTTTTGGACTTGGCTGCTGTTATAGAGGGGGCCAGCTCACAACAGTGAGAAAATAGACTTGTTGTGCCATCTTGTTCTTCTTTGTCAGTTTTCATGCAAGATGGTAAAGGATACATCCCTTCCCCTCCCCTCTCCTCCCTCTTACACCGTCAGGTGTCACAGTGTGACGTTCAGTGGATTTACTCCATCACGTGTTGTCATGGACCAAAAGGGGAACAGCTCTAGGGAAGACTAAAAGTTTGGAAATACAAACATTTGGAGGTGTGATTTTGAAAAGAGGCAATCTCACCAGACCTCTGTAGCCCGCTGCTCATCTCTGCTTGACGCTAGCTACATTAGCCGCTACTAGCATGACACTCACAGATCTCTGACCGGACTGTCGGCAGTTGGGGTTGCATTGTGGGTAATGTAGGTGCCAGGTTTTGACAAGGAAGAACAACATGTGGAATAAAAAGATACTTCACCTAAATTTTCACATTTTCAGTTTTCATTTTCAGGTGGAGCACTCTTTGAAGTACAGAACTTGAACTTACAGTAAATGTACTTTTTAGCCACGGAATTCTCCAGAAGACAGAACAGGAAACCGTGAAACAAGCTTTTTTCTTAAGGCAGAGCTATTCATACACATTTTTTGCAACTGTATTGTGTTGATTAATGTGGGTCAAGTGTTGGGTGCACTGTGCAGCTGTATTACGGAGAAAACATGCTCTAAATTTGGTGTAACCAGATACTTGGGTGCAAAAGAAAAAAAGAACTAGGGACATCCCAGTTTTTTTGTTTTTGACTATTCAATAGTTTTCAAAAATAAATGAAAAACAATCAGTAAGGCTAGACCTTAGTGTCCTCAGCGTTGGTTGAAACAGACCAAGCATGAAAAGAGCTTTAAGAGTCCAGTTGCCACCCTGCTGCCCCCATTCAGCCGGCTGCTCCCCCATCACCACCCCGTCTCCTCCCCCCGCCTCAGCACCAATCATTTTCACAACTCATTTTTTTCTTCTTCTTTTTGTCCCTCCCTCCTCCGCCTATGCTCAGCCAACCATTTCTTTTAAGACAACGGGCATGCCATTGTTCCCCCACCTGGGTGGACCAGATCCCACACACACACACACACACACACACACACACACACCCTACCAGCCAGCTCAAATATATATTTCTATCCCTAAACCAAAGGTTAAAAACAGTTCATCACGTACTGAAGTTGTTGTTTACTCTCACAAAGATGATGTGAGACGGCTTTGAGACATGAAGCAGATTATGGAGGCTGGAGAGCAAAGCATGTCACAGAAGTCAGTGTAAAAAACGTCGTGTCTCTTTGGGGCCGCGCTGCTAACTTTTCAGCTAATCCGATTAGCACTGGGGGGTTGCTGGGGATTTGGCTTCCAAAGCCAACCTGGGACTGGTCTTATCTGTTCCTGTTGTGACTTTATGCGGCACGGACTAAAGCACAAGTACACATGACCCATGATCTATGGACCCTGACAACCAAAACTGCTGCCTCTGTGTGTGTGTGTGTGTGTGTGTGTGTGTGTGTGTGTGTGTGTGTGTGTGTGTGTGTGTGTGTGTGTGCATACATGTGTGGCTGTCTGCAGTCTGCGTCTGGATGATACAGAGCTAATTCGTTCAGAAAAAAACAAAAAACGCACCGCTCCAGAATATTTGGATGTGTTGACAGGATCAGCCCTGTGACTGGACAACAAGACCTCAAATGACTGAGGTCTGTTGGAGGGATGAGCGACAGAAGGGGGCAGGAAGAGAGAGACTCAGTTTAACAACAAACACAATAACATTTCAAATGGTAGATTAAATACTATTAACTACTCCAATCATAATTATGTCACTATTAAAGTTTAACAGTTTGACTGTGATCAAATAAAACCATGCTGGATGTAGCTTCCATGATATGGTTAAGGCTAATAGGGCTAGGGCCCAAAAGGCCAATGCCAATGTTTGAATGCTCTCCTTTCTTTTTAAATTCCTTGCCTACATCCTTCTCTCTTTTGTGATCCAGAAACTTTCAATGCTGCCATCTTGTCGTCGTCACAGCAGGGCTGGGAATCGTTGGAAACTTGTGCCAGCGTAATACGTTTTGGTGCCAATACCAACTGGTTTTGGATAACTTGCGTCGAGGAATACAGATACGTTTTCTGCAAAAAACCTCTTTGTTCATTCAAAGCCAAACTCATCCAATGTTAAGTGCTGATGTCTGCACAAGAACTTGGTCTGGCATAACTGGATAACTGAATCTGGCAAAATCATGATTGAAGACCAAGTAAAGAAATTCAAGGTCAGCTTTCAGTACTTGTTACCTTTAGCCATGCGAGCAGCGGGGCTCTATGGATGGCAAATGTCAGTTTTGGTCCAGACTGATATTTTTCAAAAAACATTTGACGGATTTTCCTTAATGTTCCACAGAGGACCAAGCATGCTGATTTTAGTCATCCCCTGACTTTCTCTCTAGCAACATCATCGGGTCAAAGTTTTCCTTTGTGCTGATATATAACTCCATGTCTACTGGTTGGATTGGCACAAAATTGTGTACAGACATTCGTGGTTCTGGGATGCTGACTCGTCACAAAAAAAAGACCCATTTATGTTCACTTTCCTCTCATTCTCCGAGTTCCGTGTAAAGGAGAAAAGAGAAAGGACACAATATTTCTCAAAATTAAGATCACATTTCCATAAATACCAATGCAACACACAGAGGATGTTGCCAAAACTTGCACAGAAAGAGCAAGAGCAGCAACGTTTTCTATGCAATAAAACAATCTGCCTTCATGTTATAAAGTAATTCAGCTGATTGAATGACAGATCTCAGCTGCTGCCACAAATGTATTATTGGTAATGATCTAATTTGCTTAGAGTGATTACTTCTGAGTATTAATGCTGTTATGTAGCACTTTTAAACACTCTATAAAGTTTAAAGGCACAGAGAAAATTAAGACAAACAACAAATTACTTTTCTGTCCTTCCATTCAAGGCAAATGGAGACAGACTCACACAATGCAAATCAGACAATACCAGACATAATGAGGGGGATACTTCCAGGACCGCCTCTGCATACAGTCACTCATTATCTGCCTTACACAGAGACAATACCCTCAGACGCTAACTACAGTGGTCACCATTATTGGCTTTCCCATTTGATTAAGGCTGTCGGCTTAAGTCTCAGTAGATCTGCAGCTCCACCACTGATAAGGAGTCCAAATCACCTCTGACACAAGAAACCGGCCTCATTTACTCACCCTAATCCCTCACATGCCTGGTGGGCCATGAAATGAGACTGAATGCTTCGGAGGACATTAAACCGTCCAGTAATAAGTTATCTATAAACTCTCATGTCCACGAAACATGTCAGGCTGATTTCTTTGGGGGGGATGAGCAGAAAAAAGTAGAAAAATATCATTTAATCATATAATCAGATACAACACATTCTACATATACTTTCAGGGAAAGAAAATCTTTCTTTTTTTAAGCTACGCATGAGAAAATGTGAGAGCAGACCAGCGCTTCAGACTATTTCACGACTTCTCTGAATAAAAGTAGTGAGTGGACACAGAGTCCCTCAGAGAGGGGAGGGTGTGAAAAGCTAGCATGAAAATGTGGATGACAGGCAGGAGGATTTCTCAATACGCAGCCCCGGTGTAGTGTGGAACACCTGGGGGACACAGCGTACTGCCCGACATCAAAGCGTACAGACACACAGTGAAAGCACACGGCCCTACAGTGGAGACGAGAGCTCCTCGTCCTCGTCTGTGCTTTCAGAGGCAGCATCTGGCACAAATCTCCCAGCAGCCTGTTCCCTGGGTGACAGTCAGTAGCAGTTAAGGGTCCAGGATTTCTTCTTTCACATATAGAGATAAGGAAGTGCTGCAAATCTCCTCAAAGGCACCTCTTTACGCATCAGTGCGTATCATGCAGCAGAGCATATCACAGCTCCAGGTCAGGACCTGACACGCAGCCCTCCATGATCACGGTTGAGGTGGACTCACTCAGGTTTCTCTCTCTCAACACTATTAGAAACACATGAGGCTGACAGCGACCTTTCATTCACAACATTTTGCTTTGTTCAGTTTTCACAGGGCAGAATTTGATTGTTGTGCACTTGCACCTTTTTTTTTGTATTTTCCTGACTCCAAACAATCCCACATGCAGCAAGGTAGACGGAGCGGTGAAAGTGTTTATGGAGTGCAATTTTGGTATTAATTTGGCACGATTGTAATGGAGTTTTATGCCTGCTCAGACCGCCTCTTTCTGCCAAAGCAAGGGCAAAAATGCTGTTTTAGTTTAATAGTCTATAGGAAATATATATATATATTTGTACACTTAAAAACTTGGACTTTTGAAAAGTACTGACTATTTCATCATTATATTACGAACTTTAGCGCATCAAATTATCATATTGACTTATCACCCAGGCGTAGCTACAGGCCAATTTACAGAAATAGTAATTTTTCAATCCGATCAGATCGTAAAGCACTTTTAGGCAATAACTTTCTGCAAAGTGAAAAATACATGCATGTGTTTTGTTGTGCTTAGAACTTAGTTATGGCTATGCAGACATTTTTTTCAATGTTTTGGACTTGGTCTCACACACACACACACCTCTGCTCTCTCTCTATGTCCTCTTCTTTTTATAACGCAAGTCATCTAAAATCTTTAAATTGAATTCTGTTGATACTGTAACTCTCCGACTGCACACACATGACACTCAAAAACATGTTATCATGCTGGGAATGTTCCTCTAATGGTTTTATGAGTTCTTCCAACCTCCGAAAAACAGTCCGCCAACACTGGCTCTTTAAAGAATTGCTAATCATCCCCGCTGGTGAGCAACTTCCTCAGCAGCTGCATTCATTTTTTATCCTCACACCCGATGGGTGAGACTTCATTAAAGGAGCAACATGGATGTTTTATTCATGCTTGTATCTGATGTTCGGCAGTGAGTGTGGCTTGTTCCTCTGCATCCACTCCCCGTCAATAGACCCCCCCCAGAGCTGCTGGGCTCAGGCATGCAGGTTGCTCCGCAGCCACAGGATGGCTAATTAAAGGTCAGTAGGCTAAACACTGTGTCTACATCAAGGGGGGGGGGGGGGGGGGGTTCCTTTAGCTATCAGCAAAAACAAAAACAAACATGGGGAGTGAGCCTATGTTAACACATTTTCCTAAAAACTCATTAAAAGCAGGCGTGCGTGCCTAGTTGCTAGAAACTCAAAGCCCCAGCTAAGAACATGGAAATACAAAATAAATGGCCGTCATTCTGCTTTCCATCTAACTATAATAGCTGTGGACTACTCCTTGTATAGTACCTGGATAGTGCCTGAATACAGCAACAGTCACAGAAACTAATGATTGAGCTAGGAACAGAAATCCAGAAATACCTCCGACCACAACGCTGCAGTTCTGGGGGAAACACTCGAGTATAATTCTGTTTGGTTTCCATTTCAAACATAAATATCAATTCAAGGATACATGATTGGATTTCCTTTTAATTTCCTAGATGGATTGGTATGTTTGGACAAAATGCTAACCGCAAGCATGGAGCATGTCCTGACCCATCAAATGCAGACATCATAACCATACACAGCTTTGGAACCAGTGATTAATATAACATTCAACAAACATGTTGAGTGATCCCACTTCACTGACGGTGGACTAAATGACATTTGGAAGGTAGACAGAATCTGGAAACAGCAGTGATTCCTTCTCGGCCTAATATTAAAGTGTGTGAAAGACGAGACATTACGGCGAGAGGGGCCAGGTATGAGGCCTCTGCTGTTATTTTAACGCTATAAATAGAAGACCTTCTTTCCAATCAAACCTCTGACGACAGCGCGCCGACTTGCTGCTGTACTCCAACAAAAGGCCTTCTTATCCCGGCCCCTGTGGTCATCATCACAGGGCTGAAAAGCCTTGAGCGCTACAAACTGGGTGCCAACAAAATCAGCTTTCCCTCAACCATCCAGCAGAAAGGGCTGGCCTGAGATAATCACTTCCATTTCAATCTCCAGACGCCACAAGCTCTGCCAACTTTAGGTTTAAAAAGAAGTCACAGTTAGAAGAGCATCAGACATATTCAGTTCCATTTTTGGCACTTTTACCATTTACTGAGTAGTTGACAGTGTGGATACCAACCCGTTCTCACTCCAAACTCATCAAATACCGCAGCTTGCTCAGTGCCTCTTGGCGTCTGATACCGAGGCACCCTTTAGCATCTGTACGTGACGCACCAGGGTTTCAGCTAACCTCAATGCAAAGCCACCCACGTCATTATTAGAAGCTCAGAGCAACTGACTCAGTATAACGTCCACAATAGTCCACTCAGGGCGAGTGGGCGGGTCCAACAAACACAGGACGTCAATCCAGGAGACAGCTGTTTGTGTTAAATTAAAAGTTAACATTGACATTTTGTAACTTGAGTCGTTAGTCTTGGACTCATTAGTATTATTAGTAACGCGAGTCGTTATTCAAGTTAACATCAACAACGACCTTTTTCTAACCCTAATGGAGTCATTTTGTTTCTTCTTGTGAAGACCGAAGTGTATTTCTAAACAAACACCACGCAAGTGTCCGAGCGACGGTATTTGACGAGTTGGGAGTGAGAATGTGTTGTAGATGAACAGAGAGTGAAGGTTATGACATGAAATAGGGATTGCTTGCCAGAATCAAACTGTTATACGATGATATGCGTCTTATATCTCTAGCCCCCTCAGTAGAACCCCTTAAATAGCTTCCATTTCTCTTATAACCACCAAACCACAAAAATGAACTGTATTTGCAGGTTTTTTTGATCCATGCAAAAGAATAAAATGGACAGAATAGATCTAAAGCAAGTCAGTGCTCCTGACTGTAAACTATTCACTCACTAGTATAGGAAACTGATGGGCCTGTGACTGACCAATCATGACCCATAGCATGCAGGGAAAAGATTACTGTATTATTCTAATACATCTGGGTTAGCTGCTGTTCCACTAGCTTCTGTAACTTGACAGAATCTCTCATCGAGGGTTTGTTTCATCTTTCCTTGTGAAAAAGTGCAACATGTTTCTGGTGTTTAAGTTATTTCAAGAAAGTAGCACTGATCTAATCTAATTAAATGTAATGATGCTCTGGCGAAAGTTAAATAAGGAATATATTTTCTCTTTCCGATCACTTCCACCAATGTCAAAGTTCTTACGTTCACAACTCTGACATCACTATATCTGACCAATCGTCTTCCTGCCGGCATACCTTGAGCCAATCCTTGGATCATTGCAATTCTGTCATTACCTGTTCACCATCTGCCCATCACCACCATAAGAGTTTGCATCTTCTAGCTGCAGGCTTTAGCCATCTTTATATGGGCCTAAACTTAATGAATGTGCTTCACATCGATGGAGTCTAACTGAGTCTAATTAAGTCTCTTTGTTTCCAAACTCAATAAATTAAAGTGAAAAATGCCAGATTTTTTTTTTTTACAATTGGCTAAAAATGTCATTGGGATGCCACACTGAAACTGCAGCAGAAAGGAAGCAAGAAAGTCTACAAGATTCCTCTGGTCTTCAAACAGAACCACAATCTATTTATGCTGAATCTATTTAGTGAGAATGATACAGCCTCACATTGTGCTTTATGAGTTGGCTGGGTTTTTACATAACAATCATACACAATTAGCTTTAATGGTGATCGTGAGCCTCTATCACAAACACACACACACACAGAAATCAAACACATCCATTGTTGTAAACGTGTGCATTCAGATTTGTTTGAACTCTTTTACATTGTTTCGTGGGTCTGACTGTATTAGCATTCGAGCTGCGCCTGTCCCACAACAAAGGAGTATTTGTGCACTCCCTCTCCTTTTATCCCATCTACCAGACATGAGGCGAACATGCCACACCTAATTCACCGGGATCAAAATGGCGAACCCCAGCCCCCTCCCCAAATCCCCTGCTGGGAACCTTAATGCTCTCAAAGAGAATATCGGAGTGATCACAGGTGCACTGCTGTGTTAATGAGGAGAGGCTACTGCCTGTGCCCAGGCCAGTCCTACTAAAGCCCCCAAACACACAGACTACATGATTCAAAAATAATGTCAATTCTAAACCCATCTGGAACCCACGGTCCAATAACCACACCTGCTTTCCCCGGCGACTAGCCAGGTGTGAAAATGGGCAGAGCTCCAATCAGCTCACAAACTGTTGTCTCCACATTCCTGTTTCTACAACTGACCGTACGATCCCCACCGTGGTGGCAGCGATGAGAGACGGTGTGACAGAAACCTGGATCAGATCCAGTTGGACCTCGAAAATATTCAGGTAGAAGAATCGAGTGCAGAGAATCCATAACATGTTGGCATGTGGTGGAACAACAGCTCACTATGACATGTTTTTGAATTTTAATGTCAATCAACCTGCCGATTGTTTTCATCATTTATCGTTAAGGTGGAATCTTCAAATTGCTTATTCTGTCCAACAAACAGGTCAAAGATATTCAATATAATGTTACATAAGACTGAGAAAGGCCACAAAAGCACAAATTTTGGATAAATAAATCAGTAAATTTGAGGCATTTCTGCTTGAAAACTTACTTAAATGAGTAATCGATCATAAAAATAGTGTCACATCCTTTTACGGTCGATCGACTTTTACGTTTTCGCTCTTTACCCAAACGAACCGTAACCTAATTTAGTTGTTTGAATACAGTTTAATGCATTCAGTTGTATGCTAAGATACATAACACTTGAATAGACAGCAAAATGTGCTCACACTAACAATATAATGCCACTCTGCTTTTATCTCACGACCATCAATGCAAAAGTCTTTTCACTAAAAAGGCGTTTCACTTGCGAGGACCAACTCATGTCTGAAGCTGTTTGAGCGAGCATGCACACAGCTGTTCTGATAGGAGAGCGAGATGAAAGGCACCGATACGTTTGTGTGGGTCAGAGAAGGCAATCCCGTACTGGATTTTTATCCGCACCATCACTCGGCAGCAGATTCACAGGAAACACAGGAGGAGATTCTAGGATCAGATTAGACTTCTGGACGTCAATGTTGTGTCTACGTGAATGATTTGTTTTCTTTGGAGACGTTCTAAGGCTGGTTGGAGGGCAATTACACGCAGGTTAAGGAGAGTGGAAAACATCGCAGGGTGGGGGGGAGGAATACTAGTGGAGGAGGGATAGGGGAGAGAACAAAGCACATGTGGACGTCAGCTTGACAGGAACTCTGGGAAGTTATCATCATTTCATCCTCCGTCTCTATGATCGGCAGGTAAACGGCAAAAACTGACGCGGTGCATCAGCGGATGATTTTGCATTGTGTTGCAGCAAAAGTTGAGACAAAAATCAAATTTCTGCAGACACACAGCTGGACACAATCAACAAAACAAAATCAGATATTTTCATCTCCACTTATATCTATTCTTAAGACAATGTTTTCAGCATTAGATCGTGTTCTCTCCCCACAGCCGGGGTCGTTGTGTGCATGTAAACAGTCCGTGAGAGTCAAAGGTTCAAAACATGTTCACCTTCACAGCAGCCTTATTGACACGTCCCACGCATCTGAAGCACGTGTATTTTCACAACAAACTTGGCCTGTATTTCACGTCAAAACACAGCACTTGCCCCCCAGCAAGTAATAAACACTTTCTCCTTTTACTCCCATGGAGTCCCATGCCCGCCGTCGGTCAGACACAATGTCAAACACAACGACACATCTGTGTTCACAGCTCATAATCAGCTGCATTGTTTGATATGAGAGCAGCGGGCAGCTCAGCTCCTACGTTATCTTGATCTGTAGACTGGGAGACTCCGGTTCTCAGGGCTCAGCAGACAATATCCGCCGCTTGTTTTATTCGCTCGGCCACAACGTGCCAAGACCTTGAGCCGGGGTTGTGGTTATGACTGGATTCCCAGTCGTCGGGTGGCACTGTGTCCTGCTGGTCTGGGGGAGGACGGAGGAGGTGGGGTTCATGTTGCTACAAGCAGCTGTGAACAATAGTACCACCCCCACCCCCCATTCCCATGCTGTGGAGGACAGGGGCAGCTGGGGAGGGGAGTGCTCCATCAGCACCTGTGGGCGACCCATTTGTCAAGTGATTTGTGGGAAGAAGTGTCGAAGCAGAGAGAAACAGAGGGTGACTAGGGGTGTGTGTGTGTGTGTGTGAGTGTAGGAGGTGGAGGGGTAACTTAAAAGAGTATTATCTCGGGACCTCACACACAATGCAATGACTGTTGACTTCCCTCTCAAACACACCTGTGCTTCTATAAAAGAAAACTTGCACTTCCTCTATCCCATCTCCCACTCATGCCATGTTCAGGAGCTGATAGAAAAGTAAGAAATTCCTAAATTTTTTCAGTATACTGGTAAAAAAAAAAGATCATCCCACTCACAACTGGCCTGAATCTTGCCCACAACTCGTGCTGCCAACCAGAGACCACTGCAGAGACGGCTCACAGAGAAATAAACAAAAAAACAACAAGGCGTACTCATCGACTGGCAATGGCAATATTATGCAGTTTTTCTCTCGTTTAAAAAAACCCCTACATATTCACGCAATTTTTGGAGGGACTAAGAGTACAATTTTCATAGTTTTTATCATCATTTTTATCCGTTATGATAATATTGTGAGATCTGAGGACAACAAAGTCAGAAGGGACAAAAAAACAACAACACGAGACCGATTTCAAACAAAGCACGTGTTCAGCCTGATATCTAAACCACTATTTATTGCTAATAATCACCTTTTGCAGAAAAGAACTGTGCACAACAACGGGAAGTATGTTAGATTTTGACATTGGTCTGTAAACTGTGATGTTTACAACAGACAATATGGGTAAGAATATTAATGCTTGCCTTTGTTTTCTCCTTGTAAGAAGTTCGTCTAACCTCAGGATTTTTTGTAAATCTGATCGTTGACTGTGTTGTGTTTTTTACCTAATCTGAGTATTTCTGGGGATGTTGCGGTGTTCCCAGAACTTCCCAGAAGTAACTTGTTGAGTACCGTTTAGAGGGACCACGGTGTCCCCGGTGGAGTGATTTTAACAACATTCTCACTAAACATCTACCACACAGACCAAAAAGGCTCAGTATTAGTCAACACTTGAGGCAGAGATAACAGTTTGATATATAACACACCAGTGCTCATGAGACTAAAGTGGAGATAACCCAGTTTTATGCTGAAACATGTATAAATTAACTTCCACAGACAGGCACACCGGGAAAACCCTCTGCTCAGAACACTCTTTGATTAGACGGTTGATCTTTTAACAGCGTCCAATATCAGGGCTGAGGGAGTGGGGGAGGATTTGATATTTAAGCATCTCTTTATCCTCTCCCTTTTGAAATGTCAAGTTCAAAAGATCCAGACCAGCAGCCTTGATCTGTGAGCTAAGACGACCGAGAGAATTACCCGGCAACTCCTAACCGCCGTCACACGGCAGAGACGACTGCGGCTCTGAGTCTCAGGAACGGTACACACGGAGTGTTATTAACCGTGATTCTATTAAAGTCGGTAAACAGGCTTCTGATGTTTGCTCCTCGTGCTCCGGTCTGACCTGCTTAATGGAATCAAAGCAGTGTTTTCACTAATGAAATGCTCATTGTGCGTTTGAGCTTCTTCTAATTGAACTTATTCCACTTTCCCAAGCAGTCTCTCACACCACCGCAGTGCGTTCAGTCAGTTTGTGTGATTCTTAAAAGACAAATATGAAAAGGTTTTGATGTCTATAATGAAGGGAAGTGATGGATAGCGTGCCAGTGCATGAAGCGCTGCCAGTTCATTTAGAGCCAAACAGAGCCTGATGTCCCACTGAACCAGAGCCAAACATGGCAATGCACCGAAAATAATACGATAGAGCCATTATTATATTGTTCACCTTCATGGTTATGGTAACAATTGTACTTTTATGAAATATTTACCACACACTTTGATGTAGTTATAAGCAGATACGAGTGTTTATTAATTTGTCAAACTGTTAAACATAGGTTGAGGTAGGGCTTCACAATACGTTGATTATATATCGATATCATAAGAGACTGAATATCGTCAGAGATTTTGGATATTGAAATATCACAAATAGTCTTTTACTGGTGTTAAAGGCTAAAGGTGATTGCCTGTATAGGAACACACACGGGGATGGATCAGACAACATGGAGGCAATACGAGCCTGAAATAAAGTTTATTCACTCAAGTTTAAACAGTTATGAAGTAGGTTCAAGTCAAGTTTAGTCAAGTTTCAAAGTATGACCTCGTTTTTTTTTGGTCTTCATCATCACTACGAACACGTCAGCACCTTTGACAGCATGACTGCCTCGTATTAAAGGGGCACCCTTCTGATTCTAACCACGAGGATCAGTTTCCTCACTGTGGAGGAACTACTCAGCCTGTGGAAGCAGTTGTACGATGTCTTTTGTGGCTCTCAGCTTGGGCTTGGAGACAGTTTTTAAAGACCAGTCCGGGGGGCATTGTGGAGAGTGTAGGAGCCAGGGTTTAGAAGTCAGGATATTTCGTCCTCTACTGCTTCGATTTGTACCATGCTTTTTGAAATCTGTCTCTTGCAGGTCCCCTAACTTCACTGCATATTAATATGGCAAAATATGGAAGAAAAAGACAGACAAACATTAAAGGATATGTCTGGTGATAGTTAATACTTCTCTTACCGTCAATCAATGCAATTAAAAGACTAAACCCAACGATGAATTGATCCAACTGATGCTATTTTCTATGTAACCAAAGCCTTTTCAGATTATCCCCCCCATGAAGGAATTTGTTGTGCACATGCTCGTGCCGCAAAGGAATTTTCAAAACATTTTTTAGATGTTTTAGAACATCAAAGTCTGTTTACGGTGATATGCTTCCTACCATAGAAAGCCTAAGGAGCCGAGTACGATATAAAAACTGTTTTGGGGTTAATTACTACTTTAATGTAAGAGGCAATTTAGTGCAATTTCAAACATAATTTTATTTTGTTCTTTTAGCTGACGGCTAATCTCTCTCACTCCGTGTCACTCACTCTTCTCCAGCTCCGGGTTAGAATTATCTATCTAATATAGCACTCAAAAATGTGTCAGAGACGAACTCACACGACATTGATCATGTACAGACTGCTAGCAGAAGAGGGCGGCGAGGTGACGCAACGCGACGTGAGAGATGTATGTTGTCACATTATGTCTTTGCCGCTGGGTAACAAGTGCTGCTTGGATGTGTCCCAGTCATTAAGAATCACTGATCTAAATGACAATCCCAGTAGGGGGGTGAGAGAGAAAACGGGCTTTAAACTCCACTACATAACATGACCGTATTTCTTGCTCCTCCGCCATTAGTTGCTTTGTGTTTTGCCCCTTTAACAAGCACAGGCGTGTGTTTTTCAGGCCTGTCGATATCACTGTTCCTGTTCTCTGCTGGGCAGCAGATGCCATGCTGGCTGGAGGTGGAGGAAGCCCGTGGCGACGTGACTCCTCCGGCCCCACAGGGGGGCTTTGCAGAGTCACAGATTTCTTCACCAGGTTAGCTGCCCGACAACCACACGTGGGTATTTTTGGACGTGGTTTCCAAAAAAACTAAATTTAATTTACTTAGCTTTTTTTTTTTACTTAATGTATGTAGCTAGCTGACACTGTATACAGTAACAGACAGTGAAGCAGGTGATGACTATGCAGCACCTCAGGAGCCATCACTTATTAAATGGGACTCCGGGTGGGGTCTGTTGTGTCAATAGGAGTGCATATTAGATAAGTATGACATATGCTGTGCAACTTAAACAGGCTAATCCCTCCTCTGCCGCGGTCTTACAGGAATACTTCACCTCCAAAATGATCATATGTACATCGGTTACTCACCCAGTGTTACCTTGAATTAATAAAGTCTGGATGGATCGGATTATACTGCACGAGTTGTGTGAACGGATGTTTTGACAGTTTTGCTGCTGTTAACGCGGCACTCGTTATTGGAACTGATATTTTACTGAACTGTACTACAGCATGGTGCAATAACCCTAAAATGTAGACTTACTGCAATGAAGTAATTTGGTTAAAACACACTTCAGAACAAGAAACTATAAATTTCCCATTCAACATATTGACAGTGTAGCAGTGTAGAGTAAATACACAACATTGTTAGTCACTCATCCAGATCCGACTCATTTTCACAACATGCAGAGCAGCACAGACGTCTGTTTCCCCGGCAACTCCATCCAGCTCCTCGTCCAACCTCTCCATGGGTGGTTTCCATGCCAGATGCCCAAACCACCTTGAATGACTCCAATCTGACACCAGGGTCTGCTTCTGTCACCCACCGATGATGTCAGAAGGACAACAGGGAGACTTCGGCTAAGATAAGATTCATGTTCTCGTCTTCGCCCTGAGGGATGCTGGGAGGTTTTGCTGCTGTTCTGCTGTCACAGCTGAGAGGTGCATTTAGGACAACCACTTACCAGGACACAAAGACTATGTTCGTTTACTCCAAATTTCGTTGAGTTAAAAGTCACACTAGCCAACCTGCAGAGTTTGGCGGTTACAAAGTGTGTATTTGCTGCATCATGCAGTAATTCACCAGAACAGCCCCCATGCAAATCCTGCTCACTGCTTTCCGAGACACTTTGACATGAAGGAGACTAGAAAAAGGAAGGTGTCCAAAATGGAAAATGGCTATCCTTAAATATCTACGCCACACAGGGCTATCTGTACTTGGTTCGTAGGGCAACGTGTGTGCACGTGAAGCACACGGGGCCGGATGTTTCCGACCTTCTGGTTGGTTAGACTGTAGCATTAAAAAAAAAAAAAACTCTTCATTTGCAACTTTTACAACTTGAAAACTGTAAACTTTTACATCGCAATGTCGCTTTGATTTTAATTAATCCTTCAGTCATAATCATTAGTAGTAATCATGTCATATTTGCGTATGATTGGACAGAAACAGACGGACACAGTTAAAGGAACAATTAACCGATTATCAAAATAGATGTAAATTATTTGATGTCGATCGACTTAGCGATTATTCATAAGTTGTTGCAGCTCTAAATAAAATCCAAGTGTGCCGCGGTTTTATCTTGGTGGCACGATCCATTCTGCCTGTGATAAAAACACACCAATTATAATTAGTTTGGAGCATAACGCTGGCTGCTACATCGCCAGATAATCCACCATGGTGAGCATGATGTCTTCATCTGGTTGTGATTCAAGTTTTTTTATTAGGTCGAGTGTTTTCCAGCAACAAAATAGGCCAATTCCTAACAAACACGGTTTTGGTCCAGCTTTATCACATTATGGTTTTTAAATTGTCAGCAGAGAACTTTTGTGTTCGTAAAGAATTATAGACAACTAAAAACGAATTACCTGTAGGAAATACACGTAAATAATGAGCGAGGGTTGAGAGTGTTGGGTTAGGGTTAGTTTGGAGCCTTGACACGTCTTGATTCGGACATTTCAGTTGTAGAAGAAGCCCCCCACAGGGCAGATTCCGGAGCTGAGCTGCAGAGGTAGATCACGTTACAGCTTTCATCGGACATGTCTTCAACAGACACAGGCAGTGTCTGGCAGCCACTAAATTGCCCCAAACGTCTACTCTGCACCATGGCTCTTTAATAAATCCTGTCTGTGACTTGGACATCACTCTTCAGTGTCTGATTCGTATCTGTGAACAAAGCCCGTAATCACATCCCACATCAGGATCTGTGACTTTTCTAAACTAAGGCCAAAACAAATCACCATGAAAACTCTATCAGCAAAGAGCTACTTGGAAGAAAATCTCTCTTTATTCCATCTGCATACTGTGGAATCCATATTAAAGACTTTCAGTTAGAAAGGAACTTATTTGTTTGATCTTTACCCAATTAAAAATTCAGCTCATCTCTCTTCAGACTGCCAGGCATTTGTCTAAAATATCTCCCACACTGTGCTAGCTGGATGGAGCGGGACAAAATGCATACAGAGTCCAAAAGTACAAAGTTCTCATTCTTGTTTAAAAGATCAATTTCAAAACTGTGTTTTTCCCAAAATGCCAGCCCATCTGTCACAAGTGTGATACTTGCTGGCAGCTGGATCTGGAGAGAGCAGCGATCTTGTTTACTTATTCTTTTGATTTTATAGATTGACATTTAAGTTATAGAATATTTTATTTAGCAAAAGACAGTTCTGGTATGCTACTTGTGTTTAAGAACATTTGACTTCTGAGAACTTTGGCTTCTTAAATATATCAAAAAAAATCTGTTTTGATAATAAACTAAAATGTCTGGGTTTTGGAGTGTCACCTTGGGCTCTCATTGTGATGTATATTCATCACTATTTTCTAAACATCTTATAGACTGAACTATAGACCAAGCAATGCATTTATTTTCATTCGAACATAATCTGCCAATAAATCAATAATGAAAACTATCAATATTTGCAGTCCTAGTGTTACAGCGAGGCAGAGAACCGTCTGGAGATATCCTAGATAAATTCCACTGTCCGATCAACAGTTGCTGCTGGTTTTTCCTCCACCAGCTTATTTTCTGCCTCTCTTGCTTCTCCTGGGACACTTAAACAAAGAGACGAGCCCTCTGGGGGATCTGCCAAACAAACGCCCCGCAACCACCAACTGAACAACAGTAAAAGACAAAAAATAATTAGGCCCGCACTATGAATCAGCTGAGAAGGGGAGTCCCACACAAAGCATGAAATCGGAGTCAAACCTGGCCCTGTACCATTGCACTGATGGTGGAGCCTTCGGGGGTTGGGATAACATTTACAGACAGCACTGACACAAGACTCTCTAATCCCGCTCTGGGCATGATATCATACACAGACATCCCCTCCACACAAGGGTTATTTAAAAAGCACATTGTGTTGAGCGTTTAAACTAAAGGAACTGGGTATTGATAATTCCTGTTGTGCAAATATCATCAAAATATGAAAAGTTTCAGTTATAACCAGCCTATTTGAGAGTGAGGACAGCTAATTCAAACCTATAGCTGGTTGATTGGTGTATAGTAATGAACAGACTAATCAGAAAAAATGCCAGATGCATGCCATATCCACGCCATGGCAGAGCCCATTAGCACAAGAGGCAAACGCCATGAAAGCCGCTCTGGTTAGACCCGAGGTCGTCATGAATATTCATATGCACATGTACACGCTGAACACCAAGATGTCTTTTCACCATCAAAGTCGGTCTGGATTTAAACAGACTTCGTTTTAATTTGACGACAGATGTGAATGCAAGCTCTTGTGACAGGAAAGTGACTGGCACAGTGCCAGACACCATGAGATGTCGTCTGTGGTAATGTGGTGTGATAGTAAATGCATTCCATGAAATAAAAAGTTAACTTTCAGTTGCCATGCTAGCAGTCTGGCTCCAAGGATGACGACGTCTGTTGGTCCACCACTCGGATATCTCAACTATTGGATGGATTGCCGTGAGATTTGATGCAGATGTTCAAGGTTCCCAGAGGGTTGCTGGTCCACCGCTGCCTCGATCGGTTAGTTTGTTTGCGTAATTGTGAGACTTTGGTGTTCTGACTGCCACCCGAAAAGTTACGTTATTGCCTATTAACTATTAAAATATTCTTGATTCTTCCAGTTGTTCAAAGGGTAAGGCTGGTGTTGTTCTGTACATCTATATTTAATTATTGTCCACAAAGCCAATAAAAAACCCAAAACCAACAATGTTTAGGTTTTTCCTCAAAACTTGACAACAACAAAAGCACAAAACATTGTGAGTTTTTTCCTTTAATGGTGGCTAATGTTTTAGAATACTACATTATTGTATCCCTAATATCTATATTCATGTTTCTTAATCATGTCAGACTAATTAAACAACAAACAAATTGTGTTTAAAGCTTGTGAATTAGACAATTATCCTAACTACTTTCTTTGGAGCTGAACGGAAACACTAGAATCCAGTCTCAAGCTGCGTTTGGTTGAAAAAAAAAAAAAAAGACGGAAAAAGTTATTTTTGGTGGCAGTCATTATAAATCACTTTCACCGTCAGGTGTTAACATGCCTTTGTGCTATTTGCTCCTTAAATGTCAGGATATTGATAGACATTACCTGTTGCATGTACCCGTTTTGTTATATACTGTATAAGAGAACTTAATCCTGGTGACGAGCTGGGTGCCACACTAAAGCTATTTTTGCAGGCTCTTCAGGCATTCTCTCGGTGACACTGACACATTGGTTTGGCAGTTTGACACAAACCTTAAGAGCAAAAGAAACCAGAGGACTTGGAATTCCTCAGGACAATGACTGGGTTTTAGGGGAAGCCTTGAGCAAATACTGACAAGTCGGTGGCATCTGCATTGTTCCAGAAAGAAACGCATCTCGTATCTATTTCAAGTGAACGGACTGAAAGATACACGGGACATCTCTAACCAGTGACATAGTGCTGTGGTCACATTACACACACACGCCTCAGGATTTTAAGATGAATCTGTGCTTTCCACCCACTACGGACCCTTTTACACCAAAATATAACTCAACAGCCTCCCTGATTAATGGGTAACTTTACTCACTTATTTCTGTGTAATCCAGCTCCATTTGGACCATGCTTGTCAAAATTAGAAGTCAAGCGATAAATTGGACGGCTGATATTATTGGTAAATATTATCATAGATATTTGAATATTTACATATATTTCAGCAGACAGGCTCCAAGAAGTTGCAGTAGAAATACCAATTTTATGTATAAAGTAAAGTAAACTGTCATTTCAGTTACAGTAGTTTCAGAAGGCGACTTTTGAATTTCACTTCATTACAACTGTAAAATGTCCACTCACTACATATCTTGGTCACAATTCTTCAAAGGGATATTTTAACATTTTGGGAAATATTCTCATCTAACATGAAAGTAAAAGCTAAGCTAAGCTAACCAGCTGCAGGCAGTGGCTTCATGTTAAGCGTACACAGACCAATCTGCAACCTCTGGTGCTGAAAAACGATGCCAAAGCGGAAGTGCCAAAAACTGCAGTTCCTCAGATGGCCACTTGAGGCTGTCCCCAAAAAGCAAGTCAATCCCTATAGACCACCCATGTTGAAATACACAACTCTAGAGAAGAAAGAAACATAGCTAATTTCACTTTTAATGACAGCATCATATCATATACCAGTATGATCTGGGTTGCATCAGCGTGGAAGAGGAAGACTAATGCAAGTCTTCCACTTTGTAAGAAAGACGGGCTTTTCATGTTTGTATACTTTTATGTGCCAACGCTTGATTAACTGACAGAAAGCCAAAAAGATATCAACTTCAATTTTACACAACGAATCTGCTCGAAAATGTAAACAGACTGAGGACGGTGATCTCTGTCGCTGCAGCACCACACACCACACGTGAATGAAGTTAATCCCACTGTTTATTTGAGTACATCTCTTCCCTGTTTGCGCCTGCTCTTTCAGTCGGAACTGTTGACAACAACAAGAGCAAAGTAAATATTCCCAGGCTCCGTCCACTGCACTCAAATAGAAGAAAAAAAAAATAAGGGGGCATGAGAGAGGTGTGAGTGGACACAGGATGGAGGAGCGGGGCACGGCTCAGAAAAGGCGGGAAGGAGTCAAAGCCCATTGTGGTGTACAATTTCTCTGTAATGTGAGCCGCTGCTTGTTGCCCCCACAGAAGAATGTCCGATGGATTGGGCGTCAGGTGTGTGCAGCTGCTGGTTTCGCTCTGTTTGCAGACCAGAGAGGCAGACAAGTGGGAGAGGGAGGAAGGAAGAAGGAAAGGCTTCTCAAGAGGGCAATACTGGAGGTGTTTTTTTTTTTGTCTCTCCCTCTGGCACTGATGGGCCTGCTGCCAACACTTGGATAGTGGCCCAAGAGAGTGCCATGTGTCCCACAGATGGGCCTTCTGAAAATGAAGGGACGTCGTGTACAGATGGCCGATTTCGCCTGAGACGAGTTTAGAGACAAATGGCCAAAAACTGCTCAAGACTGAAATAGTACCAATGAATGTCTTATTTTAGAACAAAAACAAACAGGACTGTCTTGTTGCATTTACACGATCGCATTCATAAATATATGCATTGTTTATCATACTGCATGTGTGCATTTAAATGGGAGTATATTAAGCCTCATAATGAGCAACAAAAGACCTTCACTTGGTGGTGCTATTGCTACAGCGGAAACAAAGCAAATATAAAAACACTCATCTTATAAATGATCATTCAGCCACCAGATTGCATCTCTGTTTACATTGTTTACTCAATCCTCTTATGTACTTATCTTTTCGAGCTTTTCCTACACACTAAAAGTGATTTATTGTCGTCTAAAAACCTGAAGAGAAGAAGAGCGTAGGTGAAAGATCTTAACATATGACTAAATTGATCACGAGACAGAGTGTTTGATTCAGCTGAGTGGACAATGACAGATTGATCCCATCATACACTTGCCTTATGGCAATTTATCAGTTGCATGCAGTTAGTGTGGATAGTATTAATTCAAACTGCTACATAGGTTTTGCTTTCTGGTAGCACTAGGTGTGAGGCTGTTTATGATCCTGTGATTCAGATTCAACATGGTACAAAACCCCAGATGCACTGCCTGGTGCCAGGGGCGGAAAGTTACATTTACTTCAGGGACAATTTAGGCAACCTAGACAGACTGGTTGTCCACTTTACAAGTTTCTAAATGTTTTTTTAAGTATAGATATTATGGCCCAATGATATTTGGTGGACTTTCCAACCAGGCAAAGAACATGCCTCTACATTCATCATACTGCTTTTACAATACTGAATAAAAAAAGAATCAATCCAGTGCAAGCAGTGCAGCCAAATCCAATATTTGGGATTCAAAGAGGCTTTTAAGAAACAACCCTCTCAGCACTCTCCCAGCGCAACCAGGAAGAACTCGGATGTGAAAGCCTGCAGCACCTTCAATGCTTTTTAAAAATAAATACAAAAGAAAAAAACAAAAAAAACGTAAGTTTGGCACTGGATACATTGTTCAAGCTGCAGATAAAAGTTCAGCGCTCCGTCACTACCGACTGCACATGGATGTTTCTCCCTCTCGTGAGTCATTTCCTACATGCCTCTTGTTGATTGAGTATGCTTAGAACAGCCGTCTCCAGCTCCTGAGACACGTCCCATCTTCTCTCGGGCGGACTGTTCACTCTATAGATTTTTCACTCAGCTGAATGATGTGCTCTGAATAGCACATCAGTCAGGGACGTTTTGGGCAGTTCTTCAGCACCATGAGAGGTACTCGATAAAAGGGAGAAATTCCGTCCCAGAAGGCCAGGGATCAAACTACAGAGGCAGCTGTTGGATATAAAACCCCTCTCAAGCATCAACCATCCACTCACTGCAGAGTTACACTACACATGCAAGACAAGGCCTCTGAAAAGCCTTCAATTTGGGCTTGAGGGAGGATGTCAGCTCTGCTCCTGCCAGCTAAACAGCTACAACTTTGATTTGACAACATGTCTTGGATCTTCAGGGCATGCACGGGTTTTAAATCAAAGGACGACAACAAACAACTCTCTCGTAGAAATCAATGTCTGCTTTGAATCCTTTCGCTGTTTAATGACTAAATCAAACCGGTTGTGTTGGTGCACACCTCAACGTAGCCGTCTCTTGAAAATCACATTCATAAACAACTCATTTGCTTAATTAGTGCATATGTTAGTTTGGCAGGAAATACAATGCCCCTCAATTTACATTTTTATAAACATTCATTGTACAAAATCCAATTTTTGTTGGTGAAAGATTGTTAAGTGTTGAAGAAGTTAGTACTGACTTGTAGCCTTGACTTTTTCAGTATTCAACAAAAAAACATCTTTCCATAACCAAGTGCTTTAACAGCCTAAAGCTAACAACACATGGGACGAAGGATGTGAACCCTTGCCTGGTTTTTTTTAAGTCTGGTTCGAACGTGGAGACAAAAGCTCACTAGCTTGAATAATCAGTGAATCTACTGAACAGTTAACTCAATAGGACGCACGCTATTTGATTGTTCACCGTGCTGACATACATGTTAGTGGAATTAGCTCACATATGCCTAATGCCACAGCGAGGCACCAGTATAATGCCACAGGGATCAAACGGCACACTCTCTTTAATGAAAACAATGAGCCAATACATTAGATTATATGGCTGTCCTGCCTGGCTATCACTCAGCCAAACGCACTAATCCACACATGAACAACTGCAGCCAACAGCTGCACACTTCCTGCTGCATGCAGACGAGCCCCGCAACAGAGTGAAGGTATTCTCCGGCTGAAGGAGAGGTCAGGGAGAGCAGCCATTATTTACACGAGGAGGTCGACTCACTGGGATACCGTTATCACTCATGTTCCGATACGTCACTACTTTACTTAATACGAAAACATTTCTTATCTGGCTAATAATGAATGATTGATGACGATGTCTTAACACTCACAGCCAAGCAGGAAGTCTTCCTTAATATAATGCATGTGTATATAAATAATCTGATCACAGAATGAGGGAAGGAGATAAAAGAATCGGACTAAACTTTCATAGATTGACAGTTTTGGATAGTCTATGTAAACTTGGTTTTCATCACACTTATAGCTCCACAAACGTATTTGCATATTGAAGTGTAGTTTCGTCTTCAGGCAGTTTGACCTTGTGGTCAAAAACAATTTGAATATCTCAATTATTAGATTGGTAGTTTGAGGGTTTCCATTTAATTAAATGTATTGTTCTGAATATCATTCAAAATATCAATAGGTCTATGTAAATCACAAGAATTTAATGAATTGCTCAACTAGAACAGTCATCGCATATTTCGAAAAAGCTAAACATTTGAGTGTTTATTCTCATGGTTTATAGTTGGACCATTATTTCTAATCAAATACTCAAATGTCAAAAAAAATTGTCAAACCACGCAAAGATATTTAACAGATGATATATGAAGCAGCAAATTCTCACATTTGAGCAACTGAAACCAGATGTGGTTTGGCCTTTTTGCTTAATAAATGACGTGAATGATTAATCTATTATCACGATTGTTGAGGATTCATATTCTGTCAATCAGTAATTAACAATGTTACATATTTTTTTTTAACAACAACCGTATCAATTGTGTATTCCATCATCAAAGAAACTATGCACTCTGTGCATAAGTTCGACAGCAAACAACTCCACACACTTGACAAGAACATAAAAACAACTTCAGTTAGAATCAGAGAGCTCTCCATCAAGGAGGAAGTGAGTTGTCTATTAGAGGCTTCACTAAAACAGCTGGGCATTGTAGTTTTCATTTACTCAAACTGGAGTAAAAAGTGCATTTGTTCGGGAATATTTTCAGCAGCTGATTAATCCATATTTGGTGTTATAGTGTATGTGGCCGCAGGATAGTGTAAGTAGGATGGAGTCAAAAGTAACTAGAGTGTGTCACACAACAATATGGATATCGATTGATCCATTTGGTCTATAAGCATAGTGCCCAAACCAAATAAGTATTACATAGACAACGGACAAAGATTGGGATAGCAGTTGGACTAGCTTGTGATGGATTATTAGAGCCATCGATTTTCGATCAATTTTGCCTGCAACTATTAATGTAACAAAACTTGCACCCTAAAGATACCACTTAATGGATAAGCGTTTCATTTATTACACCACACAATGGGTTTGCAAGGCGCATTCCTAACCAACAACCAGAGCAGACACTGCCATATTGATTTCAGCCGCATTGAAAATATGATTTGGTTATTGAAAAATGTTATTTTAAATGGCTGCATGTACAATGTTCAAGAGAGAGTTTTTGAATAGTCCAATAGTAGTAAAAGTAAACTTCTGACCTGTAACACTAGCACCAAATGTTTATCGTTTTTAATCTTAACAGTGGTATCGAATGGGTATTGAGAATTGTGGAATTTCACTGATATTACTATCAACTACTAAATGTCTGGTATCGTGACATCCCAAGTTCCTGTTAATAAAGGAAGATGTCACCCAGTGCAACAGTGTGACTCACTGATGTGTTTGTTAGTTGGGCACAAATTGCTGAGATACATCAGGCTTTACATAGACAACACTTCTTAATATAACCAATTAAATGCTGATTTGGGGCTTTTAATGGGATTCACTGACAATAAGGAGGACACTTTAAAATATCAACCTTTAAAAAGGCAATTAGGCCATAAGCTGTTTTATTTAAATGTCCCCACATGATGATGTTGCAAGTTGGCAGTATTTCGGTGAAACACTACTCTAACAACTATAAGTTACCTAAAGTATCACTGCCCATGTCACAGGTTGTTGCTGTGACAGTAGACAGAATTTCCTGGGGTATTTCTGATTGACTACTTTCTGTACTAAAAAACAACAAATGCAGCAGACTTGAGGTGTTTTTGTGTGTCATTACAAATGTATCTGCATCATTCTTGCATCAGATTGAGAATCATGTATCTAGATATTTATTGAATCGTTTGAGATAGATACATACGTTTCACTTTTATCGTACCATTTTGGGAACGCAGTTTTGAACAGAAAAAGGATCAGAGCTTTGAAATGCACTGAAGGATAAAACCTTGTGTATTCCATAAAGGCATGTGTATCTACTTTCTGTTGTGTAAATGTCCTCGTAAAAGCTCTGCCACTGCTCTGATTTACTGCATAACCACACTGCCCGGATCACTTGGCCATTCCTGTAACACAACATGCCCATCATACTGATGAACACTGGTCTGTGAGATCAATAAGGATGTGAGTGTACAATGCATCAGCTATGGGACATGTTAAGAGTTTTTTTTGTCATACTCAGGATGGGTTCATTTCCATGCAGGAGAGATGCTTTTAGCCACAAATTGTATTCGAGTAAGTGCCCTTCAAGGTCCATTAGGGAGCTGGTCAGTTTTGACAGAGCCTTGTTTGGAAGCTCTTTAGAGGGCTGGGGTCTCTATCACTAACCAACAACCTAATCCAAAAACAGACAGCTTTACTCTGTCTCCAGAGGAGGTCCAGGGGAGATGAGGATTAAATAGCGGTAACCCAATTAAGACAAGGCTGATGAAGGGGAAAAAAACAGGGATTTAAGAGAAAAAGAGGTTTACGGTCGGGACACAGCGAGTGTTGTCCTGTTGTGAGATGCTACATGGAGAAGAAGGTTTACATTTAATTCTGTCTGTAGGTAATCTATCGTCATGTCAGCCTTTAAGAGTAGCAGCGGGGAAGAAACAGATTCACATAATTCTTAGTTTTAATATTCTCAAAATTGATTAAAGATTTAAAAAATCTAATTTTGTACGTCCAATTAATTTTCTGTTAACCCACTAATCTGTTGCTTGACTAATTGTCTCAGTTCCAATTAGCCGACAGTAATACGCAATAGCCTAAACCCTTAACGTTTCCTTATCTTCCGTTTCTTTGCCATTAACTATATTTAGTTGAGTTGGAACAATTAGTCGATTAATCAGTTCAATCAATCAGAAAGGTTCCAGCTCCTCAACTGTGAAGACTTACTGCATTCTGTTTTACATCATTGGATTTATTTGGATTTTGGGAGTTTGGGTCTGAAAAAACAAGACATTTGAGGATGTGACCGTGGGTTCTCGGAGACTAGGACACACGGTTCTCACTGTTAAGGGACAGTGTGTAGGATTTGGTGGCATCTAGTGGGGTGGTTGCAGATTGCAACCACCTGAATACCCCTCTGCTCAGTCCTCGCTTTCTAAAACTGCGATAATGTGAGCCGCCTCGTGCAAAATGTTGGGAAAGCCATTGGCCTCGCTCAGAGGCAACCCTAACCCCAACAACACTACTTTAGGGGCAACAGAAGTCAGGCGACGGCTGATGGTATCACAGTTTTGAACACTGTGGCTCACGTTACCGCAGCTATACAAGCGTATCGGACAATCACGGTGGACTTCAGGCTAGAGCCATTGTTTGGTTTGTCTGTTCTGGGCTGCTGTAGAAACGTGGCTGTGCAACACGGCTGACTCCGTTAAATGGACCAGATCCCCATGTAGATATGAAGGGTTTATTCTAGACAAACATGATTCTTAGTTTCAGGTGATTATACACTGATGGCAAGTTAATGCATCACCCAAAATACTACACACTGGCTCTTTAATCAAGCCAGTATCTTCAAATTATTTAAGAAACTATTCAATATACAAATCCTGACCCTTAAAACTCCTTGAGGGGAAACATATCCACAATCTTAACGTGACCTCAGACTGGTTCTCCTTACCCCACTGCTCTGTCCTGCGTCTAGAAACCCGCCTCTTCTCATCACATTGCTATTACTGGCAGGTTCTGGCTGATGAATAACAAAGACTCGAACCTAAGCGTGTCCTGCAGAGAGAACCAAGTTTGGCCCTGTGGTCTGTGGTTCTTTAGATGTTTTTTTTACAGCAGTCTTGTTAAACCTTTAATAACTTACCCAGACTCTGTCGCACAACAGTTCATGACACAAACCTTTAAAATAATAAAAAAAACACCAGTCACGTGCGTTTGTATGCTCAAACGTACAGCGCAGCTACGCGTTGGTGGGTTAATTGGTCCGTTAATTACGCAGTAATTTATTACACCTTTATTTACTTTACGACTCCCGAGACTTTCGACTGAAAACAACTGAAAATGAGGACAAAAATGTGGGGCAAAGTCTCAAATTAGTGGAAACCCACACAAATTCAACATGCGCTCATTCCACTCACGTTATAGGTAATTAAGCCTTCAAATTCACTCACGACGCCAGGACCCACTAATAGGCGAACTGCTAATTAACCACAACAAAAACACACTTATATATAGAAAACCGTGCTCTAGTTATTTAACTTGAAAATCTTTTGAAAATGTCAGAAAAAAGGCACACGTTGTTATTTCATTCAAACTCAACGGTTGTAACACCTTAACTCAAAACTTGTCCGCTTTTTAAAAATAAAAATGGCGTATTTAATTTCGGTTTGAACTCACCGCTCCAGTTGAGGAGGCAGAGGTGAAGAAACAAGGTTGGAAGTGTTGCGCGCAGGAGAGCCATGTTCTTGTATAAAAGCTGCTCGTCGTATCCAGCACCGAAATAATCTGAAGTGGTGTGTCGACGAGAAGTTGAAACCAGCAGCAGCAGCAGCCCGGGAGAGAGGATAGGAGGAGGAGGAGGAGAGGAGGGAGGGAGCTCAATTAAAGTCTCAGTCTGGCGGGATCCTCCTATTGTGGAGGCGTTATGTGTGGTAGAAGCAGCTTATCAGTGTTTTCTTCTGCTACTTCCAACTCCTAATTCACACAGACAGTTTTTTTTTTCTTCCTTGGGTTAGAAAACCCTCAAGGTCACAATAACAAGCATACCTTATCACTCCTGCACACCTTTTAGCCTAAAATCACATGGTTGAATTCAGCTTAGCTGGGACACTATTTGCATTTCCACAGGGGCTGAAGAAAGTGATAAATCCATTTACACATGGGCCTGAAATTCAATTGCAACATACTGCACTACATTTTGGGGAAATATGCTTATAATGCTCTTTAGATGAGATTGATAAAAAAGGTCACATTTACAGCCAGCAGACAGTTAGTACTGCTTAGCAGTGGTGGGGGCAAGCATTCAGATCAAATCTTCACATTTGTGAAGCTGGAACCATTAAAAAAAATGTTTTAAAAATGACTTATATCATCAAAATAATTGCCAATACATTTTCTGTCAAGCGGCTAATTGATTAATCGACTAGACATTTTAGATGTACTTGTATAAACTGTATTATATAAACCAATTGTTTGAACAAAACATTAAATAAACCTTTTGTGTTTTGCACTCAAAAATCTGAATTTGTAAAGTAACTATCTAAAGCTGTCAGATATATGTAGTGATGTAAAAGTAGAATGTTGCATGAAAAATAAAAGACTCAAAGGTTGCACGCTAATATAGAGCCCAGATTTAACAGACATCGATGCTAGATTCAGGGGGCCTTGACGCTCCTGAAAGAGAAGGCCAAACAACAGCCTTGATAAAGGTTCTGAGAAAACAGAGAACCAGGAGAAGAAATGGGATGGATGGAAAGTACCGAGAAGGCCAAGCGGACGCAGATGGCAGGTAATACGGGAATTACCTAAATTAATTCAGTTGTTTGGATTAATAGATCAGCAACCCATTTAACAGATCGGCAGAACATTGGTTCATGACCGAGGTTGTCCTGAGGGGATGACTTAAGGCATGAAGTTAAGAGAACTGGGGTTGATGTCCAGGTCAAGTGACTCGTTTGTGTTAGCAAAGGTGATCATGTCACCCGATCTTCCTCGTGCCTCTCGGTGAGCTAATGCAGGACGTCCATATAATAGTGAGGGAGGTATACGAACCCTAGATTTTAGAGAAGTCGGAAACACTCCATCAATAGCTGGGACACTATGTTGCTCTTAACTGTGAGTGACGATTGAAGATTGAGTTTTCCATCTGAGGAACAACTTTGATGAATCAAGGTTTCCTCAGCACTCAAACGTTCGCTCCCTGGAAGGAGCTGGAATTGGGGTTCGGCTGTTGGTGCTTTGAGCACCACAAGCCAAATGCCATACAGTCCCATTATATTGCAGAGAAGGCAGACATCTCTACGGCTGATACCTCCTAAACTAGGCAACTTACACAAAAACGATGTAGATTGGTAAATAGAACGGGCAAGATGGAAAAAATGTGTATTTTTGATTTAGTGGCGGACTGTCCCTTTAAGTACAGTACTTGACTTAATTTACTTTGTTATGTTTCACCACTGTAGCTTAGCATAAAGACTGGAAACGGGGGTAAACGGCTAGTTCTGCAGCCGACCAAGATATAGTCAGACAAACATAGTGAAATGGGAAGTATAAGCTTTTAATTAACGGGATTTGGAGGTGCTGCTGGCAAATTTTGTTACTTTCAGACAGAGCCAGACTTGGTGCGTTCCTCTCTTTGTGCCAAGATAACTGGCTGCGGCTTCATAATCCTGCAAAAATGAGTGATATCAATCTCATCTAGTTCAGCTTCAGGCAGAAAAGCAAATAAGCTTTTCCTAAAATGCCAAATTATCGCTTTAAGTACAATTATGACAATTTCTTTTTTAAATGGGTTACTTCCATTTTTGTCTACATTGTTTTACATCTATAGTTAGTATTCTTCAACATCCAAACAGTGCATTGCAGCTACTGCAGACCTGTTTCAGCAGTTGGTCCAGCATTTAAAGGCTTCTACACTTCTGGAGCTCTCTCCCTTTGGACTAAAGATATGTGGACATGCCTTTGCTTAGTTTTTATTCATTTATATCTCCAATATATATATATTATGAAACTCATACGGTAACTTATAAATCAGCAAGCCACCGCATTGGATCCTCTAGCAGTGATAACCACCTTAGTAACCATCTAAATGTGTTTTTTTCCCCTGATACTTCCAGATGTTTCTAGCTCGCCCACACACGTTCTCCTGGAAATATATGGTCTAATTAGTATTCTTCTTCTCACACAGCAACCAGGATAATATTATTATATGCATATCTTTCAACACAGGCATGAATGAGGAATAAAATAAGCTGTCTTGATGCACACAACACAGTGTTCAGAGTGAGGGTTGACCAAAAGGTTACATACACTGGACTTCCTCCAGTAAAGTGAGCAGGCTCCTGGTGTTTTCGTCGCCAACTGTGGAGTCACCTAGGCCAACAGCTGCAGCGAAAACGCTTCCTGGAGTCGGTCACCCAGCTGTCCAGTCCCATCATACATGAGCTTACAGCTGTGGACACGGCACAGGTATTAGACATGGAGATGGACATCTTGTGGTTACACAACACTTATAGCCGACTATAGTTTTGCCAGAAAGAGCTTCTAAACATGCTGCTACAAACTTAAAATATCAGGCAAGCTGTTATGATCACTTTACTAAAAGGTAAAGCACCAACGCCTTGAATCAATATTAAATTAATTTAATGGAATCATAAATGTGATCAGCATTATTATTGGACATTAAATTATATTGAGGACAGCTGTGATGGAAAACCATCTTGAATATGATTTGAATCAAAAATGTGCAGATTTATGAAAGTAGTGGTAGAAAGTATGTTTACTCAAGAGCTGTGCTAAAGAACAACTTTGAAATACTTGTATTTTACTTAAGTATTTCCATTCTAAGCTACTTTATACTTCACCACATTTCAGAGGGAAATGTTGTACTTCGAACTCCACCTCATTTATTTCATAACAAATACAGATAAAGAATATAAATCAATAAATAATGATGCGTTACTCTACATTAAGCTACCCAGTAAAAAAAAATATATATTTTGTGACTGGGCAGTACTAAATATTCCAGTCTGACCCATATTTCTTGATTTTATACGATACACCTGAATGAAAAATTAAACAATCAACTTTAAATGAACCTAAAATGAGCTTCATGCTGAAAGGAGTACAGCAACAGCTGCGCACATGTGTAAAAGTGTATCTTGCACCTCATATCAGGGAATATTTAGTTTGGATTTGAGCCAAATTCTCTCTCCATTCAAGAGGAAACCATCTCTCACGTGTAATCTATCTACCTATTATTCGTTAGACGTGATTCTAACCAGGCTTCTCCTACAACTGTTTTTTTCACCTCAAGAGTTGGCCCACACATTCAACTCCTTTGTTAATACCTTGTAGCTCATTGTCCACTGGCTCTTTCCACCTCAGCCAGAATAAGGTCCTAGTGACCCCGTTACTAAAGAATCCAGATAGATCTAAAAACGCAGTTCCCAGGTGTTATCTTGCAGTAATGTTAAGAAGCCACTGTCACTCCGATTCCTAAATCTCTATACTATTTAAATTGTGCTTTGTTTCTTTGCAGTTTCCCCCTATTTTCTCTTCAATTTAGAGTGCCTGTTTTCTCCCCTCAATACAGTTAGTTCACCGCTAACCCTACTGCTGTCCTGGGGAGGGTGTAGACAGGCATGTGCTACATCCATGACAGATGGTTCGGGCAGCCTCTTCTACTCTTCACCTGCCACATGCAGTAGGAGAGGAGCTTCCCCAGGACGGCACAACATGCCGGAAATTCATGCTGTGCCCTCAAAAATCGCACGACCCCCATCTGTGCAGGCGCCCTGACAATCCATGAGCTCGTATAACTCAATTTTGACTGGACTGTTTCCAGTCAGACCTCCTAAACTTTAGAACCAGAAGATCAAGCCAATGTCCTACACAAACCCCGTCTCTGATCTGTCTTAAATAGTTTTGAAACAATTTAGTACCTCTATTTCTTATTATTTATTGCGCTCATATGGTCCTTTCTACCACTATATTATACTTTGGTACAACCAAAATCATTATTATTAGTCATACAATCAGAGTCAGTGGTATAAGTATTCAGACATTTTACTTCAATAAAAAACAGCAATACAGTGTAAAAATCTTGCATTCACAATCGCACTTAAGTTAAAGCACAAAAGTATTTGCATTTGAAGTACCAAAAGTAAGATTACTCAGGCAGAATGTCCCTCTTCAGTTTCATACACACACACACACACACACACACACACACACACACACACACACACACACACACACACACACACACACACACACACACACACACACACACACACACACACACACACACACACACACACACACACACACACACACACACACACACACACACGGCAAAGGTGGGGTTAATTTGAATGACTTTATATACTGCTGGGTAGCTTCATCCATCACATCATAACTGATTAGTTGATTTATGTCTTTGTATTAATCTACATTCTCAGAGTAACAAGCAACTGAAGCGGTCATACATATCGTGGAGTATAAAGTACAATATTTGCATCTGAAATGTACTGTATGAAAATGCTCAAGTTAACTACAGTACTTGAGCAAACGTAACCTACTTATTTTTGCAACAACGGTCATAGTATTAGTATCCGTATCATTATTATTATTGCAGGTACAGACAATGTCAAATGAAGGCACCCATGTTGAAAGATATATACAGAAAATGAAACATGCAGCAGAATAAAGTAGTGTAATGTCATGTTTTAGGAGCCATTATTTTAGGCTATTTAAAATCACAAGACAAGAAAATAAATATGAATCCTTCTATACTCAATAACTGAATAAAATAATCCTCTCACAGAGTTCTGAAAAATGCTACATATAGCACTAAAGTCAAAAACAGCATTGGAGTCATGATGACTGACAGTGATATCACTGGCTGTGAAATTGTAGTAAAAAAATTAAAAATAAAAAAAAATATCTATATTTGTCTCTTCAATTCTTGGCTCACAGACGTAAAGTTGGCCTTTGGAAATGAAGTCTGTTTTATGTGAGTGGAAAGAAAGTAAGAAGCTTGTGTGAAAAAAGTCTTTGAAGTGGGCAGAAATCCCAGACCCCATCTGAAATCCCTCTTTTCCCTGTAATGGATGAGAGGCTGAAAAAAAAAAAAAAAAAGATGATTCCTTGTGCCAAATCTTTCTTCAACTGTATTTTTAAATCAGCTGTGCCGCTTTGTTAAATCCCGTCCCCTCACCTTTTTCTTGCTTCTTATTTCTCTTCATGTTAGCCATCTCTCGTGCTTTTGTGTTGCTGGAAAGCAAACGAGAGAGAAAGAGAGAGACAGAGATGGGTGAGAGAAATAACTGAAGATTTAATGGTGAGACTCAATCAAAATGCATAGATGTTAAATATGATCAGACCTGGCAGACGACAGGTGTCAGTGGAGATGATATACTCATCCTTTCAATTTAATAAGCTTTCCACAAACAAGATGAAGTTGTTGTATACTCAGTTTTTTTTTTAAATATACATTTACTTGATATGACTTTCTGCCATGCACAGATTAACCTGTTAGGGGACAAAGCTTTGTTGTTTTACCAAGATGCCAAACAGTGCTTATAATCATTCATTTTGTTTTGAGCTTGTACTGAGCTAAGAATATAATGATGCATTTTTTGTGATCTTGACTTTAAAGTTTTAATCCTCAATAATTTCATGAAATCAACACCCATTTTAAATACGATTCCCTGGAAACACAATGTATTTGCCAACAGCTTTAGCTGACAGCGATCTCTCATCAACAATGCATCTATGAAGCAGGACATGCTCACTGCTGGAAATTGTTCACAGCAGATCAGTTTTAAATATTGCAGGGTGAAGAGGAACAAGAAGGACCAGACAGGGTGAGCTGTTTAGATGACGCGCTGCAGGCAATGCACACCTCCACACTTCAAACAGCAAGGAAACAAATTCCTTTTACTGTGCTCTACATGGCATAATTAGAAAACACCCAATTATTGACTTCATTAAAAATAACGTGGGATTGTTTGGCTGCACTGTCAAAAAATAAAAATAAAAATAAATAAAAAATAAAAATAAAGAGAACAAAAGGTTTCTGACAAAGTAGCTGTTCAAGGAATCATTCCCTCCCCAATAATTCTGGGAAATGTAATATTAAACCACAGTTGCTGTTACCATCGATGTCACGAAAACAACCTGGACTGAAATCGTAAGGATTATAACTTTCAATGTTGTTAATTATTATAAGACATGCAGCAAGTGTCCTTAAAGGGGTTACTCCAAGGGTTTACTGTTGCTGGAGACAATTCAAACGGAAAGGAAAGAGTCTGCAAAATTGATGCAGCAGAGACATCCTGACTTTTAGACCTGGATCACACTCCAGAATCACTAGATCTGTCAGGCAGGTGAGTGCAGGGTAACACAGAGTGGACCCACATTCACACAATCCAGAAAGACAGGAACAGCTTCCGCTATTTGTTAAGGAAGATCAGATTCATTAGCTTACAGGCAGGCCGATGGAGGTCCAGGTCCAGCACGTACTGATGGCTAGAGAGGAAGGCAGGAAGCAGCACTGACAAACTGGCAGCTGATGAAGGGAAGTGGAAACAGGTGAGCAGGTGAATGCAAGAGTCAGGTGACTGAGATAGGTGGAAAAAGTCCGAGGGCATCTGGTGGATGGATGGAGAACAACAATGCAGGGGCCCTGAGGGAAGTAAAAAGAGTCTGGAGACACTGGACTCTTTTAATTTCTCAGTCTGTGCATCCTTAATTCCTTTCCGCATCTCCTTTCTTGACGCCTTCCAACCTGAGATGCCAGCGATGGAGTCAAGAAGGAAGAGACTCGCAGAGAGTGGAGTCAACAGACGTGCGTGTGGCACAGCTGCATCATCTGTCCATTGCTTTGTTATACGGCTGTATTTAACTATCTCTGACAGATGAGCATAACCAACAACAACAAGAATGTGTCGCGCATCTTTTATACATCACAGGTGCTAAGAAGACTTCCTTAAAGGAAACACCAGTGCATTCCTCGCCCATAGCTCCTCCGGCAAGCCTCCTCGCTCCGGGTTCGATTTCAGGGTCACAGGAGGAGAACGGCAGGCACAGAATTGAGAAATGAGATGATACATTTCCCATGACAGACCCTCCCTTCCTGCCCAATATGTGTCAAAATCGAGTGTCTCTTTAACCTTACTACTATCATTTCATATCTTGAAATAATGATGGCAGTCCAAATGGCTTTTGTTCTTACTTTTGGCCTCTGCAACTGTGAAAATCAAACATGAGCCTTTTGCAATCTACTCCTCAGGTAAGGATTTCTTGTATGAGAGATCTATCATGTACATAAATACTACACATCTGTAATTATAGCGGGGCTTTTGCGCAGTTCAAAGAAGAAAAAGGAATGAAAACTGTGCTCTCATGTTGGCCAACATTGAGGAGATGATCCATCATGGCATAAAGAAATCTTTGAAGTAGTCACAGGACATTGTACTCGAGCTCGTCATCCTCATCCTCATCATACATGTCTTTGTAGCCTGAAGTGAGCCCACACACCGGCTGCTCTGCTCACACAGATTGGGGGGCAGAGTGTTTCACCACAGGGATGCCAGACAAAGTCAAGGACCAATGGTTTGAACAGACTCTGTCAGAGGAAGGGGTGGGAATGAAAGAAGGGACGCCATTTACAAAAAAAATTTAAAAAAAATGCCAGGGGGCTTCAAGAGGCATTTGAGAAACAGAATTTTAATAACATGTTTATTCTGATCAAGAAAAAAAGATTTACGTCTACAACGTTTAACAAAATTACAGCAATCACACTAACAAGCCTCTAAATGGGAACAGGAGGATTGCTCTGCCAGAAACTAACTATTAGATAGATCATTGTGCGTGTGTTTACTGCTTAAATGGTTATTCAGACTGAAAATAGCATTGGCCAAAAAGAAAAAGCTTTAGTTGTAGCTCAATGAGTTTCAGGTATGGGGGTATTAAGAGAGCTGGAGGAGATGCAGAGTCAGCCTTGCTGCCAGTCTGCCTTCTGTAACGCTGTTGACAGGACAGTGGCAGTATAAGGACATTTTAAGATGCAGCCAGCGTAATATTCATAAACTTTATTGCAGTTCTATGAGTTAAAGAGTGTACTTAATGCATCCATATCCCTTTTACCGCAGTATGAATAGGGCAACTGTAGCCTTTCGATTAAACTCTCCCTTATCAGGTCGACAATGTTTTGCTGAGGCCACATTTCCAAATCGTGCAAGCAAAGCTCATCTTGTTGCAGCACAGAGCGGCCTGACTGGGCCTTTGATTGTACAGTATATTACCATCCCATTTACTGCTGCAGTGATTATAGCAAAGTAAAAAGACCCATCGATGTTGTAGCCTCATCACTGTTATATTATAACACTGTTAAATTATGTTTTTATTGCTGAAAATTGGCCATGACACAAGAGGGAAAATCCAATTCAACTTTAAGACAAACTCAAATGAAGTTGTGCATTATTTAACAGTGGCTGCATGCGATGAGTTATCCCCTTCAGAAAAGCTTCTAATGGGACGAGCATTTCTTTTCTTTTTCACAGTTTATTTTGTGCTTCATTATAAGCTTTATGTGTGTAGCTGCACAGCAATAACAAAACAGGAACAAATCAATGAGGTAATTTAACAATATCAATTTTGTAATGTCTAGAATTCCGCCACAACAACCAATGAAAGCAATTTGAATGCACAAATTAATAAATTCAAGGTAGAAATTGTTAACTTGTAAGAGATCATATAAAGAATCACCCGTAACACCTTTCAGGCTGTATTTGTATTATTCTGTCTCAGTTTTACATTCTGATGTCTCGTTTGTCTCTACAGATATAGGGTCTATTCTCTGTGTTCTGTATTACACTCTAATATCGTCAAACATTGTTTTTCATAAACACATTTCCATATTAAGTAACATAACATGTGAGCACACTCGTCTATCCCAGCATGTAATGGGACATGCTGGGACTGTTGTTGAAGAAATTAATATGTCAGGATTTTACTTCATGAAGTTAAACAAATAAAATAGAATATGCCTTTCGTGAGATAGTACATATAGTAAATAGTGGGACATTGAGAAATTGCAACTGCCTACTTAATGCATTAACTTGAATATGAAATGATTGATTTGTTTGTTTTGGTAAAAACAAACATAATGTTCATTATTAAAAAACAGCAACATATATATTTTAGTTTAAATGCAGGCATTGCTTTTTCTCTTCAGCTAACATACCTTAATAGAGTGAACTCTTATACTGCACCCAGCAGCATAAGCAGCAGATGCTGAATAAATTGAGCATACAGTCAGAATCGATCCCGCGGAATACAGAAAAAAGAAACCATGTGCCTTCACCTCTCGTTAGCAGAGGTGAAGTTGGCTGAGCTGGAGGCTTACTGGAACAAGAATCGTTAGATACACTACCCAGAATTTTCTAAATAGATTATAGTTTATAGGAGCATTGTGGAGGTGTGTGTGTGTGTGTGTGTGTTTGTGTGCACATTTGTGTGTGTTTTTGTAAGGCAGAGAGCGCATAAATGGGTTATGGGACCTCTAGATGTTTTGGGGGAGGGGGTAACTGATGGGACCTCCTACCATTGCTCAGATCCTGTGACAGGGTTTGCCCTGAAGGGGACTGTCATGTTACCATTGACCCCGTGGAAAGATTGTTGTCATGGCCACAAGACGCCTTAATGAACTAATGAATCACTCTGGCACACCTCAGCTCAGACACATCAGTGTCTCGTTGGGGGCACAGAGGGAGGGAGGGACGGGGGCGGGGTCGGGACTCCATATAGACACAAAGCAGGGTTTGGTTTAAAGCAGTCTAAGGGACCCAGGTGGCCAATTGTTCCCAAATGTAGTGAATCCAAATTTGGTCAGGGCAGCTCTTAATCACCCGCAGACAGCACACTTCACATCCATTCTTCTCTGATTACATTAACAAGACGTCTAGGACTGTGCCATATATTTTCTACTCACTTAATGGAGAGGCTGTAAACCACTTTTGTGTTTTCTGCGCTGTGGTATGTGGAAATCTTCCTTGACTCGTAAGAGATTTTTTATCCAACAATTTAAAAAATAGTTTTGGGAAAATAAGTTTGTTTGCTTTTTTTCTGAGAGTAAGAAAAATGAAAGGATTGATACCGCTCTCTTGTCTGTGCTACTTTCAGAGTTGTGGTTAGCCTAGCTTAGCATAAAGTCTGAAAGCAGAGATAAGCAGCTAGATTTGGTTCTGTTAAAAGTGAATATAAAAAGCCTTTCAACACCTTTAAAGCTCACTCATTACCTTGCTGTTTATAAATTACTTTAATCTGGCTTAAGTACAGGAACTATTTCTTGGCGGCCGGGTGCAGTGACTGTGTATCCTGAAGTTTTGTCATCACAGCAAGCTCGACAGGTTTGGTACCATCATGCCCAAGACATCCTGAAAGCTGTGCTTACAAACCGTATCTGGCAACGCACATGATATAGCTAGAGAAGCTACAAAGAAAAACTCAACCCCTTTAGCTGTCTTGCTCTCCGCTACCTCCACCCATTTGCATTCTGAAATACAACAACAAAGCTGGCAGAATTTAGATAACAAGAAAAAGCTTCTTAATACCGAGTGTAAATGCAAAGGCCTTCCAGATAACATAGATACAGATCACATGTTATTATCCCGGTGGAAATGGGGTCCTAAAGTGTAACCTCCAGATAGTGCTACAGACCAGTGGGAAGGGATTTACATTGTTTTACATATGTTGTAAACAGAGTTGGACGTTAATTCCCAGTGGGTTCAGCACTACAGTCGTCATTTGTTTCAATGTTATTATCAAAGATATCACTTTATGAGGGTGCAACACATTTTATTTAAGTTTTTTTCTCAGTGTTTCTCACCCACAGCCGAATCATCCTACAGAATATCGACCGTTATAGTTCAAATCTTTGTGACCATTTCTCTCTATCAATAAACAGAGCGTCTTTGCTGATGTGGCTCTTGAATGTTTACATGTGTTCAGTAATCCTGGTGAAATTTGATTCAGAAAAAAAGCCGGAGCCTTCAGGCAGCTCAGATAAGGCAGCTTTAAACTTCCCCTACTCGGCCACATGATGACGGCAGCCCTTTCAGCTGTTTACAGCTCCGCAGACAAGACACAAGAGCTTCACTGCACTTAAAATTAGAGTTTACAAAATGTAATCAACGTCTTCAACAGGCCAGGTGACAGACCTTTTAACTTCTCACATACTAATGTGAGATACTGTTTCTTGTTTATGCGTTGGAAGGTATGTCACAGAGGGTCGAGATTAGCCCCTTGAAACTGGCCCCCTGTAACTTGACTGACAACTGCAAGTGCAGCGGCTAACACTATTAACCTTAACCCATTCAATCATCCAATAACATAAAAAAGTCAAGTGTGAGGTATTCCCAACGGTGTTAACTATTTGCTGTGTACACACTTGCAGCATTTTAAAATCACGGGGTCAATCTCAGGATGTAGGGTTCCTCTCAAAGTGCACAACAAAACAGTATTAAACACATTCAACCATGTTTTTCTGTATATTCTTCTATTGGTGGTCCTGCGACAAGCAAACATTTTCTTTAGCCTCTTATTGAGTTCGCTAAAAGAAGCTTTACTTTTATTACAAAACCATTGTTTTGTGATGTTTTATTGCTAAACTGTGGTGCTATCGGTTCAGTGTTTTCAGCACTTTTTTGTTACCCCTCCTGTGCACCACAGACAGCCGTGACAGAGCACTGGCCCCATGGTTGCATTGTCCATTGTGGTTTTTATAGTGGGACACATCTTGCAGCTGCCAGCTTTTTTTTTTCACAGTTTTGTTGCGTTTAGTGTTTTAGTTATGGGGAGTGAGCAATGCTTTAGCTGCATAAGGTAAGTTTATGTACTTTTGTTATGTTAGATAGATTTCCTATTTTTTTGCAAGCAGTTGACCTTAAAAAATTGTGACAGACAAATCCCTGGGAATCACATCCCTGCACTTCATGATTTACGAGCAGAACCAACGTTCAGTGCCAATATGAAAAGTCGTGTATCCTTTATGCAGCGAGGCGAAAAGGTGTGGAGGCCGTCTGACTTTCAAACAAGAGAGCAGAGTTTGCGTCGCAAAACCTGCAGTTTGCCTTTTTCCTGAACCTTAAACCAAGTGTTTACCTTACACATTTATTACAACCACAATCTATCCCCCTTATCTCAATAATGTTATGTTTTCAGATGAAAATGTTGAAGAATGTGACAATTTTCAAAACATTGGCACTTGACGTGAACGAAAGTTGTCACATGTAATGTAGGGTTTCGCAGAGTTGTCCAATACTGACGTTCTTGTCCTATAGGCTTGCTCTCTTTTCAATACCTTAATCCAGAGCAAGATAACTAAGCAAATATTGACAACACTGCCTTTAAATTTGCTGCGGTAATCATATTTCCCCCCCAAGAGGATAAATCCTGATGTTTCTGGTGACGTGCTGGCCTTTCCTGACCCGTCCTCAGGACAAAGAACCCACTTGGACAAGAAATATTGGATTCTAATGGGCGGATTGCCTTTAGATTAACTGACACAAATTTATGTTCCTCCCATTGTTTCCAATTTGGACACGCTTTCCAGTGATCCCTTCCTGAAGACAAAATGTCATCTGTGCATGCAAGTTATCTCTTAATGTAATATGTAGGTTGCCATTCAATTTCGTAAATATTTCCAAGGATGTTTCCTAGAAAGAACTTTTTTAATTTGGCGCTAATCAGTAAAAATTTATTTTTCTCCCGATACGAACATTCACATCTAAACCGTTATAAATATGAATTCATGTATTTATAATGTGAAATGTAATTCTTCATATATGTTGAGTTCTTTGCTGGGCTATAAAACTTGTTTTAACATTTTGCAGCTGACCTGCTGTGCACTAACTAAACGACTCTCTACACTGTGTTGGCAGTTAATTGAGATTCAACAAGTCCTGTCTCCACCTTATCTGCAGAGTGAACTCAGGTATAAGCTCTGTAATGGTAGAAAGAACCTGAAGCGTCATCTGTATACTCACTGCAGCTTTGTCTTATTTGCTTGTTTACACCTTAGCTCAGTGGGCGGGGGGGGGCACATGATGATCTAAAAGGGAAATGGTAACCAGGGGAAACTGGAAATAGCAGTGACCAGCGCTCACCTACAATAGCTGCAGTGAAAGTAACAATGACCACTGGGGCAAATGGAGGAGTAAGAAGCCTTTTGTTACTCTGTTTTGTGCTGAAAAGATGGAAACAAAGGCAATAAACTGGACGTTGGGAAGAAAAGCTTTTCCTGAAGGCAACACGAGCAGTCATGTGATATTTTAACCCTGTCACAGTGGGGCGCTTGTGTGTGAACAATATGAGTATTTCATGACTCATGAGTATCCTGTGCAATGCCCTGCAGCCCCTTGTTCTCTTAGAGTCCTCAGTATTGTAAGTACCTGCTCAAATGTTGTTTCTACAGTAAGTATATGACCAACTTCTTAGCTTCTCAGCTTCAGTTCATTGGAAAACTACCAATCCATCCTAATTACAGATGTGTGATGTACAGTACTGGTCACCACTGTAACTCATGTCCTTTGTGTTGTTCCTGGGAAGTTGGGGGTTAAATGACATCAGGATGAGTTAAGATGTTTTTGACTGATTTCTTTTAGATTACAGTACGTACCATCAGATTTTGCTGTCTTTAAGACTGTTAGACTAAAATAAAGTTGGATAAAGTGGCTCTCCACCACAATTATATTCCTGGTAGTGTGGAGGCAACTTTGAACAAGCAATAACATTTACAGAATACCTAATTGAACAGTTAAATGAATAAATGCAAATGGAGAATCGTTGCCAAAGAGCGCTGAAGCTGTTCTGGAGGCTCATGGTGGGGCAAATTGTGTTAGTTCAAAGATTACATTTTTAGTTTTACATCCAATTATTTCATATTGGATGTCTTTCTGGGCCAGACATTGTCTCTCGACCTGCTGCTGTACATGTAAAATGTTGATTGTCACAACAAATTCAGGCAGAAGCTGCCTTTGAAAATGAAATCAAGTTATACATGAGCCATGTTTATGGAAATTTAGTACACACACTCATAAAAACACTTCATACAAAAATAACAGCTGTGTTACATTGACAATGAAAGTGTTTCCTCCTGTGATTCACTACGGACCACCGTGTATACATGTTCAATGAATGTGCTGCACCTGACATGCTGCCTGTGCTCTGCAGGAGGCTGCAGGGTGATTGTATTCAATCAGACGGAGGACAAAATGTGTTGTGATTAATTTTCTCTTGGCTCAGACTAAATTGGCCATCTGGTTTACAAGAGCGCACAGTGTGTGTGGGAGTGGGCCTACTGACCTACTTCATTGTTCATGCTTTGGCCCCTCAGGGCCAAATATTACCTATATGTGGGTCAAGGACTATGCAGGATGCAGTTGAGTTTCATCCCGGTACAAAAAATATTTTGTATAAAAAGAGGAATTGTTCAACATTTGGGAAAATAAATTTCTTTGCTTTCTTTAGAAAGAGCTGGAGAGCTGACATCAGCACTTGTTTAGTGTAGAAGCAGGGGTCACAGACAGCCAATCAACCCCTCCGAAGCTCACTAATTGACACGCTGTATCTTGTATATTTCATCTGTACATAAATGCCAGGTGACACCATTGTGCTCGTACAGAGACCAAAACCAAAACCTGCTCTCATGGACCGTATCTGTAGCCGGAGACGCTGCCCAGAGGTACTGGGTGGATGGACAAACTGTGGACTGTAGACACAGCTGCCACACAGATATCAAAGCTTGCATGTCTCTAAACTCCCTGATGCTCAATGGCAGGTAAAAGTGTTGCTAATGTGCCTTCACTGTTCCTGCATCAGTCAGACACAACTCCTACACGACCAGCTTGTCCAAAACACAACTGATAGATTCCTTCTATTTCATTGTGAACATAAGTGTGGCCTCAGGACAGTCTGATCTTGCTGGTCACCGGTCCAGAGTCTACCTGCAAAACTTTGGGACTCACACACCTCTCAGAGTCTGTTACTCTGGATACTCCACAGTGAATCCTGAGTGTGAGCATTGGAACTATATTTTGGTTAAAAAAATAAAAAAAGGTTCCAATAAAAACTGTTTAGAGTGAGCTCTGTGGATTATGCAGAGTAAGACACTGTTTCTGGAAAGATATGTTGCTGCTGAATATTTAAATGCAACTCTTCAATGCTTAGAGCAAATTAAGCACGAATGCAAAACCACAAACGAAATGCTTGCGGAGGCACAAATCTCAAAATCTTGGACGAATAAAACTAAATGGATGGATGCCACTACGGGGAAGTGAGAAAATTAGTCTGGTTGTTGGTAATTTGGGTGAGCCAACCTTTAAAAGTCAGTTTCACTGTCCAAACACATACTGTGTTGTTGTTTAATTAATGCTTTAAAGCATTCTTACATTTTCGCAATTTGTAACCTTTTTTTCTAGAAAGCGCTATAACATTAAGTTATTCGTTTTATAAATAGTAGCATTACATAAAATGCATGCATGTATTTTTAGCCATGCCAGCGGTGTCGCTATATAGATGTCAACCAGTCCACCACTTTGGTCCAGATTAAAATGTCTCAACAATCGGATGGATTGATATGAAATTTGGTTCAGATATTCATGTTACCCAGATGATGAATCCTACAGACTTTGAGTCGAGCGCCACCATCAGGAAAAAACATTTAACGTGTCGAATGCTTAATGTTTATCACCAAATATCAGCCTGAGTTGTAATTTGTGTTTAATGCTAATTAGCAAACGTTACCATGCTAGCACACTGAACTAAGATGGTGAACATGGTAAGCATTATACCTGCAAAACATCAGCATGTTAGCATTGTCATCGCGAGCATGCTGACGTCGGTGTTTAGCTCAAATCACTGCTGTGCCTATAATTACAGCCTCGCCAAGCTGCTAGCATGGCTTTAGACTGTTCAGTCTATTAAAAGTTGGACATGCTTTGAATGGAATGAGTGACACATACACAATATAAGGGTTGTCCCCCTGATTCATCATCTTCGTGTAAAGAGTTGCATTGCCGGTTTTCAACCAGCTTTGTATCACCATCATCAAATACTTCCTTAAATGAAGTTATAATATCAAAATAAAGATCAGAGAGTTACTTATTACACAGAATAAAAGATCATGGCATCATAAAAGGAGAAGTATATCTCCACGTTATCTTCTTTTCATCAGCACTGCACTGGTTGGATTTTATGGTTTGACTTGAATCTGACAAAGAAATACTTTGAGGAGCACAAGAAGACACATGGCAGCGCAGAGCCTGTTCCAAAATGCTGTTTGATGGTTGAAGAAGAAGGTAAAACTGTTGAGGCGCATGGCAAGCAAGTCTACTCCGTACAGTCTGCTTTTTGTGGTTGCTATAGGAACCCGCAGTCCAAACCCCCAGAAAGCCAGAATGTGTGTAATCAGCTCTACAGAGTGGGGGGAAGTCCTGCTAGGGTTACTCCCAAAGAGCTGTGTTAAAATAAAGATGAATTCCCTTTTTTCTTTCAAACTCTGCAGGCCATGAAGATCTCTCTCTCTCTCTCTCTCTCTCTCTCTCTCTCCCTCTCTCTCTTTCTCAGATTTCCTCATTGCTCATGCTCATTTAACAAGTGGATGTAATCACGTTCCCCTCTTATTAAATATGCATTTTTAATTTGCCACTCAGTTCATATTTCCAAGAGGTGAAGGAGTGGCTGTCGTGGGACTCAATTTGCTAATGAGGAGGGGAAAGATCTGAACATCAGAGCTGCGAGAGCACAGAGCTGTGTTTTATTTATGACTCTTATTTTGTTGAATCATTTACTTCAGTTGCATGCATTTATTTCACTTCCTCTCCGCCGATTGGCGAGATACACTGTTGGCTGCTGTTGGTCTGGATTGCGGATCTCACTCTCCGCTAAAGAGAGACTGCAGGATATGTTAAAGTTGATGGGCCAGATTTCAGTTACACGGTGAGGGCCTTAGGACCTTTCCAGACGAACTTGGATTTATCCAAACCTCTCAGGATGTACTCCTCAGGTTTTCATCATTTGTGCAAATGAGGACTCAAGTACACACCAAAATAGCATCAGTATGGTCTAATGTTAAAAGATTGAACTGTGCCCTGGTGAAGAATAAACTCATTTGAACTCAGCATGATTTGTAAACATCTGTCACTAGAATACACTTTGATGTCCTGTGCAAACAGGATCTCCGTGTTTCAGGATGATTGACTGACTTCTCTGTCAGTACATGACTTATTTTACAGCTTGTAATTGGGCACACTAATATACCTGGAGCAGGCAGCCGGCAGCAAAAATCACGGAATAACGTAAGCTAAAACAACCTACCCAAACAACTTACATTTTCCATATGTTAGCTGACAATAAACAACCAAATATGGTATATTCTCACCAGCTTCCACTGAGATCTACTGAATTTAACCCTTTAACATCTAGTTTTCCCTTTTATCTCACGTTACACCTGCATCAACAGTTTTTTGCCACTTGGGGGCCGCAGAAACAAAATGTAAACACATCATTGACACACTATCAGCTTTAAAGTGGGTTAAGAACCAGTGACCCAGCCACATAACCCCAAGTAAAAACCAAATCATGTTTAATACTTTTTTTTCTTGCTGCATTTTCCTGTCTTTAAGCTAAACTAATCTTACCGACTGCTAGCTGTAGCTTCATATTTATTGTTCAAACATTAGAGTGGTATCGCTCTTCTTTTGTAATTCTCTGTAAGACAATTAATAAGAGTATTTCCCAAAATGTCAAACAATTAATTTGCACTTTGTTCATGTATAAAGCTACATGTGGTATCCAACTTCTAATACTTTGTTGTCAGCATGTTGGCACAAGCCAAATTCAACCCTAAACTATTTTAGATTTCCTGAGAAAAAATGATTAAAACCTAAACAATGTGCCTTGAAGCAAGCTTTGACTATCTTGAACAATAAATCTCAATGTTGGAAAAAACACCACAAAATACAGACTATCACCAACATAAATCCAAAGATGTCAGCATAGCTTTCCACTCCTGGATCAGCCTCTTCCGTCAGAATCCCATCTCTTCTATCATCAGCTTCCTCTCCTCGCCTCCCTTTTAATCACTCTGTCCCAGATGGAAGCTGCCTTTCTTTTTCATATATGCTCTCTGAGACAAAGCTTGTGTATTTCGGCCCTACTCAAGCAGAGAAACCCCCCCCTCTCTCTCGCCCTCCCTACTGCCGCTCAGAGTCTTTCCCAGGCAGGGAGGGAAGGTGAGTACAGATAAGAGGTCTTTATCTGGGTCCCAGAGGGAAGGTGGGTTAAGTTTAAGGTGAAGGTTTGACAATGGCGGCCCGGGCTGCTTGCTGTGGCTGTTCCCTCCTTCCCTTCTCCAGCTCCTGATGCGAGGCTCAGACTCAGTCCCCGATCCCCATGTCCTTGGGCTCATTCTTGACAGCCCCCACTGCTCCATGCTTTAATGAGAAAGATGAAAGAGGTGCAGGGTGGGAGAATCCCCAGCCCTCCTCCTCCTCCTCCCCTTCCACCACCCCATTCACTTTGCTCTTCGTCCCGTTTGTTCAGCCCTGCCTCGCTCTCACTGGCCCTGCAGCACTAACTCATCCAAGACTTTTTGCTGTGGTGGGGGAGGTTCTACTGTGATAAATTAAGAGTGAGGGTGGTTTCCTTTTTACATTTTTCAGGTATTATTCCCTCTGATCTATGCGCACATTTCTTTCCATTTCTTTGTGTTCTACTGTAGATATTAAAATCATAAAGAACAAGCTTTATTGAAATCTTTCAATCTTTTCTTATAAGTTACAATGATAACAGTGTTCATTGTGTCTTGCATATGAATACGACCACATGTACTTAAAAGACACCAAAGATTAATTAAATAGATCTATCTTCTATTCCAGGCTTTTGACACAAATCAAGATATTTAAAAAAACTTAGAAGCCATTTCAGTTTGTATATCAGATTTCTCTATCGGATGTATTATTAGTTAGAACTATGTTTCTTGTATTCTAAATGTAATGCCATGAAGCTCTATCACAGCATACAAAGGTGGTTAACTACCAGCACAAAGATATGTTAAAAAATTCACTCCGCCTCCTCTCTTGTTACCAATTCTTCTTTTATTCTGCATGCAGAATAAAAAGTAAAGGTGAGGGTGTGAGCACATCTGTACACAATACAGTAAATGAACTGTGATGTCATATTGTTGTTATTGGATTTGTGTGCTAATGTGATGATTTATCAGATATTTCATTTGCTGTATTAGACAAAAACAGTAATTGAATTTTCACTAAACTAATACACACCAGGGCGACTGTTGGCAGAACGGTTACTATAAAATATAACTTCAAAATGCTCATGTTATGTTACAGCTGAGAACCTTTGTTGCATGTCCTCCCCTTCTCTCCCTACGTTACCTCTCTCTCTCTCGCTCTCTCTCTCTCTCTCTCTCTCTCTCTCACTCAAATGCAAATTTACACAACAGAAACTTTCATACATTATTAGACATGTGTTTTATATTCATAGATTCATGTGCTTTTGAGTTAACAAATATTTCAAGAGCAAACATACAAAAAAAAAACCACAAAGATACCCTATCACAAAAAGCAAAGAAGAAGAAAACTAATAAATAACAAGCAAAGAGTGTCCACAATGATTCTAGATATGGAACAATAGAGACCATCTTGCTATGGGATCAAACCAGCCGTTAAGGGGTGAAAAGTGCGGGGGCCAATGGCCCCTTCCCCACTTCTACACCACCCTACTTCCGACGCCCTCGCTCGGACACAACCATCTTCAAACTCGACCTTCATTTTGATATCAGCTACACACCTGCGACGCCCTCATGGTGACAAAAGCTGTCTTATAAACAGTAGGTGTCTACAGGACCACATTTTGTCATGATGACACACACACGGACTCAAAAGGTAAAAACATTACCAATGCTGGTAAGCAGGCCACTAAACGTTACAATTAGTCACTTAGATGTTCCATAATCCCTTTTAACCACAGAAACCCCAAAGGGTGCTGCCCCCCACAGTGGGACCACAGCACTTCCTAAAACTGTACATTACATGCTCAAAACCCTGCAGAGACCAGCAACAGTGCCTCCACCAGGGTCACAAGCTCCAAAAGCGTCATTTTTTGTGCAGATAGTTGTTTAGTTCTTTAAATGTTGCAGTACGTTGGGAGTGCAAAACTAGCAAGTAATCTGCTACGGTTGACTAGTAGTCATTTATTTCAGAAAAGAGGCCAGATTGACATTAAAAAAGGGGGTCTACCAGTACCGACTCTAGATGTGGCCCTTGAGCCGTGGGTCCAGCCTTCCCACTGATGCCTTCTAATTGTCTCGTTCAGACTACAGCAGAACCACTCACTGATTAGTAACATTCACTCAGTGAAATTGATGATTGATCTTGTTGGCGTGTGAACAATAAACGCTACCATTCAACAGCTCCTCATCCTCCTTAGAGTCCTGCAGCACCAGATGGCGGACTGGGATCACCCTCAAGAGATGTGATCCATCCGGGAGATTCTGTTACTAAATCCTTGCTAAAAAAAACACGAGACCTTAGATAAAGAAAAGTGTGTGATGTTTGTCCAAAAAGAAAGACAGTCTAGTCAGTGTGTGTTTACATAAACAGCAGAACCAGGTTCATATTCACGGGCAGCTATTGTAGTTTAATGTCTCCACCTTGTGGTCATTTTGATGTAATGCAACAATGAACAAAATACTTTCGATAAAGTTTTCAAACATTCTTAGATGGAACAAGGATTGTAGATTTTGTCCACCATCACTTAATGCTTGAAGCATGTTAGGACGGGATCTGTTTACTGCCAGTGTGAACAGAATGATTACAGCAGGTAAACCTGTTTAAATGTTCGTAAAAACACCAGACTTTTGTTTTAGGCCAGGCTTTGAAGGAATACTTCACCCCCAAAATGATCACTTCTATATCAACTACTCCCCTTGATGTTTCCTTGAATCCGTGAAGAAAACATTGTTTTTCTCAAATGCCTCCAGGGTGAAACAAGAATCAAAAGAAAGAATTTCCCCAAGAATTCAAGGTAACACATGGTAAGTAAATGATCATTTTGGGGGTGAAGTATTCTTTTAAATCGTGTAACTATTCTTTAAATGTACAGTGAGACAATGTAGGCCAGAAATACACCTCAACAGTGAGTTAGGATGAGGCTATACTAAAGACACATTATAGGTACAGATGAAGATTAGGAGATCTCGCAACCTTAAATAGTGGCAATAAAAACAAAAACACATGGGGGCTTGGAGTGTTTTATTGGCACTTTTTGTAAGAATAAAATACAGTGCAGTTGCTGAGAAACAAACTATAGATTTCCCCAAACGACCATGATGCAAATAGCTTAGCTATTTCCATATTCAGTAACATTTCCTAATCGGAGTTGTACAATTCTAAGACAGAAAATCCTGCTGAAACATCCTGACGGTGTATTTTATTGACAGGTCAATGGGATAATGTCTATGACCTACCCGTAAAACATATTGCACTTTAAAAATCAATTAAAAAGGATATTGCTAAAAGTAGCAGTACATGTGAATGGTCCACAAGGACAACAATCATGCCATCGATAAAGAGCTCTGAGGAGAATATTAGAGCTAATGGTAACACAAACAGGAGGGTTGTTGGGTTATTCTCTTCCTTATAAGATCTTGGACTTGTCCTGGTTGTTCATGTACTTCTGGTAAACCACTCCCAGTGTGGTGAAGAAGTTTCCCATGAAGAGCACCACGTAAGAGCAGCAGCACATCACAACCTGCACCACAGCAAGACAAAAAAGAAGCTCAGAAGAAGAATGTTTCATAGAACTTTTAGAAAAATATTTACTTCTTCAATATTTACTTCACTTTAATGTTTACTTCACCAAAATATTGAATTACTATCTGTATTCAGGATTTATACCAGAAGTTGTTCAGTCTCCATAAAGTCTAAATAAAACCTATGTGATTGTTACTGGTGGAAGGTGGAAAATACAAGCCGGAATTTTTCTTTTAAAAAAAATGCATGTTGCACAATGACGGTTGTGCATGCAATTGGAGAAGTTTGCACAACGGCGTATTAGGGCCTATGTCAGTAAAAAAAGAAAATTTAAATGACGGAGCCGGGGATAGGAGGAAATATTCCAAGAAAAAACTCAAGAATATACGAGAAAAAAACTTGGATATTGTCTGAGGAAAAACTCATACTGCTTTGACTCTGAGCTGTTCCTGTGTTTGCACTGTACAGATAATACTTGGGAGTATTCTTACAAAAGAAAATATCTGAATCTGATCATTATGACAAAGTTATAGGGCCCATTTCTGATTTCTAAAACAGATTTCTGGATGTTTATCCTCAATAGATATGAGCCATTCTTCCATTACTGACAAGAATGGGATCTATGACTCTAAGAAGAACTGGTATGATATTTCTGCGAGTAAATAAACGAGAGAACGTCGAAGCTCTCCGGTGTACAAACCTGCCACTCTTTACACTCCGGGAGCTGAAACATCCTGAACAGTGTTATGCTGTTGTAGAGCTGCCAGAACTGTAAGAGGAAACAGTCAACAGTCAACAGTCATGAAAGTAAAAAAAAAAGTTCCACGTTTTTCATTTGCATTTCTAAACTGAGATGTTCACACAGACTTTTTTCAGCAGTTTTTAATCTTCAGAACAGGCAATGATTAATATCTACATGTGTTTGGTTTATAAAACGCTAATTAATGAGCCCTAGATGTAATTAGGCAGTGAGCACTACGAGGAGAGAAGCTACTCACATGACCAAAGAACAAGAAAGGAAGCAGGAAGGTCAGTCCTCTCCACATCCAGGACTGGAAACCCTCTGAACACCAGGAGAGGAGAGGAATATATCATTATCATTAGAGGATGATCATGACCCATATGTAAAGTAGACATTTGAGAAATTAAATCATTATTATGATTATGATTATTGGAATCCAAGAAATATTATTCCTTTTTTTGACAAGGATCCCTTTGAAATAAATAAAAAATAATGGTGACCAACATCTGTACTGAGCCAAAACATTGTGCAGTTGAACAAGACTCCACAGCCTGTGAGGCTGTACTTGGCACAGAGTTTCTAAATGTATGATATAAAGTCAGAGAAACTCCAAGATCATCCGGAGTCATCATCTGAGAAAAATGAATGTCTGCATCAAATTTCCAAGCAGGATCATGTGTGCCCCTTCTTCTCGAATTATTTCAGTCATTTATAACAAACATAAACTCACAAGCTGGTGACTGACAGCGGTTCAGAGTGCACTCACCGACTGTAACATCCATGTTGTGTTTTTCTCCCAGAGCTCGGAGTCTGTACAAACAGCCACTCTGGTAGTAGTACTGGAGAAACTGGACAAAGCCTACATCGCAAACAGAACAGAGAACAAAAAAGGAAGTTGATAATTGTTGGCTAATATATCACTTATAAATACAGACTGTTTTCTGTCTCAGAGAAACAGACACATTCACGTGTCCACACTTGATACTACACACAACATCTGCTTTCCTTTTAAAACTGGTGGCATCTTTCTTATCTTTTGGTGCAAACCGTGTACATTTCAACCGTTCAAAAGTTTGTATTCTCCTGCTGCAAAAGCTTGATTGTGCCTAGTCAGATGTCTGAGAGGACTACTCTACATGTCTGAGGACTCTTCTTTATACATAGATGTTATTTTGCATCAACGGTTTGTAAAAAAAATAAAAAAGTCATGACACAGTTTGCATCTCTTACTTTGGTATAGACAGTTTGTTAGGAACTGATTCCTAAACATCTGGTAGAGAGCACCTTCAGGCCTGCCAACAAACACATCTGGTTAGAATAGAGCACAAACCAAAACATTTATCACATTTAAGCTGAAAGTCATAAAAGTCAATGTATCATTATATTTTGTACAGGTATGGTGATAGCGTAAAAAACCCAAAGTGGATAACATCACTCACCAAGTGAGCATGACTCCTGACTGGAAGGTTGACACATAGTGATGGAAAACCCACCAACCTTTGATCCTGAAACAACACGGAGGACTGAAACTGAACAGGACTGCACGTAGAACTGCTAGACCAACAGGATGCTATGCTTGAAGTAGTGTCTGTCCACGGCTAATACTGCTGGACCCATCGGCCGTATATCATTTGTGCTCATTTACGCCTGTATGGATCGCATCTTCTTGTTGTCGGAGGAGAGCTAGCTGTTAGCAGTTTGTATGGCTAATAGAGCTAATGATGGCTGACGGTTTGTGTTCAGAGGGAGCATTAAACATGAAGTGTTACACAGTGAACATCTGTTACATGGGTGAAACACATGTCTGATGCCATTGTGGTCTGGACAGCGGGGCAATTGTGGTTTGTATTTATTCAATCAAACATTACAGCAGTGGTCGTAGCAGACACGCCTGGTGAAAATCTGCACTTTTCTAGTTATTAGAATAAAAACAGGAAATAAAGTAAATTCGGCGCTGACCGTGAGCCGTTGCTGATGAGGACACTCTCCCGGATGGTGAGTGTGCAGTAGTACCACACCAACAGGAAGTTGAACAGGGCATCTAGGGCTCTGAAACAAAAACAAAAAAAAGCTAACATGAAAATATATTAGATATTGTATGTTTTAAGATTTTTTTCAGAAAGCAACTCCTTGAAAAAACCTTCAACGGATTAATCTTCCTGGCGATGGGTTAGAAATTGTGGGATGGAAATCTTGTTGACTTAATTAAGAAATAGTCCATTAATCAATCATTTTGTTTGGACATTCCCTTAGTTACAATAAATTAACTACTTTGTTGCACTATGACAGGGGTTCTTAACCTTTTTGACCTCGGGGCCCAACTTTTCAAGTACAAAGTGTCCCGGGGCCCATTCAAATATTAACACTATTAGTTTAACTAATTGATCTCACTCTTGGTTTGATTTGTATTCAATAACTATATTGTTACCTGTTCAACTCCACCCCTATTTTGGAGCAAAACCCCCTAAAATGACATACCCAAATTAAAATGGCTGTAGCTTCTGAACCACTGTGACTATATGCATCAAAAGTGTCAGAAAACCTGTAGGTCATATAGAAACAGAGCAGTGGGCCTTTGGAGTCAGTAAAAAGTGAAGATTTCTGTCTGCATAAAATAAAAAAGTATCTTTCAGTATAAATAACTGTCTGTGGCTGTATCTGTACAGGTACATGACAGTATATAGCTGTAACTACACTATCAGTGAACAACTGCCTCAAATTTGAAGAAGATTGGACAAAGTATGACTATTCTACAGTGTTTCTTCCATGAAGAGATCCAGGCGGAGCTCTAAAAGGATATTCGGAGACCCAAATGGACACATGGTAACCAAATGATATTCTGACACACTAAAGGTGTTTCTCCCTTTATATTTTGATATTATATTATTTTCCTTTTATTTTTAGCCTTTGCAAATTGCAAAAACTATATATATATGGTCGAAGACGTGGTATGTAAGTAGCAGACTTACTGTGCGTAATGGCTGCGACTGAGCGCACGATCGAGTATGAGGGTAGCTCAGTTACGCAAGGTTATACGTTGTTTGACGGCTTATAGAAGAGGAAGATAAGGTTTGTACTTTAAGTACTAGCGTTTTCTGAAGCTACTAGCTCCATGGTAACATCCGCTAGCACATTGTTGTGTCTGTAATGTGTCTTTTTCCGTCGACATGCTGCAAGATCCGACTTGCAGCGGTTATGGCGACTTTGGACAGTGTGTGTTTGGGCTCCTTTTGTGAAAAATCCATAAGAAATAAAAGAAAATCGATGATTTCTTTGCAAAGATGAGGGTTTTGGGCATGCTGGGATACCAAACACGGCCATGTTTTGTGACGTAGTTTGCGCAAGCAAGCCATAGGAACGGAACGGAAGGGGAGGGGATCGAGGACTCCGGCGTCCTCGCGGAGTTGAACAGGCATGTAATGTTTATGATTCATTAAATGATGTAACACTGCTGCCCTCTAGTGGTTAAATCGTGTAATGTCTATGATTCATTAAATGATTTAACACTGCTGCCCTCTAGTGGTTAAATCGTGTAATGTTTATGATTCATTAAATGATTTAACACTGCTGCCCTCTAGTGGTTAAATCGTGTAATGTCTATGATTCATTAAATGATTTAACACTGCTGCCCTCTAGTGGTTAAATCGTGTAATGTTTATGATTCATTAAATGATTTAACACTGCTGCCCTCTAGTGGTTAAATCGTGTAATGTTTATGATTCATTCAATGATTTAACACTGCTGCCCTCTAGTGGTTAAATCGTGTAATGTTTATTACTCATTAAATGATTTAACACTGCTGCCCTCTAGTGGTTAAATCGTGTAATGTTTATGATTCATTAAATGATTTAACACTGCTGCCCTCTAGTGGTTAAATCGTGTAATGTCTATGATTCATTAAATGATTTAACACTGCTGCCCTCTAGTGGTTAAATCGTGTAATGTTTATGATTCATTAAATTATTTAACACTGCTGCCCTCTAGTGGTTAAATCGTGTAATGTTTATGATTCATTCAATGATTTAACACTGCTGCCCTCTAGTGGTTAAATCGTGTAATGTTTATTACTCATTAAATGATTTAACACTGCTGCCCTCTAGTGGTTAAATCGTGTAATGTTTATGATTCATTAAATGATTTAACACTGCTGCCCTCTAGTGGTTAAATCGTGCAATGTCTATGATTCATTAAATGATTTAACACTGCTGCCCTCTAGTGGTTAAATCGTGTAATGTTTATGATTCATTAAATTATTTAACACTGCTGCCCTCTAGTGGTTAAATCGTGTAATGTTTATGATTCATTCAATGATTTAACACTGCTGCCCTCTAGTGGTTAAATCGTGTAATGTTTATTACTCATTAAATGATTTAACACTGCTGCCCTCTAGTGGTTAAATCGTGTAATGTTTATGATTCATTAAATGATTTAACACTGCTGCCCTCTAGTGGTTAAATCGTGTAATGTTTATGATTCATTAAATGATTTAACACTGCTGCCCTCTAGTGGTTAAATCGTGTAATGTTTATGATTCATTAAATGATTTAACACTGCTGCCCTCTAGTGGTTAAATCGTGTAATGTCTATGATTCATTAAATGATTTAACACTGCTGCCCTCTAGTGGTTAAATCGTGTAATGTTTATGATTCATTCAATGATTTAACACTGCTGCCCTCTAGTGGTTAAATCGTGTAATGTTTATGATTCATTCAATGATTTAACACTGCTGCCCTCTAGTGGTTAAATCGTGTAATATTTATGATTCATTCAATGATTTAACACTGATGTAACACTGCTCCGGTCTGTCTTTGTTCATCTTGCATCGCTCTGTTCTGTTCTTTAATGTAACGTTACTGGAGCTGTTATTAGACTGTTGTGCTAGCAAGCAGGCTCGCGAGTGAGCTGTACCCAGCATGCAGTTCGGCAGTGAAATTTTATAAATGTACAATTATTAGTGTTACAAATTGTTTGTGTCACAGACTGTTGTGTGCTGTTGTGTTTTTCTCTGTTAAAGAGCATTAGTTGTGGGTTGTTAATTGTTGTGTTATAAAGTTATGACCATGACTAGGGTTCCCTCTCAATACATATAAGACAACTAGCGCTAACCGCTGTGCATTAGCAGCAAAGAATACATTTAGCTGCCTGTTGAAAGCAGACAGCAGTTGTTTTGGCTATGCACCGGTATAATGGTGTGTGGAGAATTCATATCATACGGGAAATTAAAACCGGTATACTGCCCACCTCTAGTCTTTATTATAATTTGGACAATTTTGTACCAATATTTGACGGGCCGGATTAAAAAGCCCAACGGCCGTAGTTTGCCCATGCCTGGGCTAGCGGCTAGCTGAGTGTCTTCTTCTGCTTATTGTAGCTTGTTAAACTGACTGACACATTGCCGCCAGCAGGTGGTGGGAAGCTATATTGTAACTGAGTGTCTCATGGAGAACAGTAATATCTCTGGTGTCTTCAATTGATAACCTATGCGGTCCCGCGGCCCTCACGGCCCACAGGTGCAAAACTGAAATTTTTTTGAGGCCCTCTAGGTGGCGTTCGCGGCCCCATCGTGGGCTGGCCCCATGGTTAAGAATCACTGCACTATGAGACATGTTCCTTCATCACGATAGACGTTGAGCACTGTCGTTCCTTTTCTGTCTATCACATAAACTGTCTTGCTGAAAGGTTCTGCAAACATAAACAAGGTGCTGGGAACTCTTACCTGTAGCTGAACAAAAAGCGGCATGTGAAGGAGAACACAAAGAGGATGACCGTGAGGGCCAGTTTGAATTTCTCGTATTCGTCTTTGTAGGCAAATCTGAAACGATGTTAATGTGATGTTGACATGACTTTACTTTTTAAAGATATTGTTTTGGGTTGTAAGAAGTGGAACGTCTGACTTACTTTGACTGTTTGTCGAGGAGTGTTACGTTGACGTTTCCTAAAACAAGAGTGAGGTATAACCTAAACGGGAACAGATGTCAGTCATTCACAATGCAGACATCGTAAATATTGTGATTGTTTTGTGGTTTTATGTCATGAATATATTCAAATAAAATGTGGCGCTTCATTAGCTGGTAGAACACATGTACTATGCTAGTACTACAATGCTACTAATACTTCAACTACTTTGAACAATTTGGAGAAAAAAATACTGACAATTAATATGAAACTCCTCTTTGTCATCCAAGTAAATCATATGACAAAATCACACCCGTTCTTCTTTGGCAGAAAAGCTTCCATCTCAGAGAAAGCATCCGTTCTCTCTTTGATGGAGTCCTCTATTTCAGCGATGGCATCCACGTCCTCTGGATTTAATTTGGGGGTTGGATGATTTTCTTTGCATCTAAAAATGGAAGAAAAACAATATGACATGGTTATAACACAGCACAGACTTGCATACATTCATAAAGTATATCAGGGTATTCAGAAATAAATAAAATTGCCAAAAATGAACGTGCAAAGACACTGAATGCTCTATTGCCAGATTTTGAATGAGCTCAAAGAAGCATATCAGATACATTATCTGAGCCCTTTAGGTCCTGGCCGAGAAGAATACACAAATACTCCCCACAACAAATTCTTCTCAATGTATCTCTGATCAATACTTACTCTTCTAGTGACGCAGTGAGCTCTTTCAGTTTCTTCCTCTGACGAGCTATGGCACCGGAGCAGCTGTCTTGCAGTTTCGCCACTTCCTCAAGTTTCTGTTTGTATGAACGATGGGTGTCCTGAAGGTGAAAAAAAAAAAGGAATACACAAAGTTGTGTTGTGCAGCGCCAATGTTTACATTTTTTATTTATTAAAAAAAATCTGCAAGATAGAGATGGCTTTGATGACAACACATTTAAATGTAAAATACTGTTTGGAAACGGGTTGTCGCGTAAAGAAGCCAGCATAGATATTGATATTGGGGTAACACATGCAAAATACCAGAATGTTTTTCATTATTGAATGATGCATAAATAATATGCCCAAACAGGCTTACAAGAATCATTATTTTTTTTAAAGTGCACTGCATGAAACTCTGTAGCGCATGAAGAATCCACGCTTTACTCTTCTTACTGACCCCGTGTTCTGACATATTAAGCAAACAATTCCACAGTCTCATCATTCCACTTTTTACAGTCTTAGTTACAGTCCCCAAAAAAACTATCTTTCCAAATTCTTGGAATAACTTTTCTTCCTGAAATGAACAATTTGTGTCATACTATGATTTATTGATGACGATGCTGTAAATCATTATCAGATTTAACCGGCAGGGCAATATCATCTATGTACAACAAACACCTAAATCAAGTTCCTCAATTTCAAGAACAAAGTCAATTCCATATATTGCAAACAGGAGAGGAGAAGGAACATGACCTTGTTTAACACCAAAGGGAGAAGTAAACCAATCAACTTGTATATTATTTACTTCTATACAAGCACCAAAACAATGCTTTTAGACACTTTAAGAAAACCTGACATCTGCCCTTGCTTTTAAAAGTTTAAAAGTAGGTTAATCTCTATAAATCTAATCAAAAGCCTTTTGAAAATTGACAAAACATGATTTACTTTTCGCTATTCCTGCTCTTATACTACTTCAAAATGAGTGTGATCAATGCACAATGATTAATAAGGATGCAGCTCGATCATATTTTTTGTTATTGTTTTGTCTTTTGTCACCTGACTTTATTGTAGGCCTATTGATACTTACAGTCATAAACTACCTCTTACTCCCCACTGATTTAATCCCGTCAGTGCGTGTTATTTATGAATGGTGGGACTGTTGTTAGGTATATGCATAGAAAAAGGATCATTGTTGTCCACTAACCATGTGACCTACTAAGTTGCAGCACAATTAGCTGTGTGGTCACAGTGATCACGTGGAGGGCTGCACCCGAATATTGGACACATAAATGTAGCTAGTGGAGTAAAAAGTACTTTGTTTACCTCTGAAATGTAACATTTGTGGAGTTGTAGAAGTCTACAAGTAGCATGATCCCACTGTCACCACCTCCCACCTTACTGCCACTGTTACCCTGAGCAGGGCTCACTCCCCTGGGTGCAGCTGAGGAAAGTGTCGCTGCCGTTTGACTCACCTGCATTTGTTGGTGGTTCTTCTCTAAATCCTCCCATTCGCGCAAGCATTCAGTGAAACCCGTTGGATTGAACATTTTCAACACTGACATTAGAAAAAAAGACTCTCCTGGTGCTGGGTTAACATTCAACCTCTGCTGTGCAACAGTTGTGCTGCTGTCAGTGTCAAAAGATAAACCTACTTCCTGTAGTGCCCTTCATGATAAAAGCCTGAGGTGTGGCAAGAGTGGGAGTTAGAGATCAGGGGCCATTTCCCGATACATTTTATGATTACTCCCTGTATTTATTATTTATGTTTCCTGGAAAATATTTCTGTGTCTATTTTAGCAAGATCTAGGACCAGAAAATGTGACTGTTCTTTTAGTTTACTTGTGTTTTAAAAGTGTGAAAGTTGTTCATCAAGAACATCAAGTACTGTAGGTTATACTTAAGTCAAATTTAGAGGTACTTGTACTTTACTTCAAGTAATTTCATTTTCTGCTAATTCTCTACTCCACTACTTGTACTTTTTTACCACACTAAATTTATTTATTTTTTTAAATAGATATTAGTTCCTTTACAAATTCAGATTAATAATACAAAATATGATCAACAAGTAATTGATGAAACAGTTTTTCTGGGGGACCGTTTAATAAACAAAAGACATACCATTGCAACCCAATTCACAATAGGCCCAATCTATAAATCAGGAGACTGCGCACTGTATTAAACTTTATAAATTAGACCAAATAAAACTATTGAGGAGTTAACAGGCTAAAACGTTATAGCCTCTCTTCTTAGAGTCAATGTCATAAGTAGGCTGCAATTATCGGAACAATACAAACATTCAGGCTCTCTCGTGTGGCTCAAAAGTGTACTGCAGATGTAAATGTTGAATAAAAGACGTTTGCGCTTTTATTTTTTAAGACCACGTAAAAACGTCCGGTTTTATCATAGCTAACGATAACACCCTTTACAAAACTCCACAACCATTCCTATGCGCGTCATGCATTTTTGCAACTGGTTACTCCAATCAGATGGCACGTTGGTGAGCTCTAAGATTTTGGTTCCTCGTTTCAGCCAATCACCACCAAGACCTTTAAATACCCGCTTGTGTGATTTCAAAACATTTTGCCCTGAGTGTAGAAATATTATCTCTTCTAGTTTTATTTGCAGGGTTTAGTCATATAACTCCAAACTATGACCCTGACTGCAGCACTCCATTATAGAAACAAAGACATTTCAGTGGCATGGGTGTGTAGTCGTTTCTCTGTCCCTTGCAAGGAAAGTTTCAGCGCAATATATTTCTCTCTAATTGGCATGTGGGCTGTATTTTTAGAGCTGATGCTGCGTAACTCTAGAGGGGGGAACCTATACCCAAGATTGTAAGCACCTCTAGCAGAGCCATGTAAGCAATGAACTGCAGCTAGTGACATTTAAATGGCACTAAATAACATTTATCCATAAATATAACTTTGTTTATGAATACAAAACAAGAGAAGACGTTCACAAAAGTTTGAAGTACATAAAAAGCCCACTAGGTGTCACTGTCCAATCTTCTGTCTTTTATTTTGAGCTGATTATTACCTTCCATCATAAGGGTTTATTTATGGATTATCTGGACCAAATACACAAGATCTTTCCCCTTAATTTCACCTTCAAAATAACATGACATCATCCTTTGTTAAAAATGAGGTCCAGAGATGTCAGTCACTTTCGTTCCCACGGTGTGAAGCTCCCAGTCAGACAGCTGCTGTAGAAACCCTGTGTTTGGTCTCATGTTGGGTTTACATTTGAGCACGTACTTCCAGGCCTCCTGAAAAAAAAGTCACACCAATAAAATTCTATATACTGCAAATATTATGTTATATTTCATATGCGTATGCTCTATTTCCATGATCAATATATCATGCCTGTGTGTGCAAAGACTTTGTCCTTTTGAAAAGATTGATACCGCTCTCACATCTGTGTGCTAAACTGGAGCCAGCAGTAAAACCACTTTCACTTTGTGTTTTGCAAGTATTAAACACAAATTGTCTTTTTTACGTATCTGTTCATGCTGTAAACAAACAAGATGCTGACTGGTTGCATGTCCGGGGCTTTCAAAATTGCCTCTTATTCTGATTTGGAACAAAAGCAATTAAAATGCATTTGAAGACACTCTTAGCAGAGGACTACAGGACGACAATTTGCACAGCACCTACTGCAGTCTGCACACACTAATACCAAACTGAATGAACCCCACTTGCCTCCAGTGTGTATTTGAGGTGGTGCATGAGAAAGGCAATGGCGACAGCACTGCAGCGGCTTCTGCCGTTCCTGGAAACTATCAGGACACAAGAGCCCATGTTGATGTGTGAACCTGAAAACAAGAGGATAGATGGCTATTTATGTAACCATAAAACATCTGCAGTATCAAGGCAATCCATGTACACTAATAGCAACTACATTTATGGCAAATCTAGCAAATGGATAGTTTTAAGTTATTTCCCTGCTCTGATGAAGTTTTGTTCATAAAACTCCACAAAATGTATGTAATGTAATTTTGAACCTACTGAGAACCTGTGCATTTTAAAGCACCCATACATTTTAGTTGTTGTTTTATATTCCCTGGGTCTGTGAGAAACAGAATGTCATTCTATTCAGCTGTATTTTTTACGGTTGAAATGACAAACTTAAGCTTGAACAATTTCATTTAATGTGGAATTTAAACGGCTAAAATATTTTCCTAATTCCCTGAATCTGGTATTGCATTTTATTCCCCGAATTGATTAAAAACAAATTCAGATTTCCATTTGATGCATTTAGATTTTCCATCAACATCAAATCAATCACTTGCTGGTACAAATATCTGCGTATGTTCACCGATTGTAGAATAAAGGATGTGATTAAGTAAATCACAACTTACCAATAAGACTGCAAATCCTTTTAAGACTTGAATATAAATCAGACACCACTGAGTCAGCCACAGGGACGTTAGTGACGGTCTGGTTCCCATTTATGGATCTGGACCGAAAAGAAATCCAGAACAAATTGAACAGCCATGACACTCAGAGTTTTCTCAAATGATATTTCAAACATCCGATCCTGTCTTACTCCAGAGTGTTACTCTCCGAGATGTCGATGACAGCTCTGACTTTCAGGTCTTTGAGGATGCTGGAGTCCATGCCTTGTTTCTCATCACCCATGTACAGCAACGCTATGATCTCCACTGGATAGGGCTTCAGGTTTTCCAGCTCCTGAGAAAGTCCAGAAATATACTAAATTGTATCAAAATTAAACTCAATAAAAAAAAAAAACATTATTTCATATTGTTTGGTATATATGTAAGCGAGGCTGGATTACTAACAGTGTGAGGCTGTGTCAGAAATGTTTACTATTCTCTATATAGTTCACCATATAGTGAGTCATTTTGTTATAATCTCTGAGTGTCTTTCTAGATGTATTATGGTATGAATAATGGACACAAAACCAACAACACAATATAAAAAAGGTCCTGTGCACAGATTAAGGATTGTATTTTTGATTGTGAACATCCGGAAACCCAAATCACTGGACTAAAGATCAAACACTGATTCAACTTTGTCCTGACTCGATTGAGATGAACCCCCACGGACTTCAACATGTGTGTACAAAGCCCCCAGGTGTATCAGGTGCGTTTTGTCTTACCATGATGGTGTAGATGATTTTCTCAGTGCATAAAAAAGGATACAGAGCCGAGAACCTCTGATAGCCTCCTTTCACTATGTGGACTGGAGAGAGGCTAGCTTTGGCCAGTTCCTGGGCACATTTAACCGCTCTGTCTGCAATCACAGTCAGAAGCAAACTGATGAACATCAATGTACACATTAGAGGCTGAAATGCACACTGGAAGCACTGCCTGAAGAGAACTACTAGCTCAGTACTACTAGTTTAGGGGGGTCGTGGAAAATACAGATGCCCGAGTGCTCCTTTAAAGAAACATGTCCAGTTACCTTGTTGATGTAAAAAGCGTGTGTTGCTGTCATATACCACCACGTGCTGCATACTGTCAACCTCCACAGCCTCTGGGAGGAGAAACTTACTCTTTGAATCCTGGAAAGAGGCACACAGAAAGTTTTGATATATTTGACGCAACAAAATGAGAAGAAATTAAGCTGCATTGCAAGGCTTGTATTTTAGTTTGTTTGTTTAGATCCCGTTACATATCGTAACAACGATCTCTACTTCTCTTGGATCCTTTTATAAAATATATATTTTATTCATACATACTGTTTTTTGTTGTCTACTGTACTGTTGTGTTAAACAACTTTACAATATTTAGTAACACATCCTATTCTTTACAAAACAAACTATATTCATTCCCCTTGATCCTTTTTGTAAATTGTTTTTTGAAAACAAAAATGGTTGCAAATAACTCTCCGCGCACTATTTAGTCTGGGCAGTTAAGGGCCATGAGAGGTGCTTTAAATTTAAACAATCTATGAGCAATAATACTAATGCTTGCTTTAACCATTTGCTAAGCACAGATTTCTTACGACATTTTACAGCAACCAACCTTCTGCCCAATTACACTTATTTGTACCAATCAGACCCAGACTGTTTGGACAGACAGGCATGAATCACTGTGCATACAATGACTTCCATACCATTTTGGCATTCTTAGCTGTCATGATGTGACTCATTCTGTAGTCATGGGTTTCTCCAGCATCTAGAATGGAGACATACAACACACAAATACATAACAACTAAAAGGTAAATTGAATTAAAGCAGAGCAATCAAGCAAAATCCAACATTACAAATTGAGCTAGCGGAGTCCATTTCCCACCAATCAAACAGAGGTAGTTGATCTCTGCCAGCCTCGACACTGAGCTGCACTGGTTGAGGAGATTAAAGAGCTGAAATGGCTCACACATCCTGATTTCAGCCATCGCGGGGAAGGAACAATGAGCCAGAAACCAATATCAATACGTAGCTAACGCTAGCTGGTTGCTATGTTTGGGCTCTGTTGTTAACAGCAACCGAGTGACTGCCCTCATTGGTGGCTGGCAATGATGTAAATTCTTAAAGTCACATGTACCCATTTTCTCCATGTATATAACTAATTCATTTTTCATCAACACATGTAGATAAAAGTGTTAGTTACATTTATTTCATTTGGCTGATTCAGTATATTGAGCAGCTGATAGAGAGCTGTCTGACTGGCTGTAAACAAGTCATCTCACACACGTACATTTGCTTTTACTTATTTATACCACTTTCAGCAGGCTGTTGGTTCCACAAACAAATACACAAATTGTCTTCGGGTCATTTTTGATTTAAACAAATTGTAACTTTGGAAGATACACACTTGATTTGTCGAACTCAGACTGCTGAAAACTATTATCAACTTCGGAAACAATTAGACTTTTTTTTTTTACAGAATAATGATTGTGGATTTAACTAAGTACATTTACTCAAGTACTGTACTTCAATTTCAGGTACTTATACTTTACTTGAGTATTTATGATCACGTCAATTTCTACTTCTACTCCCCGACAGCTCAGAGGGATTTATTGTACTTTTTTACTTCACTACATTTATCCGACAGCTTTAGTTGTACAGTTGAAACGATTACTTGATTAATCAATTAATTGGAAACAATTTTGATAATCTTTTTACATGTTGAAACATTTTGTTGTTCAAGCTTCACAAACGTGAACATTTGCTGCCTTTCCTTTTAATAATACTTGTAATGTATTAGTAATAATGTTGAGGTTTGGACTGTTGGTTGAGAAAAACAAACTAATTGTAAAGGTGTCACTTTGCGCACTGGGTAATTGTGATGCCATTTCTCACTATTTTCACTATTTTTACAAACCAAACAATCAGTCGATTAATGGAGAAAAAATCTGCAGATTAATCCATAGTGAAAATAATCATTAGTTAATAGTTCAACAAGAGCTCCACCTCATCCAACTACAACAGTAAAATCCTACTTTTACTTTAGAAATAATCTAATGATGTATTATTTAATAATATAAAGTCACAGGGGACAATTTCATACTTTATTTATGTCATTATACTGACATACTCTTACTTAAATAACATATTCAATGCAGGACTTTTACTAATAACAGAGTATTTTACAGTGTAGTAATAGTACTTTTACTGAAGTAAAGGATCCGAATACTTCCTCCAACGCTGGTTTTCAGACTCAAAACAAGTTGCTCGGCTTTTCAAAAAATTCTAATTTCTATCATGCCTCTTTTGCTGAATTACCTGTTTTAGAGTTGACAAATATTGAGATTATAGTGATAATGTTAAAAACACCTAATGGGAATTGCTGCTCCTCTACATACTAACACACTGTTGCCTCAGAGGCAGGACTCTCTGGGTGCTCCTCAATCCTGAATCAAGACCACAGTCGACGAGGGTCTCAGCTGTCAGGGGCTCTCAGCTCTGGAGCTCGGACCTTTGCTTTGAATGAGTTTTTTTTTTTTCAACGATTTGTTTTGGGGCATTTTTGCATTTATTTGACCGTACAGCTAAAACACTATTAATCCAACCAGCAACCTAAGGATAACTGCATATTTTCAATTATTAGTAGCAAATTCAATTATTGCCGATGAACTGTAATTGATTACTGATAATAAGGCCCATCTATCCAGTCTGAACAGACAACAACAATAAGTACATCCTTCGAGCCAGAATTGAACCAGCAACCTAAGGATACCTGCATATTTTCTACTGGGAATCATCAGCCTACAGTCCTCTGCTCTACCAACTGAGCTATCGAAGGGAGCCAGAGACTCACACTTTTTCAGCGTATGTATCGAGGCTGAAACTGATGCCAAAACAAAGTTTGTTTTCCAAACACTCAACAATGCAAAGAGTCAAACATGAAATACAGCCACCTCTCTTTGTCTCCGTACATGCTTGTTTAAAACTCTTGCAAAGTTACATATTCAATTATTGCCGATGAACTGCACTTGATTACTGATAATAAGGCCCATCTATCCAGTCTGAACAGACAACAACAATAAGTACATCCTTCGAGCCGGAATTGAACCAGCGACCTAAGGATACTTGCATATTTTCTACTGGGAATCATCAGCCTACAGTCCTCTGCTCTACCAACTGAGCTATCGAAGGGAGCCAGAGACTCACACTTTTTCAGCGTATGTATCGAGGCTGAAACTGATGCCAAAACAAAGTTTGTTTTCCAAACACTCAACAATGCAAAGAGTCAAACATGAAAAACAGCCACCTCTCTTTGTCTCCGTACATGCTTGTTTAAAACTCTTGCAAAGTTGCAAAGTTACATATTCAATTATTGCCGATGAACTGCACTTGATTACTGATAATAAGGCCCATCTATCCAGTCTGAACAGACAACAACAATAAGTACATCCTTCGAGCCGGAATTGAACCAGCGACCTAAAGATATCTGCATATTTTCTACTGGGAATCATCAGCCTACAGTCCTCCGCTCTACCAACTGAGCTATCGAAGGGAGCCAGAGACCCACACTTTTTCAGCGTATGTATCGAGGCTGAAACTGATGCCAAAACAAAGTTTATTTTCCAAACACTCAACAATGCAAAGAGTCAAACATGAAAAACAGCCACCTCTCTTTGTCTTCGTACATGCTTGTTTAAAACTCTTGCAAAGTTGCAAAGTTACATATTCAATTATTGCCGATGAACTGCACTTGATTACTGATAATAAGGCCCATCTATCCAGTCTGAACAGACAACAACAATAAGTACATCCTTCGAGCCGGAATTGAACCAGCGACCTAAGGATACTTGCATATTTTCTACTGGGAATCATCAGCCTACAGTCCTCCGCTCTACCAACTGAGCTATCGAAGGGAGCCAGAGCCTCACACTTTTTCAGCGTATGTATCGAGGCTGAAACTGATGCCAAAACAAAGTTTGTTTTCCAAACACTCAACAATGCAAAGAGTCAAACATGAAACACAGCCACCTCTCTTTGTCTCCGTACATGCTTGTTTAAAACTCTTGCAAAGTTACATATTCAATTATTGCCGATGAACTGCACTTGATTATTGATAATAAGGCCCATCTATCCAGTCTGAACAGACAACAATAAGTACATCCTTCGAGCCAGAATTGAACCAGCGACCTAAGGATACCTGCATATTTTCTACTGGGAATCATCAGCCTACAGTCCTCCGCTCTTCCAACTGAGCTATCGAAGGGAGCCAGAGCCTCACACTTTTTCAGCGTATGTATCGAGGCTGAAACTGATGCCAAAACAAAGTTTGTTTTCCAAACACTCAACAATGCAAAGAGTCAAACATGAAATACAGCCACCTCTCTTTGTCTCCGTACATGCTTGTTTAAAACTCTTGCAAAGTTACATATTCAATTATTGCCGATGAACTGCACTTGATTACTGATAATAAGGCCCATCTATCCAGTCTGAACAGACAACAACAATAAGTACATCCTTCGAGCCGGAATTGAACCAGCGACCTAAGGATACCTGCATATTTTCTACTGGGAATCATCAGCCTACAGTCCTCCGCTCTTCCAACTGAGCTATCGAAGGGAGCCAGAGCCTCACACTTTTTCAGCGTATGTATCGAGGCTGAAACTGATGCCAAAACAAAGTTTGTTTTCCAAACACTCAACAATGCAAAGAGTCAAACATGAAATACAGCCACCTCTCTTTGTCTCCGTACATGCTTGTTTAAAACTCTTGCAAAGTTACATATTCAATTATTGCCGATGAACTGCACTTGATTACTGATAATAAGGCCCATCTATCCAGTCTGAACAGACAACAACAATAAGTACATCCTTCGAGCCGGAATTGAACCAGCGACCTAAGGATACCTGCATATTTTCTACTGGGAATCATCAGCCTACAGTCCTCCGCTCTACCAACTGAGCTATCGAAGGGAGCCAGAGACTCACACTTTTTCAGCGTATGTATCGAGGCTGAAACTGATGCCAAAACAAAGTTTGTTTTCCAAACACTCAACAATGCAAAGAGTCAAACATGAAAAACAGCCACCTCTCTTTGTCTCCGTACATGCTTGTTTAAAACTCTTGCAAAGTTGCAAAGTTACATATTCAATTATTGCCGATGAACTGCACTTGATTACTGATAATAAGGCCCATCTATCCAGTCTGAACAGACAACAACAATAAGTACATCCTTCGAGCCGGAATTGAACCAGCGACCTAAGGATATCTGCATATTTTCTACTGGGAATCATCAGCCTACAGTCCTCCGCTCTACCAACTGAGCTATCGAAGGGAGCCAGAGACCCACACTTTTTCAGCGTATGTATCGAGGCTGAAACTGATGCCAAAACAAAGTTTATTTTCCAAACACTCAACAATGCAAAGAGTCAAACATGAAAAACAGCCACCTCTCTTTGTCTTCGTACATGCTTGTTTAAAACTCTTGCAAAGTTGCAAAGTTACATATTCAATTATTGCCGATGAACTGCACTTGATTACTGATAATAAGGCCCATCTATCCAGTCTGAACAGACAACAACAATAAGTACATCCTTCGAGCCGGAATTGAACCAGCGCCCTAAGGATACCTGCATATTTTCTACTGGGAATCATCAGCCTACAGTCCTCCGCTCTACCAACTGAGCTATCGAAGGGAGCCAGAGCCTCACACTTTTTCAGCGTATGTATCGAGGCTGAAACTGATGCCAAAACAAAGTTTGTTTTCCAAACACTCAACAATGCAAAGAGTCAAACATGAAACACAGCCACCTCTCTTTGTCTCCGTACATGCTTGTTTAAAACTCTTGCAAAGTTACATATTCAATTATTGCCGATGAACTGCACTTGATTATTGATAATAAGGCCCATCTATCCAGTCTGAACAGACAACAATAAGTACATCCTTCGAGCCAGAATTGAACCAGCGACCTAAGGATACCTGCATATTTTCTACTGGGAATCATCAGCCTACAGTCCTCCGCTCTTCCAACTGAGCTATCGAAGGGAGCCAGAGACTCACACTTTTTCAGCGTATGTATCGAGGCTGAAACTGATGCCAAAACAAAGTTTGTTTTCCAAACACTCAACAATGCAAAGAGTCAAACATGAAAAACAGCCACCTCTCTTTGTCTTCGTACATGCTTGTTTAAAACTCTTGCAAAGTTGCAAAGTTACATATTCAATTATTGCCGATGAACTGCACTTGATTACTGATAATAAGGCCCATCTATCCAGTCTGAACAGACAACAACAATAAGTACATCTTTCGAGCCGGAATTGAACCAGCGACCTAAGGATACCTGCATATTTTCTACTGGGAATCATCAGCCTACAGTCCTCCGCTCTACCAACTGAGCTATCGAAGGGAGCCGGAGACTCACACTTTTTCAGCGTATGTATCGAGGCTGAAACTGATGCCAAAACAAAGTTTGTTTTCCAAACACTCAACAATGCAAAGAGTCAAACATGAAACACAGCCACCTCTCTTTGTCTCCGTACATGCTTGTTTAAAACTCTTGCAAAGTTACATATTCAATTATTGCCGATGAACTGCACTTGATTATTGATAATAAGGCCCATCTATCCAGTCTGAACAGACAACAATAAGTACATCCTTCGAGCCAGAATTGAACCAGCGACCTAAGGATACCTGCATATTTTCTACTGGGAATCATCAGCCTACAGTCCTCCGCTCTTCCAACTGAGCTATCGAAGGGAGCCAGAGACTCACACTTTTTCAGCGTATGTATCGAGGCTGAAACTGATGCCAAAACAAAGTTTGTTTTCCAAACACTCAACAATGCAAAGAGTCAAACATGAAACACAGCCACCTCTCTTTGTCTCCGTACATGCTTGTTTAAAACTCTTGCAAAGTTACATATTCAATTATTGCTGATGAACTGCACTTGATTACTGATAATAAGGCCCATCTATCCAGTCTGAACAGACAACAACAATTAGTACATCCTTCGAGCCGGAATTGAACCAGCGACCTAAGGATACCTGCATATTTTCTACTGGGAATCATCAGCCTATAGTCCTCCGCTCTACCAACTGAGCTATCGAAGGGAGCCAGAGACTCACACTTTTTCAGCGTATGTATCGAGGCTGAAACTGATGCCAAAACAAAGTTTATTTTCCAAACACTCAACAATGCAAAGAGTCAAACATGAAAAACAGCCACCTCTCTTTGTCTCCGTACATGCTTGTTTAAAACTCTTGCAAAGTTGCAAAGTTACATATTCAATTATTGCCGATGAACTGCACTTGATTACTGATAATAAGGCCCATCTATCCAGTCTGAACAGACAACAACAATAAGTACATCCTTCGAGCCGGAATTGAACCAGCGACCTAAGGATACCTGCATAATTTCTACTGGGAATCATCAGCCTACAGTCCTCCGCTCTACCAACTGAGCTATCGAAGGGAGCCAGAGACTCACACTTTTTCAGCGTATGTATCGAGGCTGAAACTGATGCCAAAACAAAGTTTGTTTTCCAAACACTCAACAATGCAAAGAGTCAAACATGAAAAACAGCCACCTCTCTTTGTCTCCGTACATGCTTGTTTAAAACTCTTGCAAAGTTGCAAAGTTACATATTCAATTATTGCCGATGAACTGCACTTGATTACTGATAATAAGGCCCATCTATCCAGTCTGAACAGACAACAACAATAAGTACATCCTTCGAGCCGGAATTCAACCAGCGACCTAAGGATACCTGCATATTTTCTACTGGGAATCATCAGCCTACAGTCCTCCGCTCTACCAACTGAGCTATCGAAGGGAGCCAGAGACTCACACTTTTTCAGCGTATGTATCGAGGCTGAAACTGATGCCAAAACAAAGTTTATTTTCCAAACACTCAACAATGCAAAGAGTCAAACATGAAAAACAGCCACCTCTCTTTGTCTCCGTACATGCTTGTTTAAAACTCTTGCAAAGTTGCAAAGTTACATATTCAATTATTGCCGATGAACTGCACTTGATTACTGATAATAAGGCCCATCTATCCAGTCTGAACAGACAACAACAATAAGTAGATCCTTCGAGCCGGAATTGAACCAGCGACCTAAGGATACCTGCATATTTTCTACTGGGAATCATCAGCCTACAGTCCTCCGCTCTACCAACTGAGCTATCGAAGGGAGCCAGAGACTCACACTTTTTCAGCGTATGTATCGAGGCTGAAACTGATGCCAAAACAAAGTTTGTTTTCCAAACACTCAACAATGCAAAGAGTCAAACATGAAAAACAGCCACCTCTCTTTGTCTCCGTACATGCTTGTTTAAAACTCTTGCAAAGTTGCAAAGTTACATATTCAATTATTGCCGATGAACTGCACTTGATTACTGATAATAAGGCCCATCTATCCAGTCTGAACAGACAACAACAATAAGTAGATCCTTCGAGCCGGAATTGAACCAGCGACCTAAGGATACCTGCATATTTTCTACTGGGAATCATCAGCCTACAGTCCTCCGCTCTACCAACTGAGCTATCGAAGGGAGCCAGAGACTCACACTTTTTCAGCGTATGTATCGAGGCTGAAACTGATGCCAAAACAAAGTTTGTTTTCCAAACACTCAACAATGCAAAGAGTCAAACATGAAAAACAGCCACCTCTCTTTGTCTCCGTACATGCTTGTTTAAAACTCTTGCAAAGTTACATATTCAATTATTGCCGATGAACTGCACTTGATTATTGATAATAAGGCCCATCTATCCAGTCTGAACAGACAACAATAAGTACATCCTTCGAGCCAGAATTGAACCAGCGACCTAAGGATACCTGCATATTTTCTACTGGGAATCATCAGCCTACAGTCCTCCGCTCTACCAACTGAGCTATCGAAGGGAGCCAGAGACTCACACTTTTTCAGCGTATGTATCGAGGCTGAAACTGATACCAAAACAAAGTTTGTTTTCCAAACACTCAACAATGCAAAGAGTCAAACATGAAACACAGCCACCTCTCTTTGTCTCCGTACATGCTTGTTTAAAACTCTTGCAAAGTTACATATTCAATTATTGCCGATGAACTGCACTTGATAATAAGGCCCATCTATCCAGTCTGAACAGACAACAACAATAAGTACATCCTTCGAGCCGGAATTGAACCAGCACCCTAAGGATACCTGCATATTTTCTACTGGGAATCATCAGCCTACAGTCCTCCGCTCTACCAACTGAGCTATCGAAGGGAGCCAGAGACTCACACTTTTTCAGCGTATGTATCGAGGCTGAAACTGATGCCAAAACAAAGTTTGTTTTCCAAACACTCAACAATGCAAAGAGTCAAACATGAAATACAGCCACCTCTCTTTGTCTCCGTACATGCTTGTTTAAAACTCTTGCAAAGTTACATATTCAATTATTGCCGATGAACTGCACTTGATTACTGATAATAAGTCCCATCTATCCAGTCTGAACAGACAACAACAATAAGTAGATCCTTCGAGCCGGAATTGAACCAACGACCTAAGGATACCTGCATATTTTCTACTGGGAATCATCAGCCTACAGTCCTCCGCTCTACCAACTGAGCTATCGAAGGGATCCAGAGACTCACACTTTTTCAGCGTATGTATCGAGGCTGAAACTGATGCCAAAACAAAGTTTGTTTTCCAAACACTCAACAATGCAAAGAGTCAAACATGAAATACAGCCACCTCTCTTTGTCTCCGTACATGCTTGTTTAAAACTCTTGCAAAGTTGCAAAGTTACATATTCAATTATTGCCGATGAACTGCACTTGATTACTGATAATAAGGCCCATCTATCCAGTCTGAACAGACAACAACAATAAGTACATCCTTCGAGCCGGAATTGAACCAGCGACCTAAGGATACCTGCATAATTTCTACTGGGAATCATCAGCCTACAGTCCTCCGCTCTACCAACTGAGCTATCGAAGGGAGCCAGAGACTCACACTTTTTCAGCGTATGTATCGAGGCTGAAACTGATGCCAAAACAAAGTTTGTTTTCCAAACACTCAACAATGCAAAGAGTCAAACATGAAAAACAGCCACCTCTCTTTGTCTCCGTACATGCTTGTTTAAAACTCTTGCAAAGTTGCAAAGTTACATATTCAATTATTGCCGATGAACTGCACTTGATTACTGATAATAAGGCCCATCTATCCAGTCTGAACAGACAACAACAATAAGTACATCCTTCGAGCCGGAATTCAACCAGCGACCTAAGGATACCTGCATATTTTCTACTGGGAATCATCAGCCTACAGTCCTCCGCTCTACCAACTGAGCTATCGAAGGGAGCCAGAGACTCACACTTTTTCAGCGTATGTATCGAGGCTGAAACTGATGCCAAAACAAAGTTTATTTTCCAAACACTCAACAATGCAAAGAGTCAAACATGAAAAACAGCCACCTCTCTTTGTCTCCGTACATGCTTGTTTAAAACTCTTGCAAAGTTGCAAAGTTACATATTCAATTATTGCCGATGAACTGCACTTGATTACTGATAATAAGGCCCATCTATCCAGTCTGAACAGACAACAACAATAAGTAGATCCTTCGAGCCGGAATTGAACCAGCGACCTAAGGATACCTGCATATTTTCTACTGGGAATCATCAGCCTACAGTCCTCCGCTCTACCAACTGAGCTATCGAAGGGAGCCAGAGACTCACACTTTTTCAGCGTATGTATCGAGGCTGAAACTGATGCCAAAACAAAGTTTGTTTTCCAAACACTCAACAATGCAAAGAGTCAAACATGAAAAACAGCCACCTCTCTTTGTCTCCGTACATGCTTGTTTAAAACTCTTGCAAAGTTGCAAAGTTACATATTCAATTATTGCCGATGAACTGCACTTGATTACTGATAATAAGGCCCATCTATCCAGTCTGAACAGACAACAACAATAAGTAGATCCTTCGAGCCGGAATTGAACCAGCGACCTAAGGATACCTGCATATTTTCTACTGGGAATCATCAGCCTACAGTCCTCCGCTCTACCAACTGAGCTATCGAAGGGAGCCAGAGACTCACACTTTTTCAGCGTATGTATCGAGGCTGAAACTGATGCCAAAACAAAGTTTGTTTTCCAAACACTCAACAATGCAAAGAGTCAAACATGAAAAACAGCCACCTCTCTTTGTCTCCGTACATGCTTGTTTAAAACTCTTGCAAAGTTACATATTCAATTATTGCCGATGAACTGCACTTGATTATTGATAATAAGGCCCATCTATCCAGTCTGAACAGACAACAATAAGTACATCCTTCGAGCCAGAATTGAACCAGCGACCTAAGGATACCTGCATATTTTCTACTGGGAATCATCAGCCTACAGTCCTCCGCTCTACCAACTGAGCTATCGAAGGGAGCCAGAGACTCACACTTTTTCAGCGTATGTATCGAGGCTGAAACTGATACCAAAACAAAGTTTGTTTTCCAAACACTCAACAATGCAAAGAGTCAAACATGAAACACAGCCACCTCTCTTTGTCTCCGTACATGCTTGTTTAAAACTCTTGCAAAGTTACATATTCAATTATTGCCGATGAACTGCACTTGATAATAAGGCCCATCTATCCAGTCTGAACAGACAACAACAATAAGTACATCCTTCGAGCCGGAATTGAACCAGCACCCTAAGGATACCTGCATATTTTCTACTGGGAATCATCAGCCTACAGTCCTCCGCTCTACCAACTGAGCTATCGAAGGGAGCCAGAGACTCACACTTTTTCAGCGTATGTATCGAGGCTGAAACTGATGCCAAAACAAAGTTTGTTTTCCAAACACTCAACAATGCAAAGAGTCAAACATGAAATACAGCCACCTCTCTTTGTCTCCGTACATGCTTGTTTAAAACTCTTGCAAAGTTACATATTCAATTATTGCCGATGAACTGCACTTGATTACTGATAATAAGTCCCATCTATCCAGTCTGAACAGACAACAACAATAAGTAGATCCTTCGAGCCGGAATTGAACCAACGACCTAAGGATACCTGCATATTTTCTACTGGGAATCATCAGCCTACAGTCCTCCGCTCTACCAACTGAGCTATCGAAGGGATCCAGAGACTCACACTTTTTCAGCGTATGTATCGAGGCTGAAACTGATGCCAAAACAAAGTTTGTTTTCCAAACACTCAACAATGCAAAGAGTCAAACATGAAATACAGCCACCTCTCTTTGTCTCCGTACATGCTTGTTTAAAACTCTTGCAAAGTTACATATTCAATTATTGCCGATGAACTGCACTTGATTACTGATAATAAGGCCCATCTATCCAGTCTGAACAGACAACAACAATAAGTAGATCCTTCGAGCCGGAATTGAACCAGCGACCTAAGGATACCTGCATATTTTCTACTGGGAATCATCAGCCTACAGTCCTCCGCTCTACCAACTGAGCTATCGAAGGGAGCCAGAGACTCACACTTTTTCAGCGTATGTATCGAGGCTGAAACTGATGCCAAAACAAAGTTTGTTTTCCAAACACTCAACAATGCAAAGAGTCAAACATGAAATACAGCCACCTCTCTTTGTCTCCGTACATGCTTGTTTAAAACTCTTGCAAAGTTACATATTCAATTATTGCCGATGAACTGCACTTGATAATAAGGCCCATCTATCCAGTCTGAACAGACAACAACAATAAGTACATCCTTCGAGCCGGAATTGAACCATCACCCTAAGGATACCTGCATATTTTCTACTGGGAATCATCAGCCTACAGTCCTCCGCTCTACCAACTGAGCTATCGAAGGGAGCCAGAGACTCACACTTTTTCAGCGTATGTATCGAGGCTGAAACTGATGCCAAAACAAAGTTTGTTTTCCAAACACTCAACAATGCAAAGAGTCAAACATGAAATACAGCCACCTCTCTTTGTCTCCGTACATGCTTGTTTAAAACTCTTGCAAAGTTACATATTCAATTATTGCCGATGAACTGCACTTGATAATAAGGCCCATCTATCCAGTCTGAACAGACAACAACAATAAGTACATCCTTCGAGCCGGAATTGAACCAGCACCCTAAGGATACCTGCATATTTTCTACTGGGAATCATCAGCCTACAGTCCTCCGCTCTACCAACTGAGCTATCGAAGGGAGCCAGAGACTCACACTTTTTCAGCGTATGTATCGAGGCTGAAACTGATGCCAAAACAAAGTTTGTTTTCCAAACACTCAACAATGCAAAGAGTCAAACATGAAATACAGCCACCTCTCTTTGTCTCCGTACATGCTTGTTTAAAACTATTGCAAAGTTACATATTCAATTATTGCCGATGAACTGCACTTGATTACTGATAATAAGGCCCATCTATCCAGTCTGAACAGACAACAACAATAAGTAGATCCTTCGAGCCGGAATTGAACCAGCGACCTAAGAATACCTGCATATTTTCTACTGGGAATCATCAGCCTACAGTCCTCCGCTCTACCAACTGAGCTATCGAAGGGAGCCAGAGACTCACACTTTTTCAGCGTATGTATCGAGGCTGAAACTGATGCCAAAACAAAGTTTGTTTTCCAAACACTCAACAATGCAAAGAGTCAAACATGAAATACAGCCACCTCTCTTTGTCTCCGTACATGCTTGTTTAAAACTCTTGCAAAGTTACATATTCAATTATTGCCGATGAACTGCACTTGATTACTGATAATAAGGCCCATCTATCCAGTCTGAACAGACAACAACAATAAGTACATCCTTCGAGCCGCAATTGAACCAGCGACCTAAGGATACCTGCATATTTTCTACTGGGAATCATCAGCCTACAGTCCTCCGCTCTACCAACTGAGCTATCGAAGGGAGCCAGAGACTCACACTTTTTCAGCGTATGTATCGAGGCTGAAACTGATGCCAAAACAAAGTTTGTTTTCCAAACACTCAACAATGCAAAGAGTCAAACATGAAAAACAGCCACCTCTCTTTGTCTCCGTACATGCTTGTTTAAAACTCTTGCAAAGTTACATATTCAATTATTGCCGATGAACTGCACTTGATTATTGATAATAAGGCCCATCTATCCAGTCTGAACAGACAACAATAAGTACATCCTTCGAGCCAGAATTGAACCAGCGACCTAAGGATACCTGCATATTTTCTACTGGGAATCATCAGCCTACAGTCCTCCGCTCTACCAACTGAGCTATCGAAGGGAGCCAGAGACTCACACTTTTTCAGCGTATGTATCGAGGCTGAAACTGATACCAAAACAAAGTTTGTTTTCCAAACACTCAACAATGCAAAGAGTCAAACATGAAACACAGCCACCTCTCTTTGTCTCCGTACATGCTTGTTTAAAACTCTTGCAAAGTTACATATTCAATTATTGCCGATGAACTGCACTTGATAATAAGGCCCATCTATCCAGTCTGAACAGACAACAACAATAAGTACATCCTTCGAGTCAGAATTGAACCAGCGACCTAAGGATACCTGCATATTTTCTACTGGGAATCATCAGCCTACAGTCCTCCGCTCTACCAACTGAGCTATCGAAGGGAGCCAGAGACTCACACTTTTTCAGCGTATGTATCGAGGCTTAAACTGATGCCAAAACAAAGTTTGTTTTCCAAACACTCAACAATGCAAAGAGTCAAACATGAAATACAGCCACCTCTCTTTGTCTCCGTACATGCTTGTTTAAAACTCTTGCAAAGTTACATATTCAATTATTGCCGATGAACTGCACTTGATAATAAGGCCCATCTATCCAGTCTGAACAGACAACAACAATAAGTACATCCTTCGAGCCGGAATTGAACCAGCACCCTAAGGATACCTGCATATTTTCTACTGGGAATCATCAACCTACAGTCCTCCGCTCTACCAACTGAGCTATCGAAGGGAGCCAGAGACTCACACTTTTTCAGCGTATGTATCGAGGCTGAAACTGATACCAAAACAAAGTTTGTTTTCCAAACACTCAACAATGCAAAGAGTCAAACATGAAACACAGCCACCTCTCTTTGTCTCCGTACATGCTTGTTTAAAACTCTTGCAAAGTTACATATTCAATTATTGCCGATGAACTGCACTTGATAATAAGGCCCATCTATCCAGTCTGAACAGACAACAACAATAAGTACATCCTTCGAGCCGGAATTGAACCAGCGACCTAAGGATACCTGCATATTTTCTACTGGGAATCATCAGCCTACAGTCCTCCGCTCTACCAACTGAGCTATCGAAGGGAGCCAGAGACTCACACTTTTTCAGCGTATGTATCGAGGCTGAAACTGATACCAAAACAAAGTTTGTTTTCCAAACACTCAACAATGCAAAGAGTCAAACATGAAACACAGCCACCTCTCTTTGTCTCCGTACATGCTTGTTTAAAACTCTTGCAAAGTTCCATATTCAATTATTGCCGATTAACTGCACTTGATTACTGATAATAAGGCCCATCTATCCAGTCTGAACAGACAACAACAATAAGTACATCCTTCGAGCCGGAATTGAACCAGCGACCTAAGGATACCTGCATATTTTCTACTGGGAATCATCAACCTACAGTCCTCCGCTCTACCAACTGAGCTATCGAAGGGAGCCAGAGACTCACACTTTTTCAGCGTATGTATCGAGGCTGAAACTGATGCCAAAACAAAGTTTGTTTTCCAAACACTCAACAATGCAAAGAGTCAAACATGAAATACAGCCACCTCTCTTTGTCTCCGTACATGCTTGTTTAAAACTCTTGCAAAGTTACATATTCAATTATTGCCGATGAACTGCACTTGATAATAAGGCCCATCTATCCAGTCTGAACAGACAACAACAATAAGTACATCCTTCGAGCCGGAATTGAACCAGCGACCTAAGGATACCTGCATATTTTCTACTGGGAATCATCAGCCTACAGTCCTCCGCTCTACCAACTGAGCTATCGAAGGGAGCCAGAGACTCACACTTTTTCAGCGTATGTATCGAGGCTGAAACTGATACCAAAACAAAGTTTGTTTTCCAAACACTCAACAATGCAAAGAGTCAAACATGAAACACAGCCACCTCTCTTTGTCTCCGTACATGCTTGTTTAAAACTCTTGCAAAGTTACATATTCAATTATTGCCGATTAACTGCACTTGATTACTGATAATAAGGCCCATCTATCCAGTCTGAACAGACAACAACAATAAGTACATCCTTCGAGCCGGAATTGAACCAGCGACCTAAGGATACCTGCATATTTTCTACTGGGAATCATCAACCTACAGTCCTCCGCTCTACCAACTGAGCTATCGAAGGGAGCCAGAGACTCACACTTTTTCAGCGTATGTATCGAGGCTGAAACTGATGCCAAAACAAAGTTTGTTTTCCAAACACTCAACAATGCAAAGAGTCAAACATGAAATACAGCCACCTCTCTTTGTCTCCGTACATGCTTGTTTAAAACTCTTGCAAAGTTACATATTCAATTATTGCCGATGAACTGCACTTGATTACTGATAATAAGGCCCATCTATCTAGTCTGAACAGACAACAACAATAAGTACATCCTTCGAGCCGGAATTGAACCAGCGACCTAAGGATACCTGCATATTTTCTACTGGGAATCATCAGCCTACAGTCCTCCGCTCTACCAACTGAGCTATCGAAGGGAGCCAGAGACTCACACTTTTTCAGCGTATGTATCGAGGCTGAAACTGATACCAAAACAAAGTTTGTTTTCCAAACACTCAACAATGCAAAGAGTCAAACATGAAACACAGCCACCTCTCTTTGTCTCCGTACATGCTTGTTTAAAACTCTTGCAAAGTTACATATTCAATTATTGCCAATGAACTGCACTTGATTACTGATAATAAGGCCCATCTATCAAGTCTGAACAGACAACAACAATAAGTACATCCTTCGAGCCGGAATTGAACCAGCGACCTAAGGATACCTGCATATTTTCTACTGGGAATCATCAGCCTACAGTCCTCCGCTCTACCAACTGAGCTATCGAAGGGAGCCAGAGACTCACACTTTTTCAGCGTATGTATCGAGGCTGAAACTGATGCCAAAACAAAGTTTGTTTTCCAAACACTCAACAATGCAAAGAGTCAAACATGAAACACAGCCACCTCTCTTTGTCTCCGTACATGCTTGTTTAAAACTCTTGCAAAGTTACATATTCAATTATTGCCGATGAACTGCACTTGATTACTGATAATAAGGCCCATCTATCCAGTCTGAACAGACAACAACAATAAGTACATCCTTCGAGCCGGAATTGAACCAGCGACCTAAGGATACCTGCATATTTTCTACTGGGAATCATCAGCCTACAGTCCTCCGCTCTTCCAACTGAGCTATCGAAGGGAGCCAGAGCCTCACACTTTTTCAGCGTATGTATCGAGGCTGAAACTGATGCCAAAACAAAGTTTGTTTTCCAAACACTCAACAATGCAAAGAGTCAAACATGAAACACAGCCACCTCTCTTTGTCTCCGTACATGCTTGTTTAAAACTCTTGCAAAGTTACATATTCAATTATTGCCAATGAACTGCACTTGATTACTGATAATAAGGCCCATCTATCAAGTCTGAACAGACAACAACAATAAGTACATCCTTCGAGCCGGAATTGAACCAGCGACCTAAGGATACCTGCATATTTTCTACTGGGAATCATCAACCTACAGTCCTCCGCTCTACCAACTGAGCTATCGAAGGGAGCCAGAGACTCACACTTTTTCAGCGTATGTATCGAGGCTGAAACTGATGCCAAAACAAAGTTTGTTTTCCAAACACTCAACAATGCAAAGAGTCAAACATGAAATACAGCCACCTCTCTTTGTCTCCGTACATGCTTGTTTAAAACTCTTGCAAAGTTACATATTCAATTATTGCCGATGAACTGCACTTGATTACTGATAATAAGGCCCATCTATCTAGTCTGAACAGACAACAACAATAAGTACATCCTTCGAGCCGGAATTGAACCAGCGACCTAAGGATACCTGCATATTTTCTACTGGGAATCATCAGCCTACAGTCCTCCGCTCTACCAACTGAGCTATCGAAGGGAGCCAGAGACTCACACTTTTTCAGCGTATGTATCGAGGCTGAAACTGATACCAAAACAAAGTTTGTTTTCCAAACACTCAACAATGCAAAGAGTCAAACATGAAACACAGCCACCTCTCTTTGTCTCCGTACATGCTTGTTTAAAACTCTTGCAAAGTTACATATTCAATTATTGCCGATTAACTGCACTTGATTACTGATAATAAGGCCCATCTATCCAGTCTGAACAGACAACAACAACAAGTACATCCTTCGAGCCGGAATTGAACCAGCGACCTAAGGATACCTGCATATTTTCTACTGGGAATCATCAGCCTACAGTCCTCCGCTCTACCAACTGAGCTATCGAAGGGAGCCAGAGACTGACACTTTTTCAGCGTATGTATCGAGGCTGAAACTGATGCCAAAACAAAGTTTGTTTTCCAAACACTCAACAATGCAAAGAGTCAAACATGAAAAACAGCCACCTCTCTTTGTCTCCGTACATGCTTGTTTAAAACTCTTGCAAAGTTACATATTCAATTATTGCCGATGAACTGCACTTGATTATTGATAATAAGGCCCATCTATCCAGTCTGAACAGACAACAATAAGTACATCCTTCGAGCCAGAATTGAACCAGCGACCTAAGGATACCTGCATATTTTCTACTGGGAATCATCAGCCTACAGTCCTCCGCTCTACCAACTGAGCTATCGAAGGGAGCCAGAGACTCACACTTTTTCAGCGTATGTATCGAGGCTGAAACTGATGCCAAAACAAAGTTTGTTTTCCAAACACTCAACAATGCAAAGAGTCAAACATGAAAAACAGCCACCTCTCTTTGTCTCCGTACATGCTTGTTTAAAACTCTTGCAAAGTTACATATTCAATTATTGCCGATGAACTGCACTTGATTACTGATAATAAGGCCCATCTATCCAGTCTGAACAGACAACAACAATAAGTACATCCTTCGAGCCGGAATTGAACCAGCGACCTAAGGATACCTGCATATTTTCTACTGGGAATCATCAGCCTACAGTCCTCCGCTCTACCAACTGAGCTATCGAAGGGAGCCAGAGACTCACACTTTTTCAGCGTATGTATCGAGGCTGAAACTGATGCCAAAACAAAGTTTGTTTTCCAAACACTCAACAATGCAAAGAGTCAAACATGAAATACAGCCACCTCTCTTTGTCTCCGTACATGCTTGTTTAAAACTCTTGCAAAGTTACATATTCAATTATTGCCGATTAACTGCACTTGATTACTGATAATAAGGCCCATCTATCCAGTCTGAACAGACAACAACAATAAGTACATCCTTCGAGCCGGAATTGAACCAGCGACCTAAGGATACCTGCATATTTTCTACTGGGAATCATCAACCTACAGTCCTCCGCTCTACCAACTGAGCTATCGAAGGGAGCCAGAGACTCACACTTTTTCAGCGTATGTATCGAGGCTGAAACTGATGCCAAAACAAAGTTTGTTTTCCAAACACTCAACAATGCAAAGAGTCAAACATGAAATACAGCCACCTCTCTTTGTCTCCGTACATGCTTGTTTAAAACTCTTGCAAAGTTACATATTCAATTATTGCCGATGAACTGCACTTGATTACTGATAATAAGGCCCATCTATCTAGTCTGAACAGACAACAACAATAAGTACATCCTTCGAGCCGGAATTGAACCAGCAACCTAAGGATACCTGCATATTTTCTACTGGGAATCATCAGCCTACAGTCCTCCGCTCTACCAACTGAGCTATCGAAGGGAGCCAGAGACTCACACTTTTTCAGCGTATGTATCGAGGCTGAAACTGATGCCAAAACAAAGTTTGTTTTCCAAGCACTCAACAATGCAAAGAGTCAAACATGAAAAACAGCCACCTCTCTTTGTCTCCGTACATGCTTGTTTAAAACTCTTGCAAAGTTACATATTCAATTATTGCCGATGAACTGCACTTGATAATAAGGCCCATCTATCCAGTCTGAACAGACAACAACAATAAGTACATCCTTCGAGCCGGAATTGAACCAGCGACCTAAGGATACCTGCATATTTTCTACTGGGAATCATCAGCCTACAGTCCTCCGCTCTACCAACTGAGCTATCGAAGGGAGCCAGAGACTCACACTTTTTCAGCGTATGTATCGAGGCTGAAACTGATGCCAAAACAAAGTTTGTTTTCCAAACACTCAACAATGCAAAGAGTCAAACATGAAATACAGCCACCTCTCTTTGTCTCCGTACATGCTTGTTTAAAACTCTTGCAAAGTTACATATTCAATTATTGCCGATTAACTGCACTTGATTACTGATAATAAGGCCCATCTATCCAGTCTGAACAGACAACAACAATAAGTACATCCTTCGAGCCGGAATTGAACCAGCGACCTAAGGATACCTGCATATTTTCTACTGGGAATCATCAACCTACAGTCCTCCGCTCTACCAACTGAGCTATCGAAGGGAGCCAGAGACTCACACTTTTTCAGCGTATGTATCGAGGCTGAAACTGATGCCAAAACAAAGTTTGTTTTCCAAACACTCAACAATGCAAAGAGTCAAACATGAAATACAGCCACCTCTCTTTGTCTCCGTACATGCTTGTTTAAAACTCTTGCAAAGTTACATATTCAATTATTGCCGATGAACTGCACTTGATTACTGATAATAAGGCCCATCTATCTAGTCTGAACAGACAACAACAATAAGTACATCCTTCGAGCCGGAATTGAACCAGCAACCTAAGGATACCTGCATATTTTCTACTGGGAATCATCAGCCTACAGTCCTCCGCTCTACCAACTGAGCTATCGAAGGGAGCCAGAGACTCACACTTTTTCAGCGTATGTATCGAGGCTGAAACTGATGCCAAAACAAAGTTTGTTTTCCAAGCACTCAACAATGCAAAGAGTCAAACATGAAAAACAGCCACCTCTCTTTGTCTCCGTACATGCTTGTTTAAAACTCTTGCAAAGTTACATATTCAATTATTGCCGATGAACTGCACTTGATAATAAGGCCCATCTATCCAGTCTGAACAGACAACAACAATAAGTACATCCTTCGAGCCGGAATTGAACCAGCGACCTAAGGATACCTGCATATTTTCTACTGGGAATCATCAGCCTACAGTCCTCCGCTCTACCAACTGAGCTATCGAAGGGAGCCAGAGACTCACACTTTTTCAGCGTATGTATCGAGGCTGAAACTGATACCAAAACAAAGTTTGTTTTCCAAACACTCAACAATGCAAAGAGTCAAACATGAAACACAGCCACCTCTCTTTGTCTCCGTACATGCTTGTTTAAAACTCTTGCAAAGTTACATATTCAATTATTGCCAATGAACTGCACTTGATTACTGATAATAAGGCCCATCTATCAAGTCTGAACAGACAACAACAATAAGTACATCCTTCGAGCTGGAATTGAACCAGCGACCTAAGGATACCTGCATATTTTCTACTGGGAATCATCAGCCTACAGTCCTCCGCTCTACCAACTGAGCTATCGAAGGGAGCCAGAGACTCACACTTTTTCAGCGTATGTATCGAGGCTGAAACTGATGCCAAAACAAAGTTTGTTTTCCAAGCACTCAACAATGCAAAGAGTCAAACATGAAACACAGCCACCTCTCTTTGTCTCCGTACATGCTTGTTTAAAACTCTTGCAAAGTTACATATTCAATTATTGCCGATTAACTGCACTTGATTACTGATAATAAGGCCCATCTATCCAGTCTGAACAGACAACAACAACAAGTACATCCTTCGAGCCGGAATTGAACCAGCGACCTAAGGATACCTGCATATTTTCTACTGGGAATCATCAGCCTACAGTCCTCCGCTCTACCAACTGAGCTATCGAAGGGAGCCAGAGACTGACACTTTTTCAGCGTATGTATCGAGGCTGAAACTGATGCCAAAACAAAGTTTGTTTTCCAAACACTCAACAATGCAAAGAGTCAAACATGAAAAACAGCCACCTCTCTTTGTCTCCGTACATGCTTGTTTAAAACTCTTGCAAAGTTACATATTCAATTATTGCCGATGAACTGCACTTGATTATTGATAATAAGGCCCATCTATCCAGTCTGAACAGACAACAATAAGTACATCCTTCGAGCCAGAATTGAACCAGCGACCTAAGGATACCTGCATATTTTCTACTGGGAATCATCAGCCTACAGTCCTCCGCTCTACCAACTGAGCTATCGAAGGGAGCCAGAGACTCACACTTTTTCAGCGTATGTATCGAGGCTGAAACTGATGCCAAAACAAAGTTTGTTTTCCAAACACTCAACAATGCAAAGAGTCAAACATGAAAAACAGCCACCTCTCTTTGTCTCCGTACATGCTTGTTTAAAACTCTTGCAAAGTTACATATTCAATTATTGCCGATGAACTGCACTTGATTACTGATAATAAGGCCCATCTATCCAGTCTGAACAGACAACAACAATAAGTACATCCTTCGAGCCGGAATTGAACCAGCGACCTAAGGATACCTGCATATTTTCTACTGGGAATCATCAGCCTACAGTCCTCCGCTCTACCAACTGAGCTATCGAAGGGAGCCAGAGACTCACACTTTTTCAGCGTATGTATCGAGGCTGAAACTGATGCCAAAACAAAGTTTGTTTTCCAAACACTCAACAATGCAAAGAGTCAAACATGAAATACAGCCACCTCTCTTTGTCTCCGTACATGCTTGTTTAAAACTCTTGCAAAGTTACATATTCAATTATTGCCGATTAACTGCACTTGATTACTGATAATAAGGCCCATCTATCCAGTCTGAACAGACAACAACAATAAGTACATCCTTCGAGCCGGAATTGAACCAGCGACCTAAGGATACCTGCATATTTTCTACTGGGAATCATCAGCCTACAGTCCTCCGCTCTACCAACTGAGCTATCGAAGGGAGCCAGAGACTCACACTTTTTCAGCGTATGTATCGAGGCTGAAACTGATGCCAAAACAAAGTTTGTTTTCCAAGCACTCAACAATGCAAAGAGTCAAACATGAAAAACAGCCACCTCTCTTTGTCTCCGTACATGCTTGTTTAAAACTCTTGCAAAGTTACATATTCAATTATTGCCGATGAACTGCACTTGATAATAAGGCCCATCTATCCAGTCTGAACAGACAACAACAATAAGTACATCCTTCGAGCCGGAATTGAACCAGCGACCTAAGGATACCTGCATATTTTCTACTGGGAATCATCAGCCTACAGTCCTCCGCTCTACCAACTGAGCTATCGAAGGGAGCCAGAGACTCACACTTTTTCAGCGTATGTATCGAGGCTGAAACTGATGCCAAAACAAAGTTTGTTTTCCAAGCACTCAACAATGCAAAGAGTCAAACATGAAACACAGCCACCTCTCTTTGTCTCCGTACATGCTTGTTTAAAACTCTTGCAAAGTTACATATTCAATTATTGCCGATTAACTGCACTTGATTACTGATAATAAGGCCCATCTATCAAGTCTGAACAGACAACAACAATAAGTACATCCTTCGAGCTGGAATTGAACCAGCGACCTAAGGATACCTGCATATTTTCTACTGGGAATCATCAGCCTACAGTCCTCCGCTCTACCAACTGAGCTATCGAAGGGAGCCAGAGACTCACACTTTTTCAGCGTATGTATCGAGGCTGAAACTGATGCCAAAACAAAGTTTGTTTTCCAAGCACTCAACAATGCAAAGAGTCAAACATGAAACACAGCCACCTCTCTTTGTCTCCGTACATGCTTGTTTAAAACTCTTGCAAAGTTACATATTCAATTATTGCCGATTAACTGCACTTGATTACTGATAATAAGGCCCATCTATCCAGTCTGAACAGACAACAACAACAAGTACATCCTTCGAGCCGGAATTGAACCAGCGACCTAAGGATACCTGCATATTTTCTACTGGGAATCATCAGCCTACAGTCCTCCGCTCTACCAACTGAGCTATCGAAGGGAGCCAGAGACTGACACTTTTTCAGCGTATGTATCGAGGCTGAAACTGATGCCAAAACAAAGTTTGTTTTCCAAACACTCAACAATGCAAAGAGTCAAACATGAAAAACAGCCACCTCTCTTTGTCTCCGTACATGCTTGTTTAAAACTCTTGCAAAGTTACATATTCAATTATTGCCGATGAACTGCACTTGATTATTGATAATAAGGCCCATCTATCCAGTCTGAACAGACAACAATAAGTACATACTTCGAGCCAGAATTGAACCAGCGACCTAAGGATACCTGCATATTTTCTACTGGGAATCATCAGCCTACAGTCCTCCGCTCTACCAACTGAGCTATCGAAGGGAGCCAGAGACTCACACTTTTTCAGCGTATGTATCGAGGCTGAAACTGATGCCAAAACAAAGTTTGTTTTCCAAACACTCAACAATGCAAAGAGTCAAACATGAAAAACAGCCACCTCTCTTTGTCTCCGTACATGCTTGTTTAAAACTCTTGCAAAGTTACATATTCAATTATTGCCGATGAACTGCACTTGATTACTGATAATAAGGCCCATCTATCCAGTCTGAACAGACAACAACAATAAGTACATCCTTCGAGCCGGAATTGAACCAGCGACCTAAGGATACCTGCATATTTTCTACTGGGAATCATCAGCCTACAGTCCTCCGCTCTACCAACTGAGCTATCGAAGGGAGCCAGAGACTCACACTTTTTCAGCGTATGTATCGAGGCTGAAACTGATGCCAAAACAAAGTTTGTTTTCCAAACACTCAACAATGCAAAGAGTCAAACATGAAACACAGCCACCTCTCTTTGTCTCCGTACATGCTTGTTTAAAACTCTTGCAAAGTTACATATTCAATTATTGCCGATTAACTGCACTTGATTACTGATAATAAGGCCCATCTATCCAGTCTGAACAGACAACAACAATAAGTACATCCTTCGAGCCGGAATTGAACCAGCGACCTAAGGATACCTGCATATTTTCTACTGGGAATCATCAACCTACAGTCCTCCGCTCTACCAACTGAGCTATCGAAGGGAGCCAGAGACTCACACTTTTTCAGCGTATGTATCGAGGCTGAAACTGATGCCAAAACAAAGTTTGTTTTCCAAACACTCAACAATGCAAAGAGTCAAACATGAAATACAGCCACCTCTCTTTGTCTCCGTACATGCTTGTTTAAAACTCTTGCAAAGTTACATATTCAATTATTGCCGATGAACTGCACTTGATTACTGATAATAAGGCCCATCTATCTAGTCTGAACAGACAACAACAATAAGTACATCCTTCGAGCCGGAATTGAACCAGCAACCTAAGGATACCTGCATATTTTCTACTGGGAATCATCAGCCTACAGTCCTCCGCTCTACCAACTGAGCTATCGAAGGGAGCCAGAGACTCACACTTTTTCAGCGTATGTATCGAGGCTGAAACTGATGCCAAAACAAAGTTTGTTTTCCAAGCACTCAACAATGCAAAGAGTCAAACATGAAAAACAGCCACCTCTCTTTGTCTCCGTACATGCTTGTTTAAAACTCTTGCAAAGTTACATATTCAATTATTGCCGATGAACTGCACTTGATAATAAGGCCCATCTATCCAGTCTGAACAGACAACAACAATAAGTACATCCTTCGAGCCGGAATTGAACCAGCGACCTAAGGATACCTGCATATTTTCTACTGGGAATCATCAGCCTACAGTCCTCCGCTCTACCAACTGAGCTATCGAAGGGAGCCAGAGACTCACACTTTTTCAGCGTATGTATCGAGGCTGAAACTGATGCCAAAACAAAGTTTGTTTTCCAAGCACTCAACAATGCAAAGAGTCAAACATGAAACACAGCCACCTCTCTTTGTCTCCGTACATGCTTGTTTAAAACTCTTGCAAAGTTACATATTCAATTATTGCCGATTAACTGCACTTGATTACTGATAATAAGGCCCATCTATCAAGTCTGAACAGACAACAACAATAAGTACATCCTTCGAGCTGGAATTGAACCAGCGACCTAAGGATACCTGCATATTTTCTACTGGGAATCATCAGCCTACAGTCCTCCGCTCTACCAACTGAGCTATCGAAGGGAGCCAGAGACTCACACTTTTTCAGCGTATGTATCGAGGCTGAAACTGATGCCAAAACAAAGTTTGTTTTCCAAGCACTCAACAATGCAAAGAGTCAAACATGAAACACAGCCACCTCTCTTTGTCTCCGTACATGCTTGTTTAAAACTCTTGCAAAGTTACATATTCAATTATTGCCGATTAACTGCACTTGATTACTGATAATAAGGCCCATCTATCCAGTCTGAACAGACAACAACAACAAGTACATCCTTCGAGCCGGAATTGAACCAGCGACCTAAGGATACCTGCATATTTTCTACTGGGAATCATCAGCCTACAGTCCTCCGCTCTACCAACTGAGCTATCGAAGGGAGCCAGAGACTGACACTTTTTCAGCGTATGTATCGAGGCTGAAACTGATGCCAAAACAAAGTTTGTTTTCCAAACACTCAACAATGCAAAGAGTCAAACATGAAAAACAGCCACCTCTCTTTGTCTCCGTACATGCTTGTTTAAAACTCTTGCAAAGTTACATATTCAATTATTGCCGATGAACTGCACTTGATTATTGATAATAAGGCCCATCTATCCAGTCTGAACAGACAACAATAAGTACATCCTTCGAGCCAGAATTGAACCAGCGACCTAAGGATACCTGCATATTTTCTACTGGGAATCATCAGCCTACAGTCCTCCGCTCTACCAACTGAGCTATCGAAGGGAGCCAGAGACTCACACTTTTTCAGCGTATGTATCGAGGCTGAAACTGATGCCAAAACAAAGTTTGTTTTCCAAACACTCAACAATGCAAAGAGTCAAACATGAAAAACAGCCACCTCTCTTTGTCTCCGTACATGCTTGTTTAAAACTCTTGCAAAGTTACATATTCAATTATTGCCGATGAACTGCACTTGATTACTGATAATAAGGCCCATCTATCCAGTCTGAACAGACAACAACAATAAGTACATCCTTCGAGCCGGAATTGAACCAGCGACCTAAGGATACCTGCATATTTTCTACTGGGAATCATCAGCCTACAGTCCTCCGCTCTACCAACTGAGCTATCGAAGGGAGCCAGAGACTCACACTTTTTCAGCGTATGTATCGAGGCTGAAACTGATGCCAAAACAAAGTTTGTTTTCCAAACACTCAACAATGCAAAGAGTCAAACATGAAACACAGCCACCTCTCTTTGTCTCCGTACATGCTTGTTTAAAACTCTTGCAAAGTTACATATTCAATTATTGCCGATTAACTGCACTTGATTACTGATAATAAGGCCCATCTATCCAGTCTGAACAGACAACAACAATAAGTACATCCTTCGAGCCGGAATTGAACCAGCGACCTAAGGATACCTGCATATTTTCTACTGGGAATCATCAGCCTACAGTCCTCCGCTCTACCAACTGAGCTATCGAAGGGAGCCAGAGACTCACACTTTTTCAGCGTATGTATCGAGGCTGAAACTGATGCCAAAACAAAGTTTGTTTTCCAAACACTCAACAATGCAAAGAGTCAAACATGAAAAACAGCCACCTCTCTTTGTCTCCGTACATGCTTGTTTAAAACTCTTGCAAAGTTACATATTCAATTATTGCCGATGAACTGCACTTGATTATTGATAATAAGGCCCATCTATCCAGTCTGAACAGACAACAACAATAAGTACATCCTTCGAGCCGGAATAGAACCAGCGACCTAAGGATACCTGCATATTTTCTACTGGGAATCATCAGCCTACAGTCCTCCGCTCTACCAACTGAGCTATCGAAGGGAGCCAGAGACTCACACTTTTTCAGCGTATGTATCGAGGCTGAAACTGATGCCAAAACAAAGTTTGTTTTCCAAACACTCAACAATGCAAAGAGTCAAACATGAAACACAGACACCTCTCTTTGTCTCCGTACATGCTTGTTTAAAACTCTTGCAAAGTTACATTTTCAATTATTGCCGATTAACTGCACTTGATTACTGATAATAAGGCCCATCTATCCAGTCTGAACAGACAACAACAATAAGTACATCCTTCGAGCCGGAATTGAACCAGCGACCTAAGGATACCTGCATATTTTCTACTGGGAATCATCAACCTACAGTCCTCCGCTCTACCAACTGAGCTATCGAAGGGAGCCAGAGACTCACACTTTTTCAGCGTATGTATCGAGGCTGAAACTGATGCCAAAACAAAGTTTGTTTTCCAAACACTCAACAATGCAAAGAGTCAAACATGAAATACAGCCACCTCTCTTTGTCTCCGTACATGCTTGTTTAAAACTCTTGCAAAGTTACATATTCAATTATTGCCGATGAACTGCACTTGATTACTGATAATAAGGCCCATCTATCTAGTCTGAACAGACAACAACAATAAGTACATCCTTCGAGCCGGAATTGAACCAGCAACCTAAGGATACCTGCATATTTTCTACTGGGAATCATCAGCCTACAGTCCTCCGCTCTACCAACTGAGCTATCGAAGGGAGCCAGAGACTCACACTTTTTCAGCGTATGTATCGAGGCTGAAACTGATGCCAAAACAAAGTTTGTTTTCCAAACACTCAACAATGCAAAGAGTCAAACATGAAAAACAGCCACCTCTCTTTGTCTCCGTACATGCTTGTTTAAAACTCTTGCAAAGTTACATATTCAATTATTGCCGATGAACTGCACTTGATTATTGATAATAAGGCCCATCTATCCAGTCTGAACAGACAACAATAAGTACATCCTTCGAGCCGGAATTGAACCAGCGACCTAAGGATACCTGCATATTTTCTACTGGGAATCATCAGCCTACAGTCCTCCGCTCTACCAACTGAGCTATCGAAGGGAGCCAGAGACTCATACTTTTTCAGCGTATGTATCGAGGCTGAAACTGATGCCAAAACAAAGTTTGTTTTCCAAACACTCAACAATGCAAAGAGTCAAACATGAAATACAGCCACCTCTCTTTGTCTCCGTACATGCTTGTTTAAAACTCTTGCAAAGTTACATATTCAATTATTGCCGATGAACTGCACTTGATAATAAGGCCCATCTATCCAGTCTGAACAGACAACAACAATAAGTACATCCTTCGAGCCGGAATTGAACCAGCGACCTAAGGATACCTGCATATTTTCTACTGGGAATCATCAGCCTACAGTCCTCCGCTCTACCAACTGAGCTATCGAAGGGAGCCAGAGACTCACACTTTTTCAGCGTATGTATCGAGGCTGAAACTGATGCCAAAACAAAGTTTGTTTTCCAAACACTCAACAATGCAAAGAGTCAAACATGAAATACAGCCACCTCTCTTTGTCTCCGTACATGCTTGTTTAAAACTCTTGCAAAGTTACATATTCAATTATTGCCGATGAACTGCACTTGATTATTGATAATAAGGCCCATCTATCCAGTCTGAACAGACAACAATAAGTACATCCTTCGAGCCAGAATTGAACCAGCGACCTAAGGATACCTGCATATTTTCTACTGGGAATCATCAGCCTACAGTCCTCCGCTCTACCAACTGAGCTATCGAAGGGAGCCAGAGACTCACACTTTTTCAGCGTATGTATCGAGGCTGAAACTGATGCCAAAACAAAGTTTGTTTTCCAAACACTCAACAATGCAAAGAGTCAAACATGAAAAACAGCCACCTCTCTTTGTCTCCGTACATGCTTGTTTAAAACTCTTGCAAAGTTACATATTCAATTATTGCCGATGAACTGCACTTGATTACTGATAATAAGGCCCATCTATCCAGTCTGAACAGACAACAACAATAAGTACATCCTTCGAGCCGGAATTGAACCAGCGACCTAAGGATACCTGCATATTTTCTACTGGGAATCATCAGCCTACAGTCCTCCGCTCTACCAACTGAGCTATCGAAGGGAGCCAGAGACTCACACTTTTTCAGCGTATGTATCGAGGCTGAAACTGATGCCAAAACAAAGTTTGTTTTCCAAACACTCAACAATGCAAAGAGTCAAACATGAAACACAGCCACCTCTCTTTGTCTCCGTACATGCTTGTTTAAAACTCTTGCAAAGTTACATATTCAATTATTGCCGATTAACTGCACTTGATTACTGATAATAAGGCCCATCTATCCAGTCTGAACAGACAACAACAATAAGTACATCCTTCGAGCCGGAATTGAACCAGCGACCTAAGGATACCTGCATATTTTCTACTGGGAATCATCAGCCTACAGTCCTCCGCTCTACCAACTGAGCTATCGAAGGGAGCCAGAGACTCACACTTTTTCAGCGTATGTATCGAGGCTGAAACTGATGCCAAAACAAAGTTTGTTTTCCAAACACTCAACAATGCAAAGAGTCAAACATGAAAAACAGCCACCTCTCTTTGTCTCCGTACATGCTTGTTTAAAACTCTTGCAAAGTTACATATTCAATTATTGCCGATGAACTGCACTTGATTATTGATAATAAGGCCCATCTATCCAGTCTGAACAGACAACAACAATAAGTACATCCTTCGAGCCGGAATAGAACCAGCGACCTAAGGATACCTGCATATTTTCTACTGGGAATCATCAGCCTACAGTCCTCCGCTCTACCAACTGAGCTATCGAAGGGAGCCAGAGACTCACACTTTTTCAGCGTATGTATCGAGGCTGAAACTGATGCCAAAACAAAGTTTGTTTTCCAAACACTCAACAATGCAAAGAGTCAAACATGAAACACAGCCACCTCTCTTTGTCTCCGTACATGCTTGTTTAAAACTCTTGCAAAGTTACATATTCAATTATTGCCGATTAACTGCACTTGATTACTGATAATAAGGCCCATCTATCCAGTCTGAACAGACAACAACAATAAGTACATCCTTCGAGCCGGAATTGAACCAGCGACCTAAGGATACCTGCATATTTTCTACTGGGAATCATCAGCCTACAGTCCTCCGCTCTACCAACTGAGCTATCGAAGGGAGCCAGAGACTCACACTTTTTCAGCGTATGTATCGAGGCTGAAACTGATGCCAAAACAAAGTTACATATGCAATTATTGCCGATGAACTGCACTTGATTACTGATAATAAGGCCCATCTATCCAGTCTGAACAGACAACAACAATAAGTACATCCTTCGAGCCGGAATTGAACCAGCGACCTAAGGATACCTGCATATTTTCTACTGGGAATCATCAGCCTACAGTCCTCCGCTCTACCAACTGAGCTATCGAAGGGAGCCAGAAATCCACACTTTTTCAGCGTATGTATCGAGGCTGAAACTGATGCCAAAACAAAGTTTGTTTTCCAAACACTCAACAATGCAAAGAGTCAAACATGAAAAACAGCCACCTCTCTTTGTCTCCGTACATGCTTGTTTAAAACTCTTGCAAAGTTACATATTCAATTATTGCCGATTAACTGCACTTGATTACTGATAATAAGGCCCATCTATCCAGTCTGAACAGACAACAACAATAAGTACATCCTTCGAGCCGGAATTGAACCAGCGACCTAAGGATACCTGCATATTTTCTACTGGGAATCATCAGCCTACAGTCCTCCGCTCTACCAACTGAGCTATCGAAGGGAGCCAGAGACTCACACTTTTTCAGCGTATGTATCGAGGCTGAAACTGATGCCAAAACAAAGTTTGTTTTCCAAACACTCAACAATGCAAAGAGTCAAACATGAAAAACAGCCACCTCTCTTTGTCTCCGTACATGCTTGTTTAAAACTCTTGCAAAGTTACATATTCAATTATTGCCGATGAACTGCACTTGATTATTGATAATAAGGCCCATCTATCCAGTCTGAACAGACAACAATAAGTACATCCTTCGAGCCAGAATTGAACCAGCGACCTAAGGATACCTGCATATTTTCTACTGGGAATCATCAGCCTACAGTCCTCCGCTCTACCAACTGAGCTATCGAAGGGAGCCAGAGACTCACACTTTTTCAGCGTATGTATCGAGGCTGAAACTGATACCAAAACAAAGTTTGTTTTCCAAACACTCAACAATGCAAAGAGTCAAACATGAAACACAGCCACCTCTCTTTGTCTCCGTACATGCTTGTTTAAAACTCTTGCAAAGTTACATATTCAATTATTGCCGATGAACTGCACTTGATTACTGATAATAAGGCCCATCTATCCAGTCTGAACAGACAACAACAATAAGTACATCCTTCGAGCCGGAATTGAACCAGCGACCTAAGGATACCTGCATATTTTCTACTGGGAATCATCAGCCTACAGTCCTCCGCTCTACCAACTGAGCTATCGAAGGGAGCCAGAGACTCACACTTTTTCAGCGTATGTATCGAGGCTGAAACTGATGCCAAAACAAAGTTTGTTTTCCAAACACTCAACAATGCAAAGAGTCAAACATGAAACACAGCCACCTCTCTTTGTCTCCGTACATGCTTGTTTAAAACTCTTGCAAAGTTACATATTCAATTATTGCCGATGAACTGCACTTGATTATTGATAATAAGGCCCATCTATCCAGTCTGAACAGACAACAATAAGTACATCCTTCGAGCCAGAATTGAACCAGCGACCTAAGGATACCTGCATATTTTCTACTGGGAATCATCAGCCTACAGTCCTCCGCTCTACCAGCTGAGCTATCGAAGGGAGCCAGAGACTCACACTTTTTCAGCGTATGTATCGAGGCTGAAACTGATACCAAAACAAAGTTTGTTTTCCAAACACTCAACAATGCAAAGAGTCAAACATGAAACACAGCCACCTCTCTTTGTCTCCGTACATGCTTGTTTAAAACTCTTGCAAAGTTACATATTCAATTATTGCCGATGAACTGCACTTGATTACTGATAATAAGGCCCATCTATCCAGTCTGAACAGACAACAACAATAAGTACATCCTTCGAGCCGGAATTGAACCAGCGACCTAAGGATACCTGCATATTTTCTACTGGGAATCATCAGCCTACAGTCCTCCGCTCTACCAACTGAGCTATCGAAGGGAGCCAGAGACTCACACTTTTTCAGCGTATGTATCGAGGCTGAAACTGATGCCAAAAAAAAAGTTTGTTTTCCAAACACTCAACAATGCAAAGAGTCAAACATGAAACACAGCCACCTCTCTTTGTCTCCGTACATGCTTGTTTAAAACTCTTGCAAAGTTACATATTCAATTATTGCCGATTAACTGCACTTGATTACTGATAATAAGGCCCATCTATCCAGTCTGAACAGACAACAACAATAAGTACATCCTTCGAGCCGGAATTGAACCAGCGACCTAAGGATACCTGCATATTTTCTACTGGGAATCATCAGCCTACAGTCCTCCGCTCTACCAACTGAGCTATCGAAGGGAGCCAGAGACTCACACTTTTTCAGCGTATGTATCGAGGCTGAAACTGATGCCAAAACAAAGTTTGTTTTCCAAACACTCAACAATGCAAAGAGTCAAACATGAAACACAGCCACCTCTCTTTGTCTCCGTACATGCTTGTTTAAAACTCTTGCAAAGTTACATATTCAATTATTGCCGATGAACTGCACTTGATTACTGATAATAAGGCCCATCTATCCAGTCTGAACAGACAACAACAACAAGTACATCCTTCGAGCCGGAATTGAACCAGCGACCTAAGGATACCTGCATATTTTCTACTGGGAATCATCAGCCTACAGTCCTCCGCTCTACCAACTGAGCTATCGAAGGGAGCCAGAGACTGACACTTTTTCAGCGTATGTATCGAGGCTGAAACTGATGCCAAAACAAAGTTTGTTTTCCAAACACTCAACAATGCAAAGAGTCAAACATGAAAAACAGCCACCTCTCTTTGTCTCCGTACATGCTTGTTTAAAACTCTTGCAAAGTTACATATTCAATTATTGCCGATGAACTGCACTTGATTATTGATAATAAGGCCCATCTATCCAGTCTGAACAGACAACAATAAGTACATCCTTCGAGCCAGAATTGAACCAGCGACCTAAGGATACCTGCATATTTTCTACTGGGAATCATCAGCCTACAGTCCTCCGCTCTACCAACTGAGCTATCGAAGGGAGCCAGAGACTCACACTTTTTCAGCGTATGTATCGAGGCTGAAACTGATGCCAAAACAAAGTTTGTTTTCCAAACACTCAACAATGCAAAGAGTCAAACATGAAAAACAGCCACCTCTCTTTGTCTCCGTACATGCTTGTTTAAAACTCTTGCAAAGTTACATATTCAATTATTGCCGATGAACTGCACTTGATTACTGATAATAAGGCCCATCTATCCAGTCTGAACAGACAACAACAATAAGTACATCCTTCGAGCCGGAATTGAACCAGCGACCTAAGGATACCTGCATATTTTCTACTGGGAATCATCAGCCTACAGTCCTCCGCTCTACCAACTGAGCTATCGAAGGGAGCCAGAGACTCACACTTTTTCAGCGTATGTATCGAGGCTGAAACTGATGCCAAAACAAAGTTTGTTTTCCAAACACTCAACAATGCAAAGAGTCAAACATGAAACACAGCCACCTCTCTTTGTCTCCGTACATGCTTGTTTAAAACTCTTGCAAAGTTACATATTCAATTATTGCCGATTAACTGCACTTGATTACTGATAATAAGGCCCATCTATCCAGTCTGAACAGACAACAACAATAAGTACATCCTTCGAGCCGGAATTGAACCAGCGACCTAAGGATACCTGCATATTTTCTACTGGGAATCATCAGCCTACAGTCCTCCGCTCTACCAACTGAGCTATCGAAGGGAGCCAGAGACTCACACTTTTTCAGCGTATGTATCGAGGCTGAAACTGATGCCAAAACAAAGTTTGTTTTCCAAACACTCAACAATGCAAAGAGTCAAACATGAAAAACAGCCACCTCTCTTTGTCTCCGTACATGCTTGTTTAAAACTCTTGCAAAGTTACATATTCAATTATTGCCGATGAACTGCACTTGATTATTGATAATAAGGCCCATCTATCCAGTCTGAACAGACAACAACAATAAGTACATCCTTCGAGCCGGAATTGAACCAGCGACCTAAGGATACCTGCATATTTTCTACTGGGAATCATCAGCCTACAGTCCTCCGCTCTACCAACTGAGCTATCGAAGGGAGCCAGAGACTCACACTTTTTCAGTGTATGTATCGAGGCTGAAACTGATGCCGAAACAAAGTTTGTTTTCCAAACACTCAACAATGCAAAGAGTCAAACATGAAACACAGCCACCTCTCTTTGTCTCCGTACATGCTTGTTTAAAACTCTTGCAAAGTTACATATTCAATTATTGCCGATTAACTGCACTTGATTACTGATAATAAGGCCCATCTATCCAGTCTGAACAGACAACAACAATAAGTACATCCTTCGAGCCGGAATTGAACCAGCGACCTAAGGATACCTGCATATTTTCTACTGGGAATCATCAACCTACAGTCCTCCGCTCTACCAACTGAGCTATCGAAGGGAGCCAGAGACTCACACTTTTTCAGCGTATGTATCGAGGCTGAAACTGATGCCAAAACAAAGTTTGTTTTCCAAACACTCAACAATGCAAAGAGTCAAACATGAAACACAGCCACCTCTCTTTGTCTCCGTACATGCTTGTTTAAAACTCTTGCAAAGTTACATATTCAATTATTGCCGATGAACTGCACTTGATTACTGATAATAAGGCCCATCTATCCAGTCTGAACAGACAACAACAACAAGTACATCCTTCGAGCCGGAATTGAACCAGCGACCTAAGGATACCTGCATATTTTCTACTGGGAATCATCAGCCTACAGTCCTCCGCTCTACCAACTGAGCTATCGAAGGGAGCCAGAGACTGACACTTTTTCAGCGTATGTATCGAGGCTGAAACTGATGCCAAAACAAAGTTTGTTTTCCAAACACTCAACAATGCAAAGAGTCAAACATGAAAAACAGCCACCTCTCTTTGTCTCCGTACATGCTTGTTTAAAACTCTTGCAAAGTTACATATTCAATTATTGCCGATGAACTGCACTTGATTATTGATAATAAGGCCCATCTATCCAGTCTGAACAGACAACAATAAGTACATCCTTCGAGCCAGAATTGAACCAGCGACCTAAGGATACCTGCATATTTTCTACTGGGAATCATCAGCCTACAGTCCTCCGCTCTACCAACTGAGCTATCGAAGGGAGCCAGAGACTCACACTTTTTCAGCGTATGTATCGAGGCTGAAACTGATGCCAAAACAAAGTTTGTTTTCCAAACACTCAACAATGCAAAGAGTCAAACATGAAAAACAGCCACCTCTCTTTGTCTCCGTACATGCTTGTTTAAAACTCTTGCAAAGTTACATATTCAATTATTGCCGATGAACTGCACTTGATTATTGATAATAAGGCCCATCTATCCAGTCTGAACAGACAACAATAAGTACATCCTTCGAGCCAGAATTGAACCAGCGACCTAAGGATACCTGCATATTTTCTACTGGGAATCATCAGCCTACAGTCCTCCGCTCTACCAACTGAGCTATCGAAGGGAGCCAGAGACTCACACTTTTTCAGCGTATGTATCGAGGCTGAAACTGATGCCAAAACAAAGTTTGTTTTCCAAACACTCAACAATGCAAAGAGTCAAACATGAAAAACAGCCACCTCTCTTTGTCTCCGTACATGCTTGTTTAAAACTCTTGCAAAGTTACATATTCAATTATTGCCGATGAACTGCACTTGATTACTGATAATAAGGCCCATCTATCCAGTCTGAACAGACAACAACAATAAGTACATCCTTCGAGCCGGAATTGAACCAGCGACCTAAGGATACCTGCATATTTTCTACTGGGAATCATCAGCCTACAGTCCTCCGCTCTACCAACTGAGCTATCGAAGGGAGCCAGAGACTCACACTTTTTCAGCGTATGTATCGAGGCTGAAACTGATGCCAAAACAAAGTTTGTTTTCCAAACACTCAACAATGCAAAGAGTCAAACATGAAACACAGCCACCTCTCTTTGTCTCCGTACATGCTTGTTTAAAACTCTTGCAAAGTTACATATTCAATTATTGCCGATTAACTGCACTTGATTACTGATAATAAGGCCCATCTATCCAGTCTGAACAGACAACAACAATAAGTACATCCTTCGAGCCGGAATTGAACCAGCGACCTAAGGATACCTGCATATTTTCTACTGGGAATCATCAGCCTACAGTCCTCCGCTCTACCAACTGAGCTATCGAAGGGAGCCAGAGACTCACACTTTTTCAGCGTATGTATCGAGGCTGAAACTGATGCCAAAACAAAGTTTGTTTTCCAAACACTCAACAATGCAAAGAGTCAAACATGAAAAACAGCCACCTCTCTTTGTCTCCGTACATGCTTGTTTAAAACTCTTGCAAAGTTACATATTCAATTATTGCCGATGAACTGCACTTGATTATTGATAATAAGGCCCATCTATCCAGTCTGAACAGACAACAACAATAAGTACATCCTTCGAGCCGGAATTGAACCAGCGACCTAAGGATACCTGCATATTTTCTACTGGGAATCATCAGCCTACAGTCCTCCGCTCTACCAACTGAGCTATCGAAGGGAGCCAGAGACTCACACTTTTTCAGTGTATGTATCGAGGCTGAAACTGATGCCGAAACAAAGTTTGTTTTCCAAACACTCAACAATGCAAAGAGTCAAACATGAAACACAGCCACCTCTCTTTGTCTCCGTACATGCTTGTTTAAAACTCTTGCAAAGTTACATATTCAATTATTGCCGATTAACTGCACTTGATTACTGATAATAAGGCCCATCTATCCAGTCTGAACAGACAACAACAATAAGTACATCCTTCGAGCCGGAATTGAACCAGCGACCTAAGGATACCTGCATATTTTCTACTGGGAATCATCAACCTACAGTCCTCCGCTCTACCAACTGAGCTATCGAAGGGAGCCAGAGACTCACACTTTTTCAGCGTATGTATCGAGGCTGAAACTGATGCCAAAACAAAGTTTGTTTTCCAAACACTCAACAATGCAAAGAGTCAAACATGAAACACAGCCACCTCTCTTTGTCTCCGTACATGCTTGTTTAAAACTCTTGCAAAGTTACATATTCAATTATTGCCGATTAACTGCACTTGATTACTGATAATAAGGCCCATCTATCCAGTCTGAACAGACAACAACAATAAGTACATCCTTCGAGCCGGAATTGAACCAGCGACCTAAGGATACCTGCATATTTTCTACTGGGAATCATCAACCTACAGTCCTCCGCTCTACCAACTGAGCTATCGAAGGGAGCCAGAGACTCACACTTTTTCAGCGTATGTATCGAGGCTGAAACTGATGCCAAAACAAAGTTTGTTTTCCAAACACTCAACAATGCAAAGAGTCAAACATGAAACACAGCCACCTCTCTTTGTCTCCGTACATGCTTGTTTAAAACTCTTGCAAAGTTACATATTCAATTATTGCCGATGAACTGCACTTGATTACTGATAATAAGGCCCATCTATCCAGTCTGAACAGACAACAACAACAAGTACATCCTTCGAGCCGGAATTGAACCAGCGACCTAAGGATACCTGCATATTTTCTACTGGGAATCATCAGCCTACAGTCCTCCGCTCTACCAACTGAGCTATCGAAGGGAGCCAGAGACTGACACTTTTTCAGCGTATGTATCGAGGCTGAAACTGATGCCAAAACAAAGTTTGTTTTCCAAACACTCAACAATGCAAAGAGTCAAACATGAAAAACAGCCACCTCTCTTTGTCTCCGTACATGCTTGTTTAAAACTCTTGCAAAGTTACATATTCAATTATTGCCGATGAACTGCACTTGATTATTGATAATAAGGCCCATCTATCCAGTCTGAACAGACAACAATAAGTACATCCTTCGAGCCAGAATTGAACCAGCGACCTAAGGATACCTGCATATTTTCTACTGGGAATCATCAGCCTACAGTCCTCCGCTCTACCAACTGAGCTATCGAAGGGAGCCAGAGACTCACACTTTTTCAGCGTATGTATCGAGGCTGAAACTGATGCCAAAACAAAGTTTGTTTTCCAAACACTCAACAATGCAAAGAGTCAAACATGAAAAACAGCCACCTCTCTTTGTCTCCGTACATGCTTGTTTAAAACTCTTGCAAAGTTACATATTCAATTATTGCCGATGAACTGCACTTGATTATTGATAATAAGGCCCATCTATCCAGTCTGAACAGACAACAATAAGTACATCCTTCGAGCCAGAATTGAACCAGCGACCTAAGGATACCTGCATATTTTCTACTGGGAATCATCAGCCTACAGTCCTCCGCTCTACCAACTGAGCTATCGAAGGGAGCCAGAGACTCACACTTTTTCAGCGTATGTATCGAGGCTGAAACTGATGCCAAAACAAAGTTTGTTTTCCAAACACTCAACAATGCAAAGAGTCAAACATGAAACACAGCCACCTCTCTTTGTCTCCGTACATGCTTGTTTAAAACTCTTGCAAAGTTACATATTCAATTATTGCCGATTAACTGCACTTGATTACTGATAATAAGGCCCATCTATCCAGTCTGAACAGACAACAACAATAAGTACATCCTTCGAGCCGGAATTGAACCAGCGACCTAAGGATACCTGCATATTTTCTACTGGGAATCATCAGCCTACAGTCCTCCGCTCTACCAACTGAGCTATCGAAGGGAGCCAGAGACTCACACTTTTTCAGTGTATGTATCGAGGCTGAAACTGATGCCAAAACAAAGTTTGTTTTCCAAACACTCAACAATGCAAAGAGTCAAACATGAAACACAGCCACCTCTCTTTGTCTCCGTACATGCTTGTTTAAAACTCTTGCAAAGTTACATATTCAATTATTGCCGATTAACTGCACTTGATTACTGATAATAAGGCCCATCTATCCAGTCTGAACAGACAACAACAATAAGTACATCCTTCGAGCCGGAATTGAACCAGCGACCTAAGGATACCTGCATATTTTCTACTGGGAATCATCAACCTACAGTCCTCCGCTCTACCAACTGAGCTATCGAAGGGAGCCAGAGACTCACACTTTTTCAGCGTATGTATCGAGGCTGAAACTGATGCCAAAACAAAGTTTGTTTTCCAAACACTCAACAATGCAAAGAGTCAAACATGAAATACAGCCACCTCTCTTTGTCTCCGTACATGCTTGTTTAAAACTCTTGCAAAGTTACATATTCAATTATTGCCGATGAACTGCACTTGATTACTGATAATAAGGCCCATCTATCTAGTCTGAACAGACAACAACAATAAGTACATCCTTCGAGCCGGAATTGAACCAGCAACCTAAGGATACCTGCATATTTTCTACTGGGAATCATCAGCCTACAGTCCTCCGCTCTACCAACTGAGCTATCGAAGGGAGCCAGAGACTCACACTTTTTCAGCGTATGTATCGAGGCTGAAACTGATGCCAAAACAAAGTTTGTTTTCCAAACACTCAACAATGCAAAGAGTCAAACATGAAAAACAGCCACCTCTCTTTGTCTCCGTACATGCTTGTTTAAAACTCTTGCAAAGTTACATATTCAATTATTGCCGATGAACTGCACTTGATTATTGATAATAAGGCCCATCTATCCAGTCTGAACAGACAACAATAAGTACATCCTTCGAGCCGGAATTGAACCAGCGACCTAAGGATACCTGCATATTTTCTACTGGGAATCATCAGCCTACAGTCCTCCGCTCTACCAACTGAGCTATCGAAGGGAGCCAGAGACTCATACTTTTTCAGCGTATGTATCGAGGCTGAAACTGATGCCAAAACAAAGTTTGTTTTCCAAACACTCAACAATGCAAAGAGTCAAACATGAAATACAGCCACCTCTCTTTGTCTCCGTACATGCTTGTTTAAAACTCTTGCAAAGTTACATATTCAATTATTGCCGATGAACTGCTCTTGATAATAAGGCCCATCTATCCAGTCTGAACAGACAACAACAATAAGTACATCCTTCGAGCCGGAATTGAACCAGCGACCTAAGGATACCTGCATATTTTCTACTGGGAATCATCAGCCTACAGTCCTCCGCTCTACCAACTGAGCTATCGAAGGGAGCCAGAGACTCACACTTTTTCAGCGTATGTATCGAGGCTGAAACTGATACCAAAACAAAGTTTGTTTTCCAAACACTCAACAATGCAAAGAGTCAAACATGAAACACAGCCACCTCTCTTTGTCTCCGTACATGCTTGTTTAAAACTCTTGCAAAGTTACATATTCAATTATTGCCGATGAACTGCACTTGATTACTGATAATAAGGCCCATCTATCCAGTCTGAACAGACAACAACAATAAGTACATCCTTCGAGCCGGAATTGAACCAGCGACCTAAGGATACCTGCATATTTTCTACTGGGAATCATCAGCCTACAGTCCTCCGCTCTACCAACTGAGCTATCGAAGGGAGCCAGAGACTCACACTTTTTCAGCGTATGTATCGAGGCTGAAACTGATACCAAAACAAAGTTTGTTTTCCAAACACTCAACAATGCAAAGAGTCAAACATGAAACACAGCCACCTCTCTTTGTCTCCGTACATGCTTGTTTAAAACTCTTGCAAAGTTACATATTCAATTATTGCCGATGAACTGCACTTGATTACTGATAATAAGGCCCATCTATCCAGTCTGAACAGACAACAACAATAAGTACATCCTTCGAGCCGGAATTGAACCAGCGACCTAAGGATACCTGCATATTTTCTACTGGGAATCATCAGCCTACAGTCCTCCGCTCTACCAACTGAGCTATCGAAGGGAGCCAGAGACTCACACTTTTTCAGCGTATGTATCGAGGCTGAAACTGATGCCAAAACAAAGTTTGTTTTCCAAACACTCAACAATGCAAAGAGTCAAACATGAAACACAGCCACCTCTCTTTGTCTCCGTACATGCTTGTTTAAAACTCTTGCAAAGTTACATATTCAATTATTGCCGATTAACTGCACTTGATTACTGATAATAAGGCCCATCTATCCAGTCTGAACAGACAACAACAATAAGTACATCCTTCGAGCCGGAATTGAACCAGCGACCTAAGGATACCTGCATATTTTCTACTGGGAATCATCAGCCTACAGTCCTCCGCTCTACCAACTGAGCTATCGAAGGGAGCCAGAGACTCACACTTTTTCAGCGTATGTATCGAGGCTGAAACTGATTCCAAAACAAAGTTTGTTTTCCAAACACTCAACAATGCAAAGAGTCAAACTTGAAAAACAGCCACCTCTCTTTGTCTCCGTACATGCTTGTTTAAAACTCTTGCAAAGTTACATATTCAATTATTGCCGATTAACTGCACTTGATTACTGATAATAAGGCCCATCTATCCAGTCTGAACAGACAACAACAATAAGTACATCCTTCGAGCCGGAATTGAACCAGCGACCTAAGGATACCTGCATATTTTCTACTGGGAATCATCAGCCTACAGTCCTCCGCTCTACCAACTGAGCTATCGAAGGGAGCCAGAGACTCACACTTTTTCAGCGTATGTATCGAGGCTGAAACTGATACCAAAACAAAGTTTGTTTTCCAAACACTCAACAATGCAAAGAGTCAAACATGAAACACAGCCACCTCTCTTTGTCTCCGTACATGCTTGTTTAAAACTCTTGCAAAGTTACATATTCAATTATTGCCGATGAACTGCACTTGATTACTGATAATAAGGCCCATCTATCCAGTCTGAACAGACAACAACAATAAGTACATCCTTCGAGCCGGAATTGAACCAGCGACCTAAGGATACCTGCATATTTTCTACTGGGAATCATCAGCCTACAGTCCTCCGCTCTACCAACTGAGCTATCGAAGGGAGCCAGAGACTCACACTTTTTCAGCGTATGTATCGAGGCTGAAACTGATACCAAAACAAAGTTTGTTTTCCAAACACTCAACAATGCAAAGAGTCAAACATGAAACACAGCCACCTCTCTTTGTCTCCGTACATGCTTGTTTAAAACTCTTGCAAAGTTACATATTCAATTATTGCCGATGAACTGCACTTGATTACTGATAATAAGGCCCATCTATCCAGTCTGAACAGACAACAACAATAAGTACATCCTTCGAGCCGGAATTGAACCAGCGACCTAAGGATACCTGCATATTTTCTACTGGGAATCATCAGCCTACAGTCCTCCGCTCTACCAACTGAGCTATCGAAGGGAGCCAGAGACTCACACTTTTTCAGCGTATGTATCGAGGCTGAAACTGATGCCAAAACAAAGTTTGTTTTCCAAACACTCAACAATGCAAAGAGTCAAACATGAAACACAGCCACCTCTCTTTGTCTCCGTACATGCTTGTTTAAAACTCTTGCAAAGTTACATATTCAATTATTGCCGATTAACTGCACTTGATTACTGATAATAAGGCCCATCTATCCAGTCTGAACAGACAACAACAATAAGTACATCCTTCGAGCCGGAATTGAACCAGCGACCTAAGGATACCTGCATATTTTCTACTGGGAATCATCAGCCTACAGTCCTCCGCTCTACCAACTGAGCTATCGAAGGGAGCCAGAGACTCACACTTTTTCAGCGTATGTATCGAGGCTGAAACTGATGCCAAAACAAAGTTTGTTTTCCAAACACTCAACAATGCAAAGAGTCAAACTTGAAAAACAGCCACCTCTCTTTGTCTCCGTACATGCTTGTTTAAAACTCTTGCAAAGTTACATATTCAATTATTGCCGATTAACTGCACTTGATTACTGATAATAAGGCCCATCTATCCAGTCTGAACAGACAACAACAATAAGTACATCCTTCGAGCCGGAATTGAACCAGCGACCTAAGGATACCTGCATATTTTCTACTGGGAATCATCAGCCTACAGTCCTCCGCTCTACCAACTGAGCTATCGAAGGGAGCCAGAGACTCACACTTTTTCAGCGTATGTATCGAGGCTGAAACTGATGCCAAAACAAAGTTTGTTTTCCAAACACTCAACAATGCAAAGAGTCAAACATGAAACACAGCCACCTCTCTTTGTCTCCGTACATGCTTGTTTAAAACTCTTGCAAAGTTACATATTCAATTATTGCCGATGAACTGCACTTGATTACTGATAATAAGGCCCATCTATCCAGTCTGAACAGACAACAACAATAAGTACATCCTTCGAGCCGGAATTGAACCAGCGACCTAAGGATACCTGCATATTTTCTACTGGGAATCATCAGCCTACAGTCCTCCGCTCTACCAACTGAGCTATCGAAGGGAGCCAGAGACTCACACTTTTTCAGCGTATGTATCGAGGCTGAAACTGATGCCAAAACAAAGTTTGTTTTCCAAACACTCAACAATGCAAAGAGTCAAACATGAAATACAGCCACCTCTCTTTGTCTCCGTACATGCTTGTTTAAAACTCTTGCAAAGTTACATATGCAATTATTGCCGATGAACTGCACTTGATTACTGATAATAAGGCCCATCTATCCAGTCTGAACAGACAACAACAATAAGTACATCCTTCGAGCCGGAATTGAACCAGCGACCTAAGGATACCTGCATATTTTCTACTGGGAATCATCAGCCTACAGTCCTCCGCTCTACCAACTGAGCTATCGAAGGGAGCCAGAGACTCACACTTTTTCAGCGTATGTATCGAGGCTGAAACTGATACCAAAACAAAGTTTGTTTTCCAAACACTCAACAATGCAAAGAGTCAAACATGAAACACAGCCACCTCTCTTTGTCTCCGTACATGCTTGTTTAAAACTCTTGCAAAGTTACATATTCAATTATTGCCGATGAACTGCACTTGATTACTGATAATAAGGCCCATCTATCCAGTCTGAACAGACAACAACAATAAGTACATCCTTCGAGCCGGAATTGAACCAGCGACCTAAGGATACCTGCATATTTTCTACTGGGAATCATCAGCCTACAGTCCTCCGCTCTACCAACTGAGCTATCGAAGGGAGCCAGAGACTCACACTTTTTCAGCGTATGTATCGAGGCTGAAACTGATACCAAAACAAAGTTTGTTTTCCAAACACTCAACAATGCAAAGAGTCAAACATGAAACACAGCCACCTCTCTTTGTCTCCGTACATGCTTGTTTAAAACTCTTGCAAAGTTACATATTCAATTATTGCCGATGAACTGCACTTGATTACTGATAATAAGGCCCATCTATCCAGTCTGAACAGACAACAACAATAAGTACATCCTTCGAGCCGGAATTGAACCAGCGACCTAAGGATACCTGCATATTTTCTACTGGGAATCATCAGCCTACAGTCCTCCGCTCTACCAACTGAGCTATCGAAGGGAGCCAGAGACTCACACTTTTTCAGCGTATGTATCGAGGCTGAAACTGATGCCAAAACAAAGTTTGTTTTCCAAACACTCAACAATGCAAAGAGTCAAACATGAAACACAGCCACCTCTCTTTGTCTCCGTACATGCTTGTTTAAAACTCTTGCAAAGTTACATATTCAATTATTGCCGATTAACTGCACTTGATTACTGATAATAAGGCCCATCTATCCAGTCTGAACAGACAACAACAATAAGTACATCCTTCGAGCCGGAATTGAACCAGCGACCTAAGGATACCTGCATATTTTCTACTGGGAATCATCAGCCTACAGTCCTCCGCTCTACCAACTGAGCTATCGAAGGGAGCCAGAGACTCACACTTTTTCAGCGTATGTATCGAGGCTGAAACTGATGCCAAAACAAAGTTTGTTTTCCAAACACTCAACAATGCAAAGAGTCAAACTTGAAAAACAGCCACCTCTCTTTGTCTCCGTACATGCTTGTTTAAAACTCTTGCAAAGTTACATATTCAATTATTGCCGATTAACTGCACTTGATTACTGATAATAAGGCCCATCTATCCAGTCTGAACAGACAACAACAATAAGTACATCCTTCGAGCCGGAATTGAACCAGCGACCTAAGGATACCTGCATATTTTCTACTGGGAATCATCAGCCTACAGTCCTCCGCTCTACCAACTGAGCTATCGAAGGGAGCCAGAGACTCACACTTTTTCAGCGTATGTATCGAGGCTGAAACTGATGCCAAAACAAAGTTTGTTTTCCAAACACTCAACAATGCAAAGAGTCAAACATGAAACACAGCCACCTCTCTTTGTCTCCGTACATGCTTGTTTAAAACTCTTGCAAAGTTACATATTCAATTATTGCCGATGAACTGCACTTGATTACTGATAATAAGGCCCATCTATCCAGTCTGAACAGACAACAACAATAAGTACATCCTTCGAGCCGGAATTGAACCAGCGACCTAAGGATACCTGCATATTTTCTACTGGGAATCATCAGCCTACAGTCCTCCGCTCTACCAACTGAGCTATCGAAGGGAGCCAGAGACTCACACTTTTTCAGCGTATGTATCGAGGCTGAAACTGATGCCAAAACAAAGTTTGTTTTCCAAACACTCAACAATGCAAAGAGTCAAACATGAAATACAGCCACCTCTCTTTGTCTCCGTACATGCTTGTTTAAAACTCTTGCAAAGTTACATATGCAATTATTGCCGATGAACTGCACTTGATTACTGATAATAAGGCCCATCTATCCAGTCTGAACAGACAACAACAATAAGTACATCCTTCGAGCCGGAATTGAACCAGCGACCTAAGGATACCTGCATATTTTCTACTGGGAATCATCAGCCTACAGTCCTCCGCTCTACCAACTGAGCTATCGAAGGGAGCCGGAGACTCACACTTTTTCAGCGTATGTATCGAGGCTGAAACTGATGCCAAAACAAAGTTTGTTTTCCAAACACTCAACAATGCAAAGAGTCAAACATGAAACACAGCCACCTCTCTTTGTCTCCGTACATGCTTCTTTAAAACTCTTGCAAAGTTACATATTCAATTATTGCCGATGAACTGCACTTGATTACTGATAATAAGGCCCATCTATCCAGTCTGAACAGACAACAACAATAAGTACATCCTTCGAGCCGGAATTGAACCAGCGACCTAAGGATACCTGCATATTTTCTACTGGGAATCATCAGCCTACAGTCCTCCGCTCTACCAACTGAGCTATCGAAGGGAGCCAGAGACTCACACTTTTTCAGCGTATGTATCGAGGCTGAAACTGATGCCAAAACAAAGTTTGTTTTCCAAACACTCAACAATGCAAAGAGTCAAACATGAAACACAGCCACCTCTCTTTGTCTCCGTTCATGCTTGTTTAAAACTCTTGCAAAGTTACATATTCAATTATTGCCGATTAACTGCACTTGATTACTGATAATAAGGCCCATCTATCCAGTCTGAACAGACAACAATAACTACATCCTTCGAGCCAGAATTGAACCAGCGACCTAAGGATACCTGCATATTTTCTACTGGGAATCATCAGCCTACAGTCCTCCGCTCTACCAACTGAGCTAGAGACTCACACTTTTTCAGCGTATGTATCGAGGCTGAAACTGATACCAAAACAAAGTTTGTTTTCCAAACACTCAACAATGCAAAGAGTCAAACATGAAACACAGCCACCTCTCTTTGTCTCCGTACATGCTTGTTTAAAACTCTTGCAAAGTTACATATTCAATTATTGCCGATGAACTGCTCTTGATAATAAGGCCCATCTATCCAGTCTGAACAGACAACAACAATAAGTACATCCTTCGAGCCGGAATTGAACCAGCGACCTAAGGATACCTGCATATTTTCTACTGGGAATCATCAGCCTACAGTCCTCCGCTCTACCAACTGAGCTATCGAAGGGAGCCAGAGACTCACACTTTTTCAGCGTATGTATCGAGGCTGAAACTGATACCAAAACAAAGTTTGTTTTCCAAACACTCAACAATGCAAAGAGTCAAACATGAAACACAGCCACCTCTCTTTGTCTCCGTACATGCTTGTTTAAAACTCTTGCAAAGTTACATATTCAATTATTGCCGATGAACTGCACTTGATTACTGATAATAAGGCCCATCTATCCAGTCTGAACAGACAACAACAATAAGTACATCCTTCGAGCCGGAATTGAACCAGCGACCTAAGGATACCTGCATATTTTCTACTGGGAATCATCAGCCTACAGTCCTCCGCTCTACCAACTGAGCTATCGAAGGGAGCCAGAGACTCACACTTTTTCAGCGTATGTATCGAGGCTGAAACTGATACCAAAACAAAGTTTGTTTTCCAAACACTCAACAATGCAAAGAGTCAAACATGAAACACAGCCACCTCTCTTTGTCTCCGTACATGCTTGTTTAAAACTCTTGCAAAGTTACATATTCAATTATTGCCGATGAACTGCACTTGATTACTGATAATAAGGCCCATCTATCCAGTCTGAACAGACAACAACAATAAGTACATCCTTCGAGCCGGAATTGAACCAGCGACCTAAGGATACCTGCATATTTTCTACTGGGAATCATCAGCCTACAGTCCTCCGCTCTACCAACTGAGCTATCGAAGGGAGCCAGAGACTCACACTTTTTCAGCGTATGTATCGAGGCTGAAACTGATACCAAAACAAAGTTTGTTTTCCAAACACTCAACAATGCAAAGAGTCAAACATGAAACACAGCCACCTCTCTTTGTCTCCGTACATGCTTGTTTAAAACTCTTGCAAAGTTACATATTCAATTATTGCCGATGAACTGCACTTGATTACTGATAATAAGGCCCATCTATCCAGTCTGAACAGACAACAACAATAAGTACATCCTTCGAGCCGGAATTGAACCAGCGACCTAAGGATACCTGCATATTTTCTACTGGGAATCATCAGCCTACAGTCCTCCGCTCTACCAACTGAGCTATCGAAGGGAGCCAGAGACTCACACTTTTTCAGCGTATGTATCGAGGCTGAAACTGATGCCAAAACAAAGTTTGTTTTCCAAACACTCAACAATGCAAAGAGTCAAACATGAAACACAGCCACCTCTCTTTGTCTCCGTACATGCTTGTTTAAAACTCTTGCAAAGTTACATATTCAATTATTGCCGATTAACTGCACTTGATTACTGATAATAAGGCCCATCTATCCAGTCTGAACAGACAACAACAATAAGTACATCCTTCGAGCCGGAATTGAACCAGCGACCTAAGGATACCTGCATATTTTCTACTGGGAATCATCAGCCTACAGTCCTCCGCTCTACCAACTGAGCTATCGAAGGGAGCCAGAGACTCACACTTTTTCAGCGTATGTATCGAGGCTGAAACTGATGCCAAAACAAAGTTTGTTTTCCAAACACTCAACAATGCAAAGAGTCAAACTTGAAAAACAGCCACCTCTCTTTGTCTCCGTACATGCTTGTTTAAAACTCTTGCAAAGTTACATATTCAATTATTGCCGATTAACTGCACTTGATTACTGATAATAAGGCCCATCTATCCAGTCTGAACAGACAACAACAATAAGTACATCCTTCGAGCCGGAATTGAACCAGCGACCTAAGGATACCTGCATATTTTCTACTGGGAATCATCAGCCTACAGTCCTCCGCTCTACCAACTGAGCTATCGAAGGGAGCCAGAGACTCACACTTTTTCAGCGTATGTATCGAGGCTGAAACTGATGCCAAAACAAAGTTTGTTTTCCAAACACTCAACAATGCAAAGAGTCAAACATGAAACACAGCCACCTCTCTTTGTCTCCGTACATGCTTGTTTAAAACTCTTGCAAAGTTACATATTCAATTATTGCCGATGAACTGCACTTGATTACTGATAATAAGGCCCATCTATCCAGTCTGAACAGACAACAACAATAAGTACATCCTTCGAGCCGGAATTGAACCAGCGACCTAAGGATACCTGCATATTTTCTACTGGGAATCATCAGCCTACAGTCCTCCGCTCTACCAACTGAGCTATCGAAGGGAGCCAGAGACTCACACTTTTTCAGCGTATGTATCGAGGCTGAAACTGATGCCAAAACAAAGTTTGTTTTCCAAACACTCAACAATGCAAAGAGTCAAACATGAAATACAGCCACCTCTCTTTGTCTCCGTACATGCTTGTTTAAAACTCTTGCAAAGTTACATATGCAATTATTGCCGATGAACTGCACTTGATTACTGATAATAAGGCCCATCTATCCAGTCTGAACAGACAACAACAATAAGTACATCCTTCGAGCCGGAATTGAACCAGCGACCTAAGGATACCTGCATATTTTCTACTGGGAATCATCAGCCTACAGTCCTCCGCTCTACCAACTGAGCTATCGAAGGGAGCCGGAGACTCACACTTTTTCAGCGTATGTATCGAGGCTGAAACTGATGCCAAAACAAAGTTTGTTTTCCAAACACTCAACAATGCAAAGAGTCAAACATGAAAAACAGCCACCTCTCTTTGTCTCCGTACATGCTTGTTTAAAACTCTTGCAAAGTTACATATTCAATTATTGCCGATGAACTGCACTTGATTATTGATAATAAGGCCCATCTATCCAGTCTGAAAAGACAACAATAAGTACATCCTTCGAGCCAGAATTGAACCAGCGACCTAAGGATACCTGCATATTTTCTACTGGGAATCATCAGCCTACAGTCCTCCGCTCTACCAACTGAGCTATCGAAGGGAGCCAGAGACTCACACTTTTTCAGCGTATGTATCGAGGCTGAAACTGATGCCAAAACAAAGTTTGTTTTCCAAACACTCAACAATGCAAAGAGTCAAACATGAAAAACAGCCACCTCTCTTTGTCTCCGTACATGCTTGTTTAAAACTCTTGCAAAGTTACATATTCAATTATTGCCGATGAACTGCACTTGATTATTGATAATAAGGCCCATCTATCCAGTCTGAACAGACAACAATAAGTACATCCTTCGAGCCAGAATTGAACCAGCGACCTAAGGATACCTGCATATTTTCTACTGGGAATCATGAGCCTACAGTCCTCCGCTCTACCAACTGAGCTATCGAAGGGAGCCAGAGACTCACACTTTTTCAGCGTATGTATCGAGGCTGAAACTGATACCAAAACAAAGTTTGTTTTCCAAACACTCAACAATGCAAAGAGTCAAACATGAAACACAGCCACCTCTCTTTGTCTCCGTACATGCTTGTTTAAAACTCTTGCAAAGTTACATATTCAATTATTGCCGATGAACTGCACTTGATTACTGATAATAAGGCCCATCTATCCAGTCTGAACAGACAACAACAATAAGTACATCCTTCGAGCCGGAATTGAACCAGCGACCTAAGGATACCTGCATATTTTCTACTGGGAATCATCAGCCTACAGTCCTCCGCTCTACCAACTGAGCTATCGAAGGGAGCCAGAGACTCACACTTTTTCAGCGTATGTATCGAGGCTGAAACTGATGCCAAAACAAAGTTTGTTTTCCAAACACTCAACAATGCAAAGAGTCAAACATGAAACACAGCCACCTCTCTTTGTCTCCGTACATGCTTGTTTAAAACTCTTGCAAAGTTACATATTCAATTATTGCCGATTAACTGCACTTGATTACTGATAATAAGGCCCATCTATCCAGTCTGAACAGACAACAACAATAAGTACATCCTTCGAGCCGGAATTGAACCAGCGACCTAAGGATACCTGCATATTTTCTACTGGGAATCATCAGCCTACAGTCCTCCGCTCTACCAACTGAGCTATCGAAGGGAGCCAGAGACTCACACTTTTTCAGCGTATGTATCGAGGCTGAAACTGATACCAAAACAAAGTTTGTTTTCCAAACACTCAACAATGCAAAGAGTCAAACATGAAACACAGCCACCTCTCTTTGTCTCCGTACATGCTTGTTTAAAACTCTTGCAAAGTTACATATTCAATTATTGCCGATGAACTGCACTTGATTACTGATAATAAGGCCCATCTATCCAGTCTGAACAGACAACAATAAGTACATCCTTCGAGCCAGAATTGAACCAGCGACCTAAGGATACCTGCATATTTTCTACTGGGAATCATCAGCCTACAGTCCTCCGCTCTACCAACTGAGCTATCGAAGGGAGCCAGAGACTTACACTTTTTCAGCGTATGTATCGAGGCTGAAACTGATGCCAAAACAAAGTTTGTTTTCCAAACACTCAACAATGCAAAGAGTCAAACATGAAAAACAGCCACCTCTCTTTGTCTCCGTACATGCTTGTTTAAAACTCTTGCAAAGTTACATATTCAATTATTGCCGATGAACTGCACTTGATTATTGATAATAAGGCCCATCTATCCAGTCTGAACAGACAACAACAATAAGTACATCCTTCGAGCCGGAATTGAACCAGCGACCTAAGGATACCTGCATATTTTCTACTGGGAATCATCAGCCTACAGTCCTCCGCTCTACCAACTGAGCTATCGAAGGGAGCCAGAGACTCACACTTTTTCAGCGTATGTATCGAGGCTGAAACTGATACCAAAACAAAGTTTGTTTTCCAAACACTCAACAATGCAAAGAGTCAAACATGAAACACAGCCACCTCTCTTTGTCTCCGTACATGCTTGTTTAAAACTCTTGCAAAGTTACATATTCAATTATTGCCGATGAACTGTACTTGATTACTGATAATAAGGCCCATCTATCCAGTCTGAACAGACAACAACAATAAGTACATCCTTCGAGCCGGAATTGAACCAGCGACCTAAGGATACCTGCATATTTTCTACTGGGAATCATCAGCCTACAGTCCTCCGCTCTACCAACTGAGCTATCGAAGGGAGCCAGAGACTCACACTTTTTCAGCGTATGTATCGAGGCTGAAACTGATGCCAAAACAAAGTTTGTTTTCCAAACACTCAACAATGCAAAGAGTCAAACATGAAATACAGCCACCTCTCTTTGTCTCCGTACATGCTTGTTTAAAACTCTTGCAAAGTTACATATTCAATTATTGCCGATGAACTGCACTTGATTACTGATAATAAGGCCCATCTATCCAGTCTGAACAGACAACAACAATAAGTACATCCTTCGAGCCGGAATTGAACCAGCGACCTAAGGATACCTGCATATTTTCTACTGGGAATCATCAGCCTACAGTCCTCCGCTCTACCAACTGAGCTATCGAAGGGAGCCAGAGACTCACACTTTTTCAGCGTATGTATCGAGGCTGAAACTGATGCCAAAACAAAGTTTGTTTTCCAAACACTCAACAATGCAAAGAGTCAAACATGAAACACAGCCACCTCTCTTTGTCTCCGTACATGCTTGTTTAAAACTCTTGCAAAGTTACATATTCAATTATTGCCGATTAACTGCACTTGATTACTGATAATAAGGCCCATCTATCCAGTCTGAACAGACAACAACAATAAGTACATCCTTCGAGCCGGAATTGAACCAGCGACCTAAGGATACCTGCATATTTTCTACTGGGAATCATCAGCCTACAGTCCTCCGCTCTACCAACCGAGCTATCGAAGGGAGCCAGAGACTCACACTTTTTCAGCGTATGTATCGAGGCTGAAACTGATGCCAAAACAAAGTTTGTTTTCCAAACACTCAACAATGCAAAGAGTCAAACATGAAATACAGCCACCTCTCTTTGTCTCCGTACATGCTTGTTTAAAACTCTTGCAAAGTTACATATTCAATTATTGCCGATGAACTGCACTTGATTACTGATAATAAGGCCCATCTATCCAGTCTGAACAGACAACAATAAGTACATCCTTCGAGCCAGAATTGAACCAGCGACCTAAGGATACCTGCATATTTTCTACTGGGAATCATCAGCCTACAGTCCTCCGCTCTACCAACTGAGCTATCGAAGGGAGCCAGAGACTCACACTTTTTCAGCGTATGTATCGAGGCTGAAACTGATGCCAAAACAAAGTTTGTTTTCCAAACACTCAACAATGCAAAGAGTCAAACATGAAACACAGCCACCTCTCTTTGTCTCCGTACATGCTTGTTTAAAACTCTTGCAAAGTTACATATTCAATTATTGCCGATGAACTGCACTTGATTACTGATAATAAGGCCCATCTATCCAGTCTGAACAGACAACAACAATAAGTACATCCTTCGAGCCGGAATTGAACCAGCGACCTAAGGATACCTGCATATTTTCTACTGGGAATCATCAGTCTACAGTCCTCCGCTCTACCAACTGAGCTATCGAAGGGAGCCAGAGACTCACACTTTTTCAGCGTATGTATCGAGGCTGAAACTGATGCCAAAACAAAGTTTGTTTTCCAAACACTCAACAATGCAAAGAGTCAAACATGAAACACAGCCACCTCTCTTTGTCTCCGTACATGCTTGTTTAAAACTCTTGCAAAGTTACATATTCAATTATTGCCGATTAACTGCACTTGATTACTGATAATAAGGCCCATCTATCCAGTCTGAACAGACAACAACAATAAGTACATCCTTCGAGCCGGAATTGAACCAGCGACCTAAGGATACCTGCATATTTTCTACTGGGAATCATCAGCCTACAGTCCTCCGCTCTACCAACTGAGCTATCGAAGGGAGCCAGAGACTCACACTTTTTCAGCGTATGTATCGAGGCTGAAACTGATGCCAAAACAAAGTTTGTTTTCCAAACACTCAACAATGCAAAGAGTCAAACATGAAACACAGCCACCTCTCTTTGTCTCCGTACATGCTTGTTTAAAACTCTTGCAAAGTTACATATTCAATTATTGCCGATGAACTGCACTTGATTACTGATAATAAGGCCCATCTATCCAGTCTGAACAGACAACAACAATAAGTACATCCTTCGAGCCAGAATTGAACCAGCGACCTAAGGATACCTGCATATTTTCTACTGGGAATCATCAGCCTACAGTCCTCCGCTCTACCAACTGAGCTATCGAAGGGAGCCGGAGACTAACACTTTTTCAGCGTATGTATCGAGGCTGAAACTGATGCCAAAACAAAGTTTGTTTTCCAAACACTCAACAATGCAAAGAGTCAAACATGAAAAACAGCCACCTCTCTTTGTCTCCGTACTTGCTTGTTTAAAACTCTTGCAAAGTTACATATTCAATTATTGCCGATGAACTGCACTTGATTACTGATAATAAGGCCCATCTATCCAGTCTGAACAGACAACAACAATAAGTACATCCTTCGAGCCGCAATTGAACCAGCGACCTAAGGATACCTGCATATTTTCTACTGGGAATCATTAGCCTACAGTCCTCCGCTCTACCAACTGAGCTATCGAAGGGAGCCAGAGACTCAAACTTTTTCAGCGTATGTATCGAGGCTGAAACTGATGCCAAAACAAAGTTTGTTTTCCAAACACTCAACAATGCAAAGAGTCAAACATGAAATACAGCCACCTCTCTTTGTCTCCGTACATGCTTGTTTAAAACTCTTGCAAAGTAGCATATTCAATTATTGCCGATGAACTGCACTTGATTGCTGATAATAAGGTCCATCTATCCAGTCTGAACAGACAACAATAAGTACATCCTTCGAGCCGGAATTGAACCAGCGACCTAAGGATACCTGCATATTTTCTACTGGGAATCATCAGCCTACAGTGCTCCGCTCTACCAACTGAGCTATCAAAGGGTGTTTTAACTCTTGCAAAGTTACTAAGTGTTGTGGAAATTTATCATATGTTTCTTTTAGTTATAACTAGTATCGCTTAAACCTGCAGATACCACCCTAACCCTCTTCCCACGAAAAGGCTGGGAACCTGGCCTTGGTGGGTGCAGCGGCCAACAACATCTGCAAGGGGGAGGGTGAAGGGAGAGGAGACGAGATAACGCACATATATACTCTGTTTTGTCTTTTTATTGTTGTTAGACCTCCGAACCATCCGTGGGGAAAGAGCTCTATCCATTCAGCTGAATTTTGATTGAAGTGTCTGTTCATTAAATATGTTTTTAATACTTTAAGAAGTTTCCATCGTGATTATTTCTCACTGGGAGGTTAAAAAGATTTTTTTCCACCACACTAAGTAGCTAATTAAAATGATTGCAGATCAACTGCACTTGATGACAGGTTCGACAAGCGAACTTTCCACGAAATCAAACAATGACTCGGTTTAGAAAACCAAGTTGTTTTTATTTGTCGACAGAAATCTTTGGACAAGTACATTACATTACATTACAGTCATTTAGCAGACGCTTTTATCCAAAGCGACTTACAATAAGTGTATTCAACATCGGTTTTTGAGAGAACAACTAGTCACCAGAAGTCATAAGTACATCTCCTTTCTTCAAACAAGCATCTAAGAGCATAAACCAGAGCCAACGTACAGTGCAGAAACAAACTAATGCAATAAGTGCCACAAACTAATATGAATACAATAAGTGCAATAAGCTAGTATGAATACAATAGATGCTAAGTAAGTGCAAAGTGGAAGGCTAAGGGTAGGCCTTCTTGAAGAGGTGAGTTTTCAGACTGCGCCGAAAGATGGGCAGCAACTCCGCTGTCCTGACGTCAGTGGAGAGTTCATTCCACCACTGTGGGGCCAGGACAGAAAACAGCCGCGACCGGTCGATCGGCCGCAGGGACCTCTGAGCGACGGGGCAACCAATCGCCCCGAGGCAGCAGAGCGAAGAGGTCGGGCGGGGGTGTAAGGCTTGACCATGGCCTGGAGATAGGAAGGAGCTGTTCCTTTCACTGCCCTGTCGGCTAGTACCAGAGTCTTAAACTGGATGCGAGCTCTTACAGGTAGCCAGTGTAGAGAACGGAGAAGGGAAGTTGTGTGGGAGAACTTGGAGCGATTGAACACCAGGCGAGCTGCAGCTTTCTGGACAAGCTCCAAAGGTCTGATGGCCGACGCCGGGGCTCCGGCAAGTAGTGAGTTGCAGTAGTCCAGGCGGGAGATGACTAAGAGCCTGGATTAGCACCTGCGCCGTCTCCTCAGTGAGGAAGGGGCGAATCCTCCTGATGTTGTAGAGCAGGAATCTGCAGGAGCGTGTAACCGATGCAATGTTTGCTGACAAGTATTGGTTGGCGTGGTTTTTAGGACAATTGCTATTTGATACAAAATGAGCTATTGAGGGGACTTGATGATGAAATAAATCTATTCTTGATATCCTTACAACACTGCAATTTATTTCTATTGGGAGGTATTTCTCTGCAAAGTGTCAGCATTCTGTTTGCCCCTTTGTTATTGAGACTGCCAGATTCCCCCACTTTCTTCATATTATTTAACCCCTTGATTGAGAATAAAGTTGTCTAAGGAGGACAGTGAGGACGTGACTGAAGATAGAGACAGGAATTGCTGCAGGAGTAATGGTACCGGCCTCTCTTCCCATCTTGTATATTGGCTTTGGAGACTTTCTCAGTGGTCAGACCTTCAGGATTTTATGTCTTAAGCCCAACGCAAAGAAAAGAATATTGTTTTTTAGCTCTGTGTCTAAGACGCAGAGCCCTTTTTTTATTGCTGTTAGAGTTGTTCGAGTGACTTAGCAACCCTGCACTGGGGCTGAGCTGAGACAGCCCTTTAGGTTTTAATTAATTTACTTATCTTACACTGTACAACTTGGGTTGGGCTTTCAGTGGGAACAATTGAGATGGTCCTGCAGGTGGAAATGCATGCGAAAGTATTTGGTTTAATAAACAGCATGCTTATTTGTGACTAAGTCTATTTAAAATGTTTAACTGTTGGAGTAAATTGAGTGGATGTTGAGAAGATGGAGTTGGCACTTAGATTTTAAGATTGTGAAAAATAAAAAAGCATGAACATATTTGAGTAAATACAGTATGAGCAGAGGCACACCTTACATTACGTAAAGACTCAAGGAGCACAGAGGAAATATTACAAGAAACCTGAGAAATGTTTCACATTTTATTTAAGTATAAAATTGAAATATCCTCCATCAACTGGGCTTTTCTCTGTCTGGCCCCTTAAAAATGCTATTAAATTATCTAGTAACTAAAATAGTCATTTACATTATTTCACAAAATGTTACAAAGTAACAGCTTCATTTCCTTTCATCAACACTAGAGACAATATCACACATAACACTGTAAAATAGTAATAAAGTGACATTTCTGAGGGTGATTTATTTTCTTTAAAACCACTTAATCTGTAACAAACCCAATGTTGTTGATCATTTTGAATTGAGCATAACAACAGTATTATTATCAATGTATAGTTGCATCTTTCTTACCCCACCTCAACTTCATGCAGACTCCGTGCCCGTTGCAAATGTTTTGATTTTGTAGATCCAGTAACCAACAACAACAATGGTGGTTAGTGATAAAACCAAATAGAGGCTTTACATTTCTCTACAGTCTGTGCTTCTAACTTTAACAGCAATCTATATTTAAGTTACAGTTTACTTTAATAAAAACATATCAACAGGCAGCAATTACATTATTGTAAAACCCCAGATCTTGAAAGCGATCTTTCCCAAACTCCGGGCCGATGTGCAGGAAGTTGCCACCCAGTGTCAGGAGCAGCACACAGTAGGACCGTCCTCCCACTAGCTGCGTGTGGAGCGTTTAAACTGATGGGCTTTCAGGTATACCTGTGGGAAGAGCGGGCAGGGGACCCATTAGACTGGGTCAGAGATTCGGTGTAGTTGGGGGAACTGTAGTAGCACGGAGGGTTGTCCAGTTCAGAAGGAGATCCAATACTGTTGCTGGATGAGTCATCCATTGAGGGATCCTGCAAAAGAGGACAACGTCAGCCCAACTTTGTTTAAGAAAAAAAAACATCTATTCCGCCTCCATCTGCTCATCCGTTCCCCTCACCCAATAAATGCTCATATGGCTCTTAGATCCTTGTGTTGGAATGTGTCCATGGTCCAGTCAACCTTATACTCCATAATCAGGCAATTGTAATCTAATTCACGTCAAAAGTTAAGTTAAGTCTTTTTTTCACTAGTGTTGCTTCAGATTTGTGTCTTGCTTCCATTTCTGAGTCACAGAATGTACTAAGAGCATAGTGAGGATAAGAGAGATACCTTTTGCTGCAGGATGTAAAGTGAAGTTACAACATTTTTTCCATTATGCTCTGTCCTTTTCGGAAGCACATCAGCTGTGGCAAAGCATAAAACATTGGACTGTCATTTACACACATCGCCTAGTTTCGGAATCGTTACCATTCCAGTCTCATTTATATTAACTGATTACGTTTTGTATTAACTGTCATCACAGTGAAATATTTATTCAGTGTAACTATATTATACCTGTTTGACTGAGTGGTGAGTGATCCAAGTGGTCATACAAGCTGGAGAGAGGCTTTGTAGCTGGATGTCTTCGCCTAACAAAGACAAAAGGGTTTCAATGCATTAATGTTATGTGATAATGTTTGTTTATTTGCATTCCAGACATGCCTTTCTTAAAATTAGTCTTATGGAATTTAGGGTTGATTTTAAAAGCTTGCTGGCAGTTCCTACTTTTTGGAAGGCGTCCAGCAGGCACACACTGTCACCAAAGTGATGAGGAGGAAAATGCCCCCAGTGGAAAGGATGATATAGAGGGAACTTCTTCCTGGTAGGATAGGCAAAATTACAGTTCAAGAAAACTAACAGAATACGGGAACATACATAAAAGTATTTTACAGAAAATGATTGTTGAATTTATGTTTCCAAAATCTGGGAGAGTAAAGCTACTTTTAGACATGCTAGTGGCATGGCTCAAGGGATGGGCGGTCCACCACTTTGGTCCAGGCTAAAATATCTCAACTTTTGGATAGATTGCCATGAAGTTTTGCACAGCTATCCAGGGTACCCATAGACTGAATCCTGATGACTTTGGTGATCTCCTGAATTTTCCTCTAGAGTCCACCTGCTGGTGTAATTCTTCACTTATCCTGTTAAATATGTCAACATCTATTTTATTCATGGTCCCCAGACGATGATCTATCGGGACTTTGGTGATACCATGACTTTTCCTCTTGCCCCACTACGAGGTTAAAGGTATAATATGCAGGAATAAAAAAAAAAAATCAATGTATAGACTAATACAAAAATAATCCCTCTCAATCATCCCCAACTGGAAGTGTGTAGCAGTGTCTGCAGAGATTCTGCCGCTGCCTGTGTTTTCTCTGTTCTTCCTATTTTGCTGAATTCAGGACATTTCTGGGCATCAGCAATGAGTCTTTGGGCCTCACGTGGGGGTGTAACCCCCAGCCAGTAGCCTGTCCAGGTCGTCAAATACCGCTGCTTTGTCCCGCCCCTCGATGATTTATACCGTGGCACAAGTCCCAGCACAAGTCATTCAAAATCTGGCAACTTCAGCACCAGAGAGATGGGCTTTAGACCGTCAACGCCATGAAATATTCCAAAGCGTAGCTTTCATTTCTCTTATTCACTGCTTTGTTCTCACTAATGCTGTAATTTAAATTACATATACATCTGCTGTTCCCTCTTACAGGCCATGTGTATCTACTGAGCGTCCTCTCTGACCTAATTCTCTGAGTCATAGCCACGTCTGTTGTCCCAAACCTGGAACCTTTTCAGAGGCCGCTAGCCTTTATTTTATGTGGACATTTAATGTAGTCAAATAATGTATATGTAAGGATAATTATCATTTTGACTTTCAAATGGCATAGAATTGTTGATAAAATATGCAAACATGAAATATCTTGAAATGTTGGGATACATTGGCTTCCTGTAACACTTCAAAATGTTTGCTTCACGTGTTTCAAGGCTTCTACGTGGACAGCTCTTCTGTGTTGTCCTGATAAATATGTGAAGAGAACAGATCTACCTCCTATTGTACTGCCCATGTCACTTTGTCAAGCATGATGCGTTTAACACTTGTTGGCTCGTGTCACTTACTGTAGACAGTCAGTCTGATTGGCAGGCTTGTCATGTTACCCACAAGATTCTCCACTGTGCAGCTGTAGATGTCATCATCTGCCATCAACACCCGTGTGATGGTCAAGAGCTTCTGGTCAGGTGACAACATGAACCTCGACACATTGGTCAGTGGCTTTCCACCTTTGAACCACCTGTAGGCATTCCTGGTTCCATTGTCATGGGAGCAGTTGAGGATGACGTTTTCGCTGAGCTCCAGTACTGATGAAGCTTCCATGTGGATATAGGGCCTGGATATCAACTCTGGAGGAAGGCGGCAGTAGATTCAATAGTTTTCAACATGTAAATAGACACAAAAGAACAGGAAACATGCTGTAGAATGCAAGGGATGCTGATAGACTCAAAACAGGAGACGTTTTGGATCAGTAACTTCAGGCCAACTTTTATTCAGGGACTTACAAGGAAATTGACTTCTCCCCTTTTCAATAACTTCTCTGCTTGTTTCTACATTTAGTTTATATGTTGTTGTTGTTGTATACTATTTATACCAACATTATTATACCTTTCTTATAGTATCTGACATTATAGTTGTTATGTTTTTAGATAAGTATTTTTGAGGGTGATCCATCATGAGTGTTTTCATATTGTAGGGGTCTTTAAACTAGATATTTATTCACAGCATTGTATATTATCAGCCATTATATGTGTGCGTTTTTACAGTATATGTTAGCACATTTTGATATTTTCACTGTCATTGACCTTTATTTATTATTTGATGATTTAATATCTTTTTATTTTTTGACAGTGTATGTGTGAGTTTGTTACAGTATAAGTTTGCACTTATTTTCTTGTAAGTAGTCTCTTGGTTAACATGCCATGTGACACATGACCTCTTGATGAGGTGTAACTAGAATATCTGTCCTCATTGCCCTTTATACCCTGATGAAGACTGTTTGAGTCAAAACGCATTGGTAATCCATGTACTAATAAAGGATGCTTTTCAGACTGCCAGCCTACACCAAATGTTTTGGACCTCCGTCTTCATGTGGCGATAAGAAATTTGGCTACATTTTCTAGATAAATTCTGTCATTAGTAGTAGTTTTCTCCATTATCCATTAGTTTAATTGAATCTTTAGAGACCTGGAGACTGTCTTAAATGCTTTTAATAGGCCCCCTTCACTACTGTAAGTCTTTCAAAGTGGGAGTCAACCATGCCTGCAGCTACAGTAGTTCAAAATTATATAATGTCACAATTTCACATGTTGAAAAATAAAATACAGAATGTGTTTCTAAACTACCACATACAGCATATTTGACGCCATTTCTGACCTGTAGTCTCTTGCTACTCATCCTCAAGTATATACGCCAATACAAATGTATCTGTGAACTAGTATCAGCTGATAATATTGGTCTGACAGTTTTAATCAGTTGAGCTTTAAACTGGGGTGCTGTGAATCTACCTATAGACTATGGCATCTATTGGAGAGGAGGACCAAGATATTGATTTGCATGTCAAAAATGAGTTTCAAGTTCAAAATCTGAAAGAACACCAAAGATTGTAGTACAGTATTGTAGAAATTAAGCAAGATTATTATGTTTATTAAAGGTGCAGTGTGTAGCATTTGGCGGCATCTAGCTGTGAGGCTGCAGATTGTAACCAACTGAAACGTCTCCCGTGTGCAAAGCACGTAGGAAAATGGTGGCCAATGCGAAATGTGAAAATGTGAATGGCCCTTTGGCTTATGGAAACATTATTGTATTGTAGATGGCTCTTAACAGCCATGAAATCTTCTGAGCATCAGATGACAGAGGATTGCATTCTCAGCAGTAGAGTGGGAGGAAATAGTTGACACAGATTGCCTCTTGTGGAACATTGTTGCTTCCCTCCTACTCTTCTTCAGTATACAGGTGACCTTCACACAGACCTCTATGTGGGCAGAGCTGATGCCATTCTTCCATCATGAAATGCGGTTGGAGAGGTTAGAGGTGAGCATGAGCTAATACATGGGGGGATTAAGATGTAAGGTGTCTTCAGGGAGGTTGATGGACCAGCACTGCAGCTTCTACCATAACTGCTGACAATACACACACAGTAAATAAGCCTGTAATCAGTTTACCCAAAGTCCCAGATCCCCTGGCCCTCTAGTGTTCTTTGGTTAGGACAGGCCTGCACTCTTCCACCAAATCACTGTGGTTACCTCAGTCTTACTGTACTGTCAGCTAGTGCTGCTGCTCACACAACAGCTATTGTTGCCTCGAACCTTTTATTGTTCTTAATGGATGCGCTCCAAAACAAACACGAGATTGTCCTGTGTGAAACACAGTCAGTGTTGACTTCTGTTACTGCAGTTTTGTTACATAACTTCCATAGTTTACTAACGCCAGTTAAGAAAAAAATGCAGTTGTTTTACTGAACAAACACACTGGTTTTAACCCAAACCATGATCTTTTCCTAAGCCTAGCCAAATACCTTTCGTCTGTATTTCACGAGTTGGGAGTGAGAATGTGTTGTTAGAAACGGTAATGTTGTGTCCACCATCACTTAAAAGTTTAGAAAAGATTAACCTAAACTTTGCTGCAGCATCTCTACCACCTGCTGCTTGTTGTCAGCAGAGACATTCATTGTCAGACCTACCACCTCATATGCTGCCTGCACTCCATTAAACCAGGTTTCCTTGCCCTCGATGCTATAACAAGCATCACCTGTGTGGGTGTGTAGGGCCTTTAAATCTGTCAAGTAAGTTGGCTGACTTTTCAAAGTTTGGAAAATGTTTTAATAGAACATTACAGCATGTTGTTAAATTGTGTTTTTTGTGCCACTCTGAGTCAGAGGAGAGTAAATCATGAATTCACTCTTGATGGATCCAGGTTAGCAGCTTTCTCCTGCATCCTGTCTTGGCTAAACATGTCCTTGTCCTCTTTACTCACTTTTAGAAAAAGTGAAATGGTGAGTCAGCAGCAGAAATAGTATTTAGTATCCACCCAGGTAATCTGGGGTCTCACTCTCAGGAGCAAGGCATCAAACTATTTGTGAAAGCTGCCATTATCCATACACAACTCAACTGGCACTTAAATTGAACTTGAGAAGTATGTTTTCTGGTTCAGACTGAAGAGAAACTGGTGTGATTTTTACCGTTACGTTCATTTTACAAATCACACAATAGAGCTTGTTTTCTTACCATCCACAGTGAGCATGATAGTGCCCTCTCCTGTAAAGGTGTCATCTGTGATGGAGATCTCCACGTCATAAGTTCCGTCATCAGAGAGCCTGAGGTTGTGGAGAAGCAGAGTCCCATTTTCAAATACCAGGATCCGGTCACGATACTCGGGCCTCAGGGTCCCAATGATGTCAGTTCCAATTGACTGGACAACAGTGACAGACTTTTCCCTCTTAAGCTGCCACTTGATGACCGGCAGGTCGAGGCTGAAGCTACTATAGCGGACAGACAGCAGGGCCTCCCCCCCTACTGTACCTCTAATGAGAGTGTTGGGGATGGTCATATTCACTGCCACCACCCCACCTGCAGAGAAACAAACAAGAGAGGTCAACAATTGATTATTTACAATCCATAGCTTAAAGGAAATAAATATATTTCTGTTATGCTAGGCGTTTATGTGTCCAAGTGCTATTAATATGTCTATACATCATTATTTATAATCATTTTATTGTTATTTCACAAATTTGGAAGTAAATATTTATAGATGAAGAGACACCAAGAGGAATGTACCTACCATAGTTGTCTGAGATGTGTACAGCTCTAATAGCAACAAGCATTTATAGTTTTACATAGTCAACTCTTTAACGGACGTGTTGCTGAGAATCATAAATCTGCAGAAACGATGTGGCTCAGTTATACAGCCCCCTTTATTCAAACCTCAAGTAATTTGATTGCCAAAGTTTAGTTTCAGTGGTTAGCTGAAGGCTCGTGTGGGCATCACACCCCATCTCTGCTGTATACTGAATCCAGTTTGCATGGCAGATCTACATGACCATGGGAACAGCTGACAGTTCTTGGGATGGGCCAGCATGAGCCAACAAAAGTGGGGATTGTTTGTTCAAATTTCCTTCTTGGCAGTTCATGAAAAGAACACTGGGAGCAGTCCAGATGCCATGCTAGCTTTGCAGAAACAGAGCAACTCAGTGACTCGGCTGCTAGTCACAACAATAGCAGGGCAGTGATGAGACACAGCCACAGCTGAAAGTTACTGAATGTCTGAAAACACTGGTTCAGCCTGAAGGCACAATTACTGTATTACTTACAAAGGGTGGGCACAAGAATTTAAAAGCACCCACACAGTTTAATGCAATCCAATACCCCAACAACAAATACTACCTTTGTGATGTCCATAATGATCAGTTTTCAGTTTCAGAGAGTCCTCAATTTAACTGACATTATAGATGATACAATATGATGCATAGCACTGCAAAGATAACCACAAACCTCTGGTCATAACACATTGTGTCAAACCCTCTACATGTTCCATTTATATTTATAGTAAATATGCAACTTTAAAAACAAAATCCATTTTGCTCCTGTTTTTGGTATTTTCTTCCAGAATCCAGCTAATACTGTGTAAGAACAGCAGTAATAAATAATACTAAAAATGTGAGTGTTTAGTTGCATATGCTACTGGAAGGACCCTCGGATTGTTACATCCAGCAAGTTGGTGTTGATTCAAATTGCATAGCTAACATTATATCTGCAGTTTGTAATTTTTTGATTCCCTCATTCTGACACAAACAAACAAAAAAACAAACAAAAAAGCAGACTTCATGATTCAGCTGTTCCTTACTTGCTACAATGTAAACTATTACAAAGTTAAAGCTTTTCCAATTGCATAAACCTGCAAGTGACCATTGTCAGGCAAACCTTTAGCAAATCCTGAAATAGAAAATGTGACTTACCTGAATTGAAGGAACCGAGACACATGAGCATTAAAATCTGGGAAATTATTTTAGCTTTTGAAGGAGCCTCCTTCTCTGCCTTCATCTTGGGTCTCAAGCTTTGTTTTCCTCCCAGACAACCAACATGATCTGTGACTCTGGGCAGGACGGAGAACACAGTCATTCATTCACGCTCTGCTGGGACCGAGTACATGTTGTTCTCAAACTCCAATGTAGATGCAGGACAAAAGTGTGTGTGTCTGAATGTCCATTTTGTTAGCTTAATGTTTTTATTACAACGATAATTTATATGTTGATGAACAGAACAAAAGTCAGTGTTCATCGCCTTTCTATATGAGTGTATCATTGATGTTGAAGCACACATGATTTTGCTTGTCTTTCAGTCTTACCAGTGGTGGGGCTGAACTTGTAAAGTATAATTGAGAGTGGCTCCAGAGGAGAAGCAAAGGTGTTTTCCTTTTTTTTTCCCGTGTACGAGCTGACATTTTGGTTCATGGCTCAAAAATACTAACACTACACACAGACACACACGCACGCACACCAACCCAAACTTGTCATACAAATTCTAACTCTGCTCTGCCTCTTTGACAGGAAGGAGAACGTGAGGAACTCCTTCGTCATTCTGCAGGATAAGGTTATGCTACAAAAGAACATCCTGTTAGTAATTGGAATTATTATATTAATATTATCTAATGTCATGCATAAGTGTCTTTCAAATACTAATGCTGCTCAATCCTTGACAGGAAGGAGAACGTGAGGAACTCCTGCTTTTGCAGATCTTGTAGCACACCCAGTCGTCCGAGGAGAGGGGATCTCTCTCTGCATTGCCTTTCCCGAGGTTTCTTCTCATTTTCCTGCCATCAGGATTTTGGGGAGTTTTTCCTCGTTTTCTTAGAGAGCTTGGGCTGGGTCAAATTATTCAGTATATAATGTGATATTTAACACTGAACAATGAAAATAAACTTGAGTTTTAAATGAACTTTCAAGCTCTTTCCTCCATTATTGTCAAAGACACATGGTATACGAATAAATAATATTGACAGCAATGATCTTGAAAACATTTATTATAAGTGAATCAGGATTTGTAGATAAATGACACAGTGTTGTTTACTTTTCATCGAACATTTTAGGCCTGATTAAAAGTGTTTCAGCTGTATGGTCAAATAAAGGCAAAAAAAGCCCCAAAAAAATATTTGAAAAAAAAAGAAAATCATTCAAAGAAAAGGTATAAGGAGCTTTACATAATAATCATGATTAAAACATAATTATATATTTTAAAATGTTCAGGAAATTAAAAGTACGACAAAAAAACGATTCAAAAATAGAGTGAAATCAACAAACAAAATGCATAAGACACTATAGAGCAGGAAACCAATAAAACATGCAGTTAATGTAAATAAAAGGTGTATTTAAGAGGTTTTGAGGAATGATTTAAAATACTCAGCAAACCTCAGATCTTCAAGCAGGGAGCTCCAGAGCTGAGAGGCCCTGACAGCTGAGACCCTGGTCGACTGTGGTCTCGATCCAGGATTTAGGAGCAGCCAGAGAGTCCTGCCTCTGAGGCAACAGTGTGTTAGTATGTAGAGGAGCAGCAATTCCCAGTAGATGTTCAGAAAAATATAAATATCAATCAACCCTAAAACTGACAATCAAAAAAGGCAAGATATGAGTAATGTGATCTTGTCTCTTTCAATTTGTAAAAAAAGGACTTCTCTATTTATTTTGTTGTCAAACCTTACAATGCCTCCACATCTTTCCTAAATTATTGGTATTTTCCAACATTTAAAGCCAGCAGAGGACTGTAGGTTGTTAATAGCAGTTATGCTTAGTTTGCTGGCTCAACTCTGTCTTTGTAGCTGTACTTTCAATTGGTGCTTAATGTGTTTAAACTCTGAAAGATGTGAAGAGACTCATTTTCAAAGCCATGGGTTTCATTGTTTGATGACGTCAGACAAAAAGAAGGCTTGTCCACGTTCAGTTGTACATTAAGTTGCTGGAGCACAACCATTGCGAGCTGTCAAATGCTTGTGCCACAAACACCGAACACCTCCGTTCTCATTATGGAAAGCTGACTCATTAAATTGTAAATCTGCAGGGCACTGTTATTTTGCCTTAAATTACAGGAGACAGGTTTTCCCAGTTCTTTATTCATCCAGTCTTTAAGTGTTACCACCTATAATTATATGTTCACTATAAAGATGTTGCTCTGAGCTTGTTGCCTCCTGTCCCTCATAACTGCACACAAGGCTGGATTTACCTTTTAGGGGCCCCCTATTGACCGCCTGAGCCCTGTGCATTGTGTGTGTACCCGGCCACCTCTAAGGCCCCATTATGTGCACAGCATTCTTTAAATGACAACTTCATTTGCCCAGAGACCCAAAAAGCAAATCAGCACTTTTATACCGGTACACTACCTGGCCCCCCAGGGTTAGCTAGTGCTCATTTCATTGGGCATCATTTATTTGGCAGTGTGCACCATGTGAGCACAGTATAAACTGATTTAAGCTAAAATAATGAAGTGATTTTACTTTGCTGACCGACTAATCTTGCTTTGTAATACAGGCCCCTGGTGATGTGTGTTAGTGGTGTTGAATTAAGCATTTTCACTAGCTTTTCTTATCGTCCACTGTAGTGTGACCCGTCTCTGCTTTGTTTATACACACGCACACAGTCGACACAGTGATGCATCATGTGTTTGGCAGTTTAATGACATAAGATGTGGTACTGTGACAATGACAAATAATTTACAACAGGGTTACAGCAAGGATGTTATGATAGCTCTCGCCATACATTCTGTGTTGCTGGCAAATGATTTGGATATATACTTCAATGTGTGGGAGTGCTAGAGATGATGCTGCTTAAAACAACAGAGACATGAAGATGGGAGATTAGATTTTAAATGGAGCAAAGCCATAGCCGAAATGAAAAAGGATAAAATCAACAGTGGACTCTCATGCAGGCACATTTAAAAATGGATTTCTACATTGCCATGTAGGAAAATAGTGTCACCAACACAAAAACGTCTTTTCTGTTGAATAGATAGAGGCAAGGCTTTATTTCCTTTGTAGGGTAATACCAAAACATTTAAATGTATTAGCTACATAAACTACACCATCACTTGACTACACTGTACTAGCGCAACTCTTGGCCTTAGAGCATATGCACCCTATGTTCTATTAGCACACACAAAGCCAACATCAGAGGGTTGTATCGACACTAGGGAATTAAAACATAAGCTTGGGCATTTTGTTTGCGTGAATGCTTGGTCCTGTGAGATTGGTTAGGCCCGACTTGCCCCAGGTTTAGACTGGCTTGACAACAATGGCATGAAGATAGCAAAGACACTGGTATCAAAAAGAAAGGTGAAAACATTTAAAGCACATTACAGAATTGAAGCTACTGCAACAATAAAGCCAGTTAAAAAGGAAACACACAGAGGTAGATGCACAATAAATAGGAATGACAATGGAGGTGCATAAAGCCGTGTGCAACTATGTGGTTGCAGTAAACGGGGCTAAAACAAAAATTTACATGGGAAATTAACTAACAAATATTCTGAAAACAAAGTGGCACTGGCGTGTTAACAGATTATCAATAGTTGCTGTGGTTTGTGTCATTTTAAACAAATGTGCAGTGTGTTATTTTCAGCCAGAAGCTTCTTGACCGTCTGTTCCAGTGACAGTTTGCGTTCCTCCACTTAAATACTGTAGCCTGCAGACACCTCACTACAGTTTGCTTCTTTACATGACTTTATAATTGAGTAAAGATTAGCTGTATGTCAGAACAGGTCCATTGACGTTGCTTCACGTGACATTTCTTATTTTCTTTTGCTTTTTGCATTTAACCATTAAAACATCTAAAACAAAACAAAAAAACATGCTTAAAAAATAATCTAACTCTTCGGAAGACATTTAGGTGCGGCTGAGGTGAAAAGGGTGGAGTGTTAATAAAACAGTGCTGATGGCTGATGGAAAGATGTTTGGAATAAAGACCTCAACAGGACCTGCTTCTGTGTTTTATCACTTGTCACGTAGATTTGGTGGTTACATTTCTTACTCATCTCTGGTCTACATTTTCGTTTTTCCAACGATTTTGGAATGTCAAGTTTTTCAATTACTGCACAGTGTTTCATACTTATGGAGGAAAAAGCAATTAATATATCTAAACTCTGCGCAAATTGTAAGTAATCACATTAAATACAAGAAGCTGTGCGGTGTGCTTAAAGTCATGACAGGAAAAACGGGAGTACATATGCTGCTCACTGTGATGCATGTATAATGTTTGTTAGTTAAGCATGTCTCTGGAAGTTATTGTAAGCTATGACCTCCAGGAGGATAACCCGGTGTAGGACCGACGCTAGCAGCTTCAATCACATTGTGGGTTTCTACCACAGACTGTGTATAAGAAGGTTTACTCGTCACAAACATGAATGGCAATAGGAACAAAGCAACACTGGTATTAGTCTGTAGGTGCAACTGAAGCAAAGTCAAAATCAAAAATAAAGCAACTCCAAAAGGAATGTGAGAAAAGAAATGGCTTCATGGAAAACTTGGGAGATTCTTTTCTCCCCACTCATGACAGTTAAACCATTAGTCACATCTTTACAACATTAAGACACTAAGTTAAGGATGGAATGGTCGACGTGTTTTCTCTGGGAGGTAAAAATAGAAATGGGGACTTGAATAAGAGGAGTTAATAATGCTTTCAACTGCCAAAATAAAGGAAACATCAACAGTGTTTGTCCTGTTCAACTTCAGTACAATATACACCCGCTGTACTTTTGACTGACATTTGCCTTGTTGATCACTTCAGAAGAAAACCCCAGACTATTTAGTCTCCCATCATCTACTGTTTGGATTCCGTTGTTTTGGCAGTTAGCTGCGAATGGCAGAAAATGATAAAACACTGCAGTTTGTCATCAGGACGAAGCAGAGCTGCTTAGTGTTGAAGCAGCTCAGGGCTTCAGCACAGAGTCGTACGTCATGTAGACGTACTGAGAAACCTCTGGGGCCCGACACTTGAGAGACAGCTGTGGAAACAGAGAGAGAACACAGAGTAACGATAGGAGAACCCTTTTACTCAGAAATAGGATCATTCAAGAGCCTCTTCAGATCTGTTGTGAAACAGCTTACTGTACTTTTGAGGATCGCACAGGGGGTAAACAGTAATGATGGTTCTATACACGTTTGATTCTGTATTTAATCATAACCTTTCCCAAGAGAACCCATGGGTCATTAGAGCCATCCCACAATTTGAACCACCATTCAAATATGGGAGAAAAAGTCCAAATTCAAAGTTTGCAGCAGGCTGTGCCTTCTACTCCAAGGAGAGCATTTGTAAATCTTTAACACGAAATTAAGAAAAATTAGCTAGCCGACGTGCTGAACCAATAATAACAAGAACATATCGTCTAAGAAGTTATGAGAGAACTCATTTTTGATCAACACAAAAGAGTAAACTGCAGCGTATTTAGGTAGATACTAAAACCAATAAAACTAATTCGATTCTGGATGATCATCTACTGCGAGTGTGTGTAGTGCAGAAACAATTATGTAGACAGCTGAAGGAGGGTTTATAGAGTTTTACATAACATGGATTCAAAGCTTCAAACAATTAGTCGATTAATCGATTAGTTTGTAATAATCTATGTAAATAATCGGAAACTATTTTGGTAATCTATTAATCATTTTAGCCATTTTTCAAGCGAAAAATGCAAATTATTCTCTGGTTCTACCTTCTTCGATGTGAAGACCGGTTGTTTATCTCTGTATTACATCACATTTATATTAATATCTTTGGGTTTTGGATTGTTGGCAGGACAAAACAAGACATTGGAAGACGTCACTGTGGACTTTGTGATTTCATTGATGTAATTTTATAGACTAACAATCCATTAATTAAAAACAGCTTTGATAAATAAATCGAAAATTAAATAAATAAATGTTTGTTGCAGTCCTTTGTTTAATAAATTCTGGTTCCGATTTTTCCCCTCAACGACTATCATTATATAGCACAAGTGAACTCAATCTACTTTACATTAAAAAGCCATTAAACACTAAATATATGTATATAAAACCTATTTTATTACCTATCAGAGACGCCGCTATAATCTACTACATGCAGGTACTTCACCAAATACAACCACGAATCACTCAAATGTTTGTCCAGGTTTAATTGTGATCAATAAAAATAACAACAACAAAAAATTGAAATTCTTTGTTAATTTCTTTCCCTTTCTTACCAACTGAACTGAATTGGAATTCTACATTAAACCTTGTAGATGTCACCTGGACACAGATACTCATCAAACAAGCATGAAGCACGGCTGAAGGCCCAATAGAGTAATAACACTCTACCGTGTAGTTGGGGTTGCCGGGCTGAATGCGGAGCTCAGCTAAGATCCAGATGCCGTTGGTTAGCTTGAGGGACTGGTAGAGCATGTCCTGGCCTTCTACGTTCCTCTTGGCAATGGTGAAGATGTTGTTACTCTGCAGCTTCCCTGATACCGTGTCTGCAAGACCAGAATCAAGGTTTAGGTAATTAACACACCTCAATTACTGAACAAAGTGAAATACACACCAGGCTGTAATCACTACTGGAACTGTAATCACTGTAGGTACTAACACTAATGTTCACACCAGCAAACTGGCAAAAGGTTTAGAAGGGAATTGACGGTAAGGGTTTTATTGAACTATGAGTGGCAACCTTCGGATTTCAGTAAACCTGACCGTGCTAAGAACAGCCACCATCCTGCTGCCAAGATAATGGTGGCACAATTATGAGCGAGTTGGAAGAGTCCTTCAGGTACAGAGGAAGAGGAAATGTCCCAAGATAGACATGTGGGTGGAGAAAGAAAACACAGAGAGAAGGGTGAGGTCTTTGGAATGAGTGGTAGGCGGCAAAAAGAGAGCTGGTAGGTTATCAGTCCTGTGACGAGTGTACAAATGTTTTCAGTGTTGGGCCTGGGGACCGCTGAGGGATCGAGAGTTTTGGCAGGGTGTGATGAAAACTTGTTGCCGGAATTTCACGAAAAAATATAAATGCTTGTTTGTTTTTGCTAAGCCAACCTGCATTGAGGTGGCACTCCTTTATCTGGTACTGTAGCTCGTTCTCATTAGGGATGTCTTTCCAGGTAGCCAGGAACACCTGTCGCTCTGAAGAAGGGAAGAAAATAAAAACATATATCAAAATTAGTAATGAAGGATGCTGAGAGTTGATTTAAACACATAGAAACACAACATATTATTGGGATGGTTGATGCATACAGAAGTAAATAATGGCCAGTCATGTAGCATATCATGTATGTATATATATTTGATCCCGGCTTCAGCGGTTGTGGAAGATATTGTTTGTGATGTAATGATGTTTTATTAAGTTGTGGTTCACAATCATACCCATTTTCCCATCCTCAACAAAGAATATGTTGAGAGGGATGAGCACGCTGAAGTAGAAGACGTCGATGTTGTTCTTCACAGCCACCTGGGCACAAGTAAGCAAAAGAGCTTTGGCGTTAGATATTTTGGGTATAAGCAGACACTGTTTTTCTGTGCCTTTTCAATGTGTGGCACTGCTGTTCAAATGGTGAGTGAGAGCTTATGTACCTGGAGATTATTGAGTGGGTCCATCTTCATGACAGGCCCAATGGTGTTGATAGGCAAAGAGACCTCAATAGTCTGGCTGGGCATCAGTGGAGTGTGAACGGGCAGAGGACTGGTAGGGATCATCCCAAAACTACATGTAGGACATTAACAAAAATCATTCAGTACCTGTTTTCAGTTACAAAATATACACTCAGCAGCTAATCTATGTGGTACACCAAGATCAAGATCAAGTTAAAGCAGTCTAATACACCAGCTCTACTGTTTCAGAAAGATGGTATTTGATGGTAGTAATATCGTAGTTCAACAGGACTTTTTCTGTGCATCATCTCACCGACCTGTTCTTGTTGAACTGGACAGCGAAGTCGGTCATGTGTTGCAGGGCCTTGTTGGTGAAGGTCATGTCCATGTACATGTGGCCCTGGCGGCGAGAGAAGGTGCCAGAGATCTCCAGTCCCTTGGCCTTCACTGCAGGCAGCCACACCTGGTAAAAAGGTACCAGGGTAATCAATTATCAGGATGGAATATATACACACTGGAAGTCAAATGTGTGTAATCTCCTGCAACAAAAGCTTCAGTCATTGGTAAAACAAACTGGAAGCTTAGCATCAAAATGTGTGCAGATTTTTAATAGGAACTGGTTCCTTAAGCCAACTGTAGTGGCGTTTTGCCCCACCCATCCATACGAATAATCATGCTTTAAACATTGAGTTACCAGCATAAAAAGATGTGCTTGTTGCCCGTTTGGTTGTCAGAATCGATATTATAACAGTAGACTCAAATTTTACAGAATTCAGACAGGATCAAAACATCTTCAGAGCAACAGGTGTTTCAGTTTAACAAGTGACCGTGTTAACTGGAGACTGCGTCTGTGGTTGCTCGTATTAACTTAAGCGGTTGGCATAGATAACACAGATGAGTATGTATTTAAAGTGGATTGACATTTTTTACGAGGACTCACCAGTTAATAAGGTCACTGGTTTAATCGAAACACCGGTAATGTCTATCGCTGTAAGCTATTAAACGTGTTGACTACTGGACTGATCAAACATGCTCAAGTTTGTAGCGCCCATTTTGAAACCCAATAAACTCAAAACTCTGGGTCCATGTCTGACATCAGACCTTCTGTACATGACCACAGATAACATAGTTATCAAGTATCTAGAGACTTGTATGCTCGTAAATGTTTCGCTGGTGTAACGTTACAAGCTAGATTTCTACATCAAATACATGTATAGATCTGGCTACTAAATACTGGGCCACTTGCTGATGTATTATACCCTCTCACTACTAGCAAACAGATCTGGAAAGTAAATTTGTTTGGGTTCCATTCGCCATCTTTGGTGGTTAATGCCCCACCAAGGAGGGTCTCACATTACTTTGTTGGCTTTGTGTTTTATTGAGAGCACAAGTTAATTCTGAAGTTGTGTGAACTCACTGATTTTGCGGCTATATGGCCTCCAGTGGTGATGGCCATGCCTGTGGAAAGCTCAAACAAGTCGTTAAGGCCACTGCTGACAGCTTGAGGAGCTGGTGTAGGTGACGGAGCAAAAGTACTGGGCACAGATGAGGGGATGAAGTTCTGTCCCACCTACAATCACACAAAAAACACACACACACAAAATCTACGTAACCATCATTTTGGAAAGCATCACTGGCAACTTGACAATTTGCAATAAAACTACAAATAAAAGCACAAAGACCATCTCAAGAAAATAGTAATAAAAAAACAACATTTTAACTAAAGCAAGCGATCAGCCTAAGCTCATTTGACAGAGAGAGTGTGAATTTAAAGAAGCATACTTGTGGTTTTGGGTGTTTGAGCTCATTAATTACAAAGCTAAGTTACAAAGAGATCTCTCAATCATCTATCGTATGACCTGCTTAAAAATATTAATGTTTAAAATAAGTTCATACATGGGTCAATTTCTGGTTTTGCCAGTCTGGTCCCGTTTGATTTTGTGCAAACTGGCGTTTGTCATTAAGACACATTCTGGCAAATTCAAAAGTGGCCTACATTAGCAATATGACAACATGATTAACATGATATTATATTTTTGTTTATACACTCTCAGTCTCATTATGTTCCACTTGGGAGCGGCTGCTGAGTCAAGCGTGACGCCTAGTGGTACAATTTGGGACATCGGTCCGGTCCAAGATGAGCACAAATTAAAATTGTGGGATGATTTTTACAGGTCAGAAAACGTGCTTAACATCTGTGTGGTCTTCTCACTCAGTGGTTTTTAAACTAGGGGGCGAGGATAATTTCTGGGGAAATTTAAAAAAAGAACATATTAAAGATAATAGATTTACATTTCCAGGGATATAATTCACCTCAGAATAGATTTTAATGAGTGCGTTTGTGTGCCTGCAGACAAGTTTCTGACAGGAGAGTTCAGGTTGGTTCGGGGGTCATGGAATGAATAACACCTGGGTGCTAGCTGTTCAAACTAAACAAAGACCGTCCTGAATATTCTGGATTATTATTCCTAACTTGAAAAGGTTGAGAACTACTGTTTGAACTGAAAATATATGAGTCTGAGACAAAGAAGGTTTAAAAACTTGTTAAATATTTGAAGAAGTTGGTGTGAGAGTGTGGTGGGTTTAATTCAGCGAGCATGCAGACAGGCAGACTGCCGAACAGAAGGGCTTGACTTACTGCTGGACTTCCCCCAACACCTCCGCCCAGGTCTCCCCCCAGCTACAGGAGAGAAGAGAGGCCCCCAAAGACAGCATCCAAACATCAGACGGACCAAACACACAAACAAAGACAGAGACAGAGACTTTCTTAGCAACCGCAACCCATCAAGAGGAGCCCTCACTTTCAGCTCGGCATGGTAGACATTAAAATAAGACTTCAAAATCTGCTAGAAGATTATCAAGGAGTCCAGTTAGTCCAGTGGCTTGAAGAAGAGGAAAAGTGACCATTAACAGAAGATAATACACCAAGGCTTAATGTAGCTCTATGTTGGAAAAACAATCATGTTTAGGACAAATATATTCTGGATTTTAAAACATTTCAAAAACCTTTTAGTGATGTATTTTAAGAATTTTAAGATAAAATGAATGTGTGTGTGTGTGTGTTCAAGCTCACCAAACTGTCCAGGCCTCCTCCCAGAAGGTCCACGGCCCCCATCTGCATGGAGGAGACCTGGGGCACATTGACTGGAGGGCCCAGGTCCAGGTTCAGCAGGTCACCCAGCAAGTCCCCCTGGCTGGGGATCACATGTTGCTGCTCCATGGCAGCGGGTGGCCCGCTGCTCACTGGGCTCTCGCCAGTATCAATGCTGTCACAGGAGAAAACAGGAGTACTGGTAAGAGACAGGAAGTCAAAGCTTTGACAGGTCCTTGATTCAGCGACACAGCACTTTTGCCTTACATGTTGCCCTCTTGTGTGTCACGTGCACGACATTTACTACTTTTGTAATATTATCTGCATGACGTCTTTTCAATTGACCTGCTGTGCTGCACAGGAAGATGTTTGCGGTGGACTCCGTGGCTGCCCTCCACGAAGGCGCTGGGCGGTTTGTGATAGACGGAGGCCAGGGAGCCAATGTGGCAGATGAGCTCATCCAGCAGGGTGGGCTCAATCAGGTCCGTCTCCTCTGAGATCAGGGGCTTTTCTGACAACACCACCTCCTTGGCAGTCACGGGGTCGGTGGACAACAGGCGCCAATAAATGTAGCCCCTGTCACGCAGGTCAGGGTTGTCGGAGTCCTGCAGAGGAGCAGAGAGTTCAACATGCGCGCTGTGAAATATATTATTTTGTTTCCCATTTATTTAGTGTAGGAATTACATCTTAAGGACTACAGACGATGAGCTGTGCAAAAAAACACCTGCTCACCTGAGTGGCCAGGCTGAGGACCTGCTGCACCAACTCCTGAGTCTCCGATGGCTTCTTAAGGAACAGCTTAACAATGGCAGTCAGCAGAGTGAGCTGGACCTGTAAATCAAAGCACACACCGTTATATTACGATTATCTTCAGGGTACAATGCCTCCCAAAGTCCTCAACTCCCTTGTTCACCCTTGACCATACACCTCTACCACATTGTAATGTGCTGAACTCGATGTCAGTAACTGTTCAAGATTCAGTTGGTAAATGATTCAAGTGCGTTTCAGTTAATTGCTCGTCAAACGAATGGACCCACCTGGGTGCTCTCGTCGTGGAAGCCCTCGAGGAAGCTCTCCAGCAATTCATCAGCGTTATCGATCCTCTCGGCATACTCGCCAACGATCCAGATCATGGCAGCACGAGCATCCGGCTCATCCAGAGAGTCCAGATTCTCACACAGCGTAGCAATGATGCTTTCATACCTGGAGAACACCAGCATCTCATTGGTCAGAATAATACTTGACTGGAGGGATATAGATGTCATCCGCTTATGTTAAGTGCTCATTGGTAGTTGTGGAGCAGTTCTCAGGGCTTCAGTGGGAAACATACTTGTTTGGGTACTTGCGGAAGATATCCCTGATGACCACAATAGCCTCCTGAACCACGTAGTTGACCTTGGTCTGTATCAGGTCCAGCAGGGTGCTGACACAGCGCTCTGCTGATTGCTGCAGAGGAACGGGACAGAGGCACCATGTCACCATTACTTAGGGGGAAAAGGTTAACTTTTCATTTTTGTAATAACAAACTACAGCCAAAATGATTAAGACCGGACTAGATGCTTTAATTGTTGCTGGTCTGCATTACATCTCGGCAGACATTTTGACATCTCACAGTTGGAGGAAAAAGCACAGGTGTATTCAAAAACATAAACAATAGCTGCAGTCCACGTAGAGACGGCCCTGGTATTGTGCATGCTGGCTCACTGGAACAGCTAACTGGGACCTTTGAGACATCGTTAATGTTATTCATTTCACCTGTGATTTTTTCCACTATGACAAAGTAAAAATGTCTGCTGGGAAAAAGGGTTTGTGGTGTTCGTCTCTCCCTCTGATCAACGTCTTAAAATTCCTCTTGCCTTGTCGCGAGAAGGTGCAGTTCACACAAGCATAAACTGAGCAGCATAAATGATTGATATATATTTTTTTTTTATTATAACACATCAATTGTTCGATAAACACACAAGGATGAGACAGGCAAAAGTATCCCCATTAAGGAGACACATACATTATTTAATGAATTATGAATATAATATAATTTTAGTCTGATTGGTGAGCGAGTTATTGTCACCTGTATTATGATATTACTACCGTCACAACGCCCTGGTGACAATTCTGAAGTGAATTAAGATTATCGTGCTGCGATGCACATGAGAAGACTTCGGTGTCAATGACAGCCGTTCTTACCTCCACTTTGATGGCACAGCGTCCGATGGCTCGTACAGCCTTGCGCACAAAGTCAACGTCCACCTCTGTGGCGTATTCCTTCAGTTCAGCCAGCACCTGAAAGTGTCAGAGAACAAAAGTAATACACCGTTTGTGTTCACCACACTTTTATTTTTAGTTGTGATTAACTTTTATTGGTTTTGTTCCAATTTGATGTATTTAGCAAAAAGCAAAACCCTTTGTAGGAAGATTATCCCTCTCACAAAGCTTCTGTGTAGTTCCATAAAAGGTACCTGAGCAATGTTGGCCTGAGAGGCCAAGCGGATCATGATGTCCAGTTTCTCCAGTTTCACATAGATGGGGTCGTTGTACTTGACAAAGAATACCTTGATCTCCTGCTTCAGGATCTCAGGCCTGCGCACAAAGCAACATATTATACATTAGACTGCAGGAAAACCCGATCCAAAAGAAACAATAATTTCTATTTGAGGAAAGCTCCCAAAGCTGTGTCTGCTGTTTGTGATGACGCACCTTTTCTGAACAATGAGGTTGATGTTCCTCAGAGCCACGTACTGGACCTCGGGCTCTCCAGAGAGTAAGGTGACCAGCGGTGGGGACAACTTCTTCAGCAAGGTGTTGTAGTAATCGGAGTCCTTGGCCAGCAGCTCCAGGAACTTCATCAGCACCTTGACAGCGGACAGCACCACTGCTGAGTTGGCGTGAGACAGCCGGGGAGTGACGCGCTCACAGATGCTTTGAAAGTGAAGGAGGGAGGGAAGGAAGGGTGAGGGTCAATAAGGTTAATGGAGGGTAACACTGATTTGAATCAAGTATGGATGTCATTATTTTAAAAAAAGAGAGTGGCGTAGTGATTGTGCTGATCTTATGTTTGATGTTAGACAGTTTTGTCTCTGAAATCATCAATAGTCGCTCTATAATGGCCAGTCAGCAGGAGCCTACATCCCATACTTCAGGCTGAGTGATTGCTACCTTTGGGCTTCGCGCTCATCCTTGGGGTTGTAGTTGGACAAGCAGTCCAGGATGAAGATCTGTCCCCACTCAGTGCACTCGTTGAGGGCCGTCAGCAGCTTGTTGATGTTCTGGGGATTGAGGTCCAGCAGGTTGCTGTTGGGGTGAGACTCGCTGATCTCAGACAGCGCAGCAACCGCGTTGGCCACAACCTATAGGACGGAGGTGTTGTGTGACGATAACTCTGTTAACTACTTGCGGACAACACAAACTAAGGAAAAAAAGCTCAGGTGGGAAAGAACCGACACCTACCATGGGATTTGAGTCGGCAATGAGATCTCTCAGGGAGTCCAGGAAGCCCTGGTCCTCCACCATCTGGGCATTGATGTCATGGAGTTTCGCCACACAAACGGCCGCCGTCTTCCTCACGTATGGGTCCTCATCCTTCAGGCATTTCCTCAGCGGCTCACACAGGTACTCCGTGATCTTGTCCACCCGGATGCAGCCCATGGTGCGAACGGCCAGGGCCCGGATCAGAGGGTTGGGATCCTCACAGTCCTGGAGGTCGAGACAAGAAAGGCAGTTGTGGTTTTAAGGAGATTAGGTTTCACTGAGGCACATTCCCCCTCTGACCCAAAAGTGAAATTCCATAACTTTCTATGACCATAAATATATCCTTTCAACAGAAACTTTATTATTATCGAATAATTAATGATTGATAGTCGGAGTAAACAATGCAGTTTTGACAACAACTTTAAAGAATTTTCTAATGTAGTAACGATAGAAACACAAGTGTACATTCTACCATAATCCTGTAAAAGTGTCAATAATATTTATATACATTTATACACAATTACACCAGAGAATGTGAAGTTTGTGACTTGTCTGGTCTTGAAAACACTTCTCCAAACAGCATAACCAATAGGGCAAAAAAAAACATTATTTTCATTATTGATTTATCTTCTTGTTAATTGTTTTCTTTGTTAGACGTCATCAAATTGTTCAAATGTTTGTTATAATTTCCCACAGCCCAAGACGATACTCTTGAAAAGGAAAAACAAAACAAAAGAGAGATATAAAATAATAAAAGCCATTCAAATTTTCCATTTATAGAAAATAATTCAATAGATGAATTCAGATTATTTAGATGTAAAATAAAATACAGTTTATGTAAAACAATTACAAGTTGAAGTTGGGAGATTTTAGATGAAATTTCTAAAATTTCCCAAAAGTTAAAGTACGTTGACTGTAAGGAGGTGCTGTGTTTTTTTCAAGAGTCAGGTGCAAAATCGTATCATGTCCGACCAACGGTCGACATAACATAAAACGTTATTATGATATGAGACAAACAAAGCAACCTTTTATGACCCAAAAACTGAGCTTTTCAAAAGCGCCGTCTAGAATGGATGAATCTGAAAAGGCTGCTCTCTCTCATCTAAGAGTGAACAGGGATTGATCTGCCTTGGTGTGGATGAAGTCACAGCTTCAGATACCCTGGCAGTATTATATGCAGCTGCAGAAACAAGTGAATTTAGGGACTTGCCTTGACGAAGCTGTTGACGGCCATGATGGCCATGTCAGGCTGGGTCTTGGCGTAGTTCATTAAGTAGAGGTAGACCAACTTCTTCAGTTCCAGGTTGTCGGTCTGCATGCAGTTCACCACATCTGGAAACAAAGAACTGACAGCAAAGCGAGAGGCCTCAGTCAGACATTACAGTATGAGGCTTTCAGGGCTGTTTTTCTGTCATCATATGTTGACATCGTGAGCATTGTGATAAAGAAGTCCCCCTAAAGGCCAATGTATACTCTCTCAGAAGTGTTTTTAATTACGTTAATGTGACCTATTTAAAGTGTATTGTGTATTTGAAACTGTGTAAAAGTTAAGAATACTCCATTGAGATGTTTGTTGGGCTGGTTCTCCTCGTCTTCAAGATAAACTCATGCTAGAAGTATGTGACAAACACACTTGAGCGATTGTAGTCTGGCCGTGTTTTGACTTGCTTGGTATACAACAGTGGGTTGATAAGTGACCTAAACCAGACAGTTTAAATATCAATAAATACCTGACATCCTTGCCAACAGTCATGGCAGCGATGACCTTCTTCACCGCCTCTTTTCTCTTCTCCTTCTTCTCATTGTTCAGCTCTGCCTTCAGCTCAAAGATCTCCCCTGTGAGATCAATCACAACATGCGTTGGCAGCAGCACAGTTTGAATGTAATGTCAGCCGCTGAGAAATAAGATGATGTCTGACTGATAACCAGTTCAGCACCACTTCCTCCCTTAACTCACCTTTTTTGTTTGTTGTGAAATATTTGGAGTCCGTCATGATTGTGGTCCTTTAAGTCTGTACAGAAGAAATACACCGCATTACGCCATCAGCAAAATCTGCATCAGTGATTCCCTTCCACCATTTGCATAGGATTTCTCCCTGGATATTTACTGGCATCTCTCTTTGGTTGCATTCAAATAATTTGGGGACAATTAGTGGGTTCTGATGCCTCAACCAGGTGCATAACATGAAACACAGAGCCATGTAATCTCCAGTGACAAACATAGAATGGGTTTTACTGCAGAGCTCAGTGAATTTCCTCGTGGCACTGTCACAGGATACCACCTTTCCCACAAGTCAGACTTCTGCCCTGCTAGGTTTGCCCCCAGTCAGCTGTAAGTGCCGTTAGTGTGAAGTGGAAATGTCTGGGAGCAACAACAGTTCCTCCCATGAGGTGGTTGGTCAAGTCACACAAGGCTGCAGAACACGGCCGCCAAGCTGATTGTGAATCACTTCAAATTTCGGGGTTGCAACAGTCAACTCACGAGTTTCAAACTGCCTCAGGAAGCAACGTCAGCACTGTTTATTGGCAGCTTCATGACATGGATCTCCACGGTGGAGCGGAGGCACACAAGCCTGAAATCCCAATGCACAGTGCAAAGTGTTCATTGGGTCGGAGTAAAGCACAGCACCACGTGACAGTGGAGCTGTAGAAACAACATATCTGCAGAGATCAACCAGGCTTCACTATGTGGCGGTCTGACAACCAATTTCTATTTGGCAGATGCCAGGAGTTCCCTTCCTGCTTCGATGCACAGGGCCAACTATTTAGTTTAGTGGACAGGGAATAATGATGTGGGGCTGTTTTTTTTTTATAATGTGGGCTAATTTCCAAAGAAGGGAAACCTTAACGCTATAGCAGCACATAGTGTTTCCAACTTTGTGGCAACGTTTGGTGAGGGCCATTTCCTGTTTCTACATGACAATGCCCTGTTCACAAACCAAGGTCCATAAAGAAATGTTGTTTTATGGACGAATCTGACTGGCCTGCATTGACCCATTGAAGGCCTTATCAACCAATATCAGTTCCCAAGCTCACTAACGCTGTTAGAGCGAAGTGGGAGCAAGTGATCCCTGGCAGGTTCCACAGTATTGTGAAAATCCTTTCCAGAAGAGTGGAAGCTGGTATTATAGCAGCATCTACATGACCATGGTTTTGGAATGAGATAATCAACAATCACGTATGGGTAAAGTGTGCAGGTGTCCACCGGTGGTGGAATGTAACAAGTACATTTATTCAAGCTTACTTGTAAGTTTGAGGTACTTGTACTTTACATGAATATTACTTTCACTTATAATAGAGTATTTCCACAGTGTGGTATTGTTACTGTTACTCAAGTAAAATGTACTTTTTCCACCACTGGTGTCCACATACTTTTGGCTATGTAGTTTAGCGTTATGTCAACATCAGGTTGTCTATATTTGCACATTCGTTCTGGTAAATGGAGAAGAAATAGCGTGCAACACAGAAAATTTAAGTATACGGTGGTGCTTTGGTACTGTTTTGATGTCAATGCATGACAATTTGGGTTTATGTGTCATTTCTATCACAGGTCCTAGCTAACGCTAGCTTGTAAACGTAATTTAGCTAACGCTACATCTATAATATAAATCCCATAGCTTTAGCATTAACTATAACGTTAACGTCAATGTCATCCATTACCTTGTGAAATTCACGCTAAACCTAAATCAGTCGTGATATTTCCGATAGAGCACCGGGCGTGACAAACGACTGACTTATGGTTTGACCTCTCTTCAACGTCAAAGATAGCGAGCGTTACAACGTTACTATTAATTGCTAACGTTAGCTTGCTGCATGCTAACGTGAAGTGTAACGTTTCCAGGTAGCGTTACACGATCGGCGCTAACGCTACCTCTGGACGAGCGATGCTAGTTTAGCAAAACGTTACAACTGTGATGTAATCAGCATCATTTGGGCGAACTTTCTCCCACTCTGGTGTGACTTGTAATGTTATTAAATCTGACATCGAAACAGGAAAAGTGATCAGCGGGCCCAGCTTCCATTGCTGACAGGGAGCTACGTTGTTAACGTTAACGTGTGTGATGCGCTGCCCAGCTGACTGATCGCCCCGAAACCACACACAAAGATAGGACAACCGTTATAGATAAATGTTGAACTATGAGATACCTGATTCAAGTTTACGTCCGCGGTGAAATGTGGAGTGCAAGACGCAGGTTTGGTCCCTTCCTTTGCCAGGTTGAGGAAGATGGAGAATCGGGACTGGGATGGTGCGTTCACCGTCATCGGAAACTGGAAAACTTCCCTCTTAAATCGGGCCTCTAATTCGACCGATCCAACGCTTTGCACCAATAATGGACTGCAGGTGGATGATGTGGACAGATCGATCAGTACCATTGTCGTTTATGTTTACAAGGGAAATGAATCTCTGCAAGACCTATATGTAAATTGAGATTTGGGTTTTACACTTAAATACAACGTATTTTAGGCGTTACTGGTTACTGCACGGCAAATGCCCACAGCGGTGAACGCAGCACGAGAGGAGAGTCTTGGTTGGGATCAGAATGCTGTCCTGGCTGACAGAGTGGGAACTAGAATAATGTTTATGGCAACAGTGAACTGTCTGTTAAACCCTTTGTTTTCTCACACAGACGAAGGCCATTTCATTTAACTAAGTTCTGCAGGGGCTGAAGACATTCCACCGCAAAGGCTCGATCGCCTCTGTTTTTGTGTCTATTTCTGGGGGACATCCAGGAGCATTTGATTAAATGACCCCAGTGCTCTAACTGGAGTATGAAGATGTAAGAGTGCTGCCATATAAGGTGGTGCAAGCCCATTTAAAATCTTAAAATCAACCTGAAACGAACAGGAAGCCAGTGGAGGGAGGCCAGTACGGGTGATATGTGATCCTGTTTCCTTTTCCCAGTGAGATGACGAGGAGCTGCACTTTGTACAAACTGCAGAGACGACTGTTCCACGCCCACATACAAGGAATTACAGATATCTGACCAAGAGGTAATAAAACCATTAATGACTCTATCTCTCTCTGAGCAAGAGATAAGACTTTTAGCCAAAGTAAAGTCTGAACTTGAAAAGGCTGAACTAATTTGTTTATTAAATTTGAAGGAACTGTCAAAAATCACACCAAGATTTTTAACAAAAGTCAATGTGTGATGTGAAAGCATCACTAATGTTACAGCTGGTAAAGGTGGGGCTAATTACTTTATATACTGCTGGGTAACTTTATCAATAATACATTATATGTATCAGTCGATTATATTTGTATTAATATTCAGAATCTGCAAAGTAACTAAAGTTATCAAAAAAAGTAGTAAAGTAAAAAGCACAATCAAGATGTAGTGTAGTAGAAGTATAAAGTAACTTAAGTGCAGTGCTATTGTGACTGTTTGTATATTAAGTACTTAGCATATACAAAGAATATGAAATTTGAATGTATAATAATAATAATGAGAGAAAAATACATGGTGGTTATAGTTCATATGAAAAAACATTTGTATCGCTGCAAATATGATTCTGTTTGAAATAAACAATGGAAAATATTAAATCCAAAGTATTATATTTTCTGTTACATTAGTTTTCACAAGCATCACTGCGTCTATAACTCTGAAAAAGAGACTATTTACTCAAATCTTAGACAAACAGTGACAGTACAAACAATACAATGTATGGTGATACCAGACTGAGTAGGCATATTGGCTTTGCTCCTTATTCATTACCAAATATATTCCATATTTACCAAAGTTATTACCCAAACACACGTTTCTTTACAAAGAATAAATAGCAATAAGAAACCGTTTTCTTCTCTCTAGTTCATTACAGTACATCATGGTCCCATCAGTAAATGTGCAATATTTTAAACGGCAACTCTTAATTGCTGGTAATGTGGCTACAATTCTACACAGTAGATGTCAGCCATTTGGATGTTTTAATGTATTTGATAGAATGACAGTCCTCCACCGTTAGAACACCTATGCAGAGGATTCGACCTGAAGTTGGGAGGTGGTGTGTACGAGGTCTCTGGGAAGACTTTCTCGGGCCTCTTGCATCTTTTTCCTGGCCCTCTGGAAGGCCTCTGGCAGAGAAAAAAAAGATGTATTGAAAATAGTAAATCTACACAGTAAAAAAAAAAACTTAAAAACAAATTGTTAATAGATGAAGACAAACAATATTTGCTTGTTAATGCCCGTCCTTTCATTTCACACAAAGTAGGTCTAAAACACAAGTGCTTCTGTTCATCATGCTGTTTGTTGAATATTTTGGGTCCACTGGTCCTGAAGAGCTGATTTCTCACACAACTTAGCCTTCAAACTAATCCTCCAGAACCTAAATAAGTAATTATGAGTGAATGTCTTTACCAAGGATGGTGCAAACAGCTCCTTGCTGACTAAATCCTCCCAGCTGGTCAAAAACTTTCTGCCTCCTCTTCTTCAACATGGTGGCGTCAACAAATGCCCTGAAACACAAACAACACACACTGAACCACACTATACAGCAACTGTACAGGGAATTAAAACATGTAATAGTATGATAAGTGATGATGATGAATGAAATATTTCAAAGACAGTCTGTACACATACTGACATATTCAAGGTGTTCTTACCTGGCTTGCTGGATGCAGTGCAGATTAAAGGTGACACTTCCTGTGGTTTCAGTACAAAAGCCAAAGCGACTCAGCCTCTCTCCCTACAATGATATATGGAAGTATGAAAAACAAAAAACATTCTTCAGTATACATAAAGTGTATACTTACACATCAACAGGTTGTATCACAAAAAGTAAACGTAACCAGAGCTGTGTTTATTTACAAGAAAACTCCACGAGATACCTTTAAATGTGATTTAAAGAGATACTATGATATTTACTCTTCCACAGAGGTTTGAGCCTACCTTGAAGGTCCCTGGTATTCTGACATAGCTGTGGTCTTCAAGCTCCGGAGACCCTCCGATGAAGAAGCGCCTCAGTGCAGAGACGGTCCCCGTCTGGAGGGGTCTCCACGTGTGGCATGTTACTGTATGTTTTCCTGGCACACACAAAACGTGAAACGCAGGAAAAAATAAGACCAAAGACAATGCCGCCCCAATTTTTAACCCAACAACTTTGACAGTGTACACAGCATACCCGGCCTGGCAGGAAAAAGCAGATAGCCGTAGCCTTCAGTTCGAAAGCGCTGCCAGGAGTCCAGAGAAAGAACCTTGAAGTAGATCACTGGCCACTGGGGAATTGACTCTGAAAGAAGGAGAAAAGTCATGTATCAGTCTCATCTCTTAAATCGAACTAATGCATGAGCCAAATTCTTTAAACGCAATAATCCATGGCTGACACTGACCCTCGCTCTCCTTTTCACACATGTAGAAAGCCTCAAAGCTGAAGGGGTAACTGAAGAACGCTACGTTTTCCTGTTGGCAGAAAGAATATTAGGGAGTTTAACAAATGTCAGCTGCCAGGCCCTGAACCTGTTCTCCAGTCGCTTGTGGAGTATACACACCTTCCCTAATGTTTTGGCCCGGCACGTCTGCGTTACCCCTGAGAGAGACTGAAGTGGCAAGCTGGACCAGTCTTAAACAAACAAGATATACAAGCGGGATTTAGTTGAACTGATGTAAAAAGGTTTCAACATACCCAAGTGTCGCGACGTAAATAGTATCATATACGATGTGTGACTTACTGTTCGGCAGTTCCATGAAGAAGTGGATGTATAAGTTATCATATTCAAAGCCTTTGGCTGAGACTGGGTAAAAGAGAAGAAGGATATTTAAATGCCAAGGATAGGCATTTTTTAAATATATACAGTAAATATATACAGGAGTGATGGCAGCGTTTCTTCTCACCTATCTCTCCGTTCATCAGGTAACGCAGAATACCTATTGGAGGCTAAGGGAGAGACATACAGGAAGTGAAAAGCCTAAACGGACCACCATAAAAAGTGTTAATTAGGTTGTTTAATATTTTGTTTTATGTCTAATGTTAATTTTTAAGATAATTTTTGAGCAAAGGTGTCAAACGTGTTGGTTCAAGCTTCTCAAATGCGAGGATTTGCTGCTTTTTGCTCTCATACATGAAGGTAAATTGAACATCTTTTGTGTTTTGGACTGTTGATCGCACAAAACAAGCTATTTGAATATGTAACCGTGAACCTCTGGGAGGCTATGAAAGGCACGGATCCATATTTTCAGATCAGATTCAGCTCCAACTAGAAAAAGTGCATTCTGTAGACTAGAGAGCTGAGAGTGTACAGACAAGACGGCAGCGAAGATAACAAAAGAGGTGATTTATTCATCTCGTATCATGTCTTACTTTAGGGGATCATAACATATCGGATATGGAACTAATCTGCAGGTGCCCTAGTTCAAAATGGAATTAAACCTTTTTATGGATGTCAGTTCTTGAGCCACGATAAAAGCCCAAAATTGGCCTGTAAGGCTTGTTTTTAGCCTTTTGCTACTGAAGCTGTTGTTGTTCCCTCGCTGCCCATGTTAAAGGAGTGAGGAGTCAGCAGGTAATGACGGTATAAAACAGTCAAAAAATGTGAATCACAGTAACCACAAGAAGTTCTTGAGAGTGCGGTCATAATGAGAACAATAATATTAGGCTGAGGGGTCCAGTAGTATACTTACCATTTCAAAGTCTTGTCCGACAAGGCTATTGAGGTACTCCTTGTGCCGTACGTACAGCTAGAGTCAGAGAAAAGACGTGTTGTTTGACTCCATAATCAGTAATATGAACACGAACATTAAAAGCTTAACTCTTCAATGCTGCTCTTGTCCTAAAGGAAACATGATGGAGATGAGCTCACGTCTTTGTACATGTTCTGCTCCCTCTCCTTTTCCTCTGGTTGCATGGTGGTGCACACATTCTCAAGAGTGAGGCGCCAAACTTCTCTCTTCTCCCCCGCTGTTACAATCCTGCACAACAACACACACACACACACACACACACACACACACACACACACACACACACACACACACACACACACACACACACACACACACACACACACACACACACACACACACACACACACACACACACACACACAGACACACAGACACAGGTATTCGTTTATTTTTGTCCAAAAACATGCATCCCTTTATTGTTTGAGTCACGAGTGTGGCTAAAAACTCACAGTGCAACTTTAACTTCCTTGCCGGGTCACAACGTTATTTTAAAACACGTTGATGTGATATCCATCACTACTGGAGGCACAAACAGTCTCCTGTCATATTGTGAACTTGCCTGTAAGGCTCTTTGTCTTTGTTGAAGTCAGGCTTTACGATGACTGTTCCACTGCCGTCTGTTTTTATGGTTACCAGCAAATACTCATTCTCTTTCTGGCCCAGCCTGAGAAAGCAAATACACAGAGAGAAGAATCACAACTGAACTACACAACATTCACAGATGACTTTATTTTATGCTGTCGATGAAACCTGCAAATGGTTCCTTGTCTTCTTACTCAATTTCTGAGCTGCAAGACTTCGTTTATCCAGAACAATAAAGCTAGCAGGTGACAATAATGACACTAATGGATGGGTCTGTTTTCTCCGTGCTGCAAGTCAAATCCCTCAAGAGTGAACTGAATGGAAAGGAGGTCTTACCTTCCAGGGGGGCCCATGTCTCCCATGATATGCATGGTCTGCATGGCATTATTCACCACATGACTGCTCTTCACAAACTCCGCTGTGGGCTCCCAGTTGACGATCTTTGACTTGGGGACACTACAATCCCTGCAAAACATGCCAGACCATCCTATCACATGACTGTAACAAACATTAAACAGTACAAGTAATGTCTTTGAGGATTAATAAGCATAATTTGAATGAAATATTTTTGATTGATTGCATTGTATTTACACAATGTAATGCACATAGTGTACATTGCACAGACAGAAACTTATTTATAAGGGGAGAATCTAATTACCGTATTTTCCGCACTACAAAGCGCACCGGATTATAAGGCGCACCTTCAAAGAATGGCCTATTTTAGAACTGTTTTTATATATAGGGCGCACCGGATTATAAGGCGCATAGAATAGAATAGCGTCGTAAGCGTGTCTCTTGAAAGGTGCCATTTTGGGGTCTTTATACACACAAGTGGTGTTGGACTAGGAGTAAGCACAGTACCGGTGTTTACCGCGGTGCGGCTTTGTAGTTTACCAGTCGTACTGAAACATTTTGACAGAGCGCCGTGTACAACCAGTATGGATCAACCAATTAACCAATTGATCCATATATAAGGCGCTCCGGATTACAAGGCGCACTGTCGTTTTTTGAGAAAATTAAAGGCATTTAAGTGCGCCTTATAGTGCGGAAAATACGGTACATGCATTTTGAGAATAGGCAAAGTGAATTTCCCCACGAAAGACAATCTGGTTATAAATCTGTTTAAATAAGTGAGCTGGTGCTTCACTTACATGGTGCGTCTGTCCTGCCGTCTGTGTCGCACGCTGGCCATCCTTTCAGCCAGGAATGTGGGGCTGGATTTGGTTGTGGTCAATAAGTCAGTGGAAGTTTGCTTTCAGGATCAGAAAAAACAACAAGCTGCTTACAAACACATTTACAGACAATAATTGTAGAATCGTCTTGGACTGACAGCACTTACTAACTTGTTTGTGTGTAACTCCAAGGTGTCAAACAAGTTAATCTTACTGTAAAAAATGTCATAGTTATCACAACTATAAAGATCCTCACTAAAATGAAAATCAGAATAAAATAAAATCCCTCTGTTTGTCAGAGCCATTGTCTTTTCAAAGTGATCAGAGGAACCAATGGGCTTGGGCAAAAAGCTTATGAAAAATATCCCAAAAATATTCGTAATATGTGAAAATAATTGTGGAAAATATCCAAGAAATATGTGAAAAATGTCTGAAAATCAAACGCTGTAACGTGAATTATTGGATGATTGTGTTGACATAGGATACAGTTTAACCTACCACTTGGTGCAAGGGAAGACAGCTGGTGTAGCGGTCATGATCAGTGTATGTGAAAATCCTGTGATTACGTCGGCCCTTGGCCTTGTTCAGGGCCTTGACTTCTGCGTGGTACTGACGGTCCAGAGGGGTCTGACATGTTGCCTCGTTCTGGAACAGCTCCATCTCATACTGGGACCACAGACAGAGAGGCATGGAGGTGAGGAGGTGGGGTAGCAATAATAGCAAAATGAGCATTTACTCTTGACCTTTAACTTGTTTTAAATCATTATAATATGTTGAGGATACGTAACAAATCAAAAGTGCTACCTGACTGAAGAGTTTCTCCTGCCAGCCCACCTCCAACTCCTCCTCATTGTCAGCTGGTGACAGAGTAACAGAAATGTCAGGTTATTAAAATATGCTGTGGAGGAAACATCGACCCTAAATCATGTATGCATGGTTTAATACAAGTTCTACACAATATCTGTTACATTCAAATCATACAGTCAAGACATACTGTGTTTTGAGTTAGAGGCACACACAAAACGAAAAGTCAGCTGCCATCAATAGTTCAGATGAGTATTAAACCAACATGTTCTAAGGAGTTTGATGTGGACAAGTGAAAACTCTAACTGTCCAGACCGACCATCAATTTCACCATCAGTCCTTCTCCCAGAATACAAATGTTTGTACCTGTGTGGCCTTGTGAGGTGAGGGTTTCCAGTTCAATGGCACCTCTGTCTTGCTGGGACAGAACTTGCTGCTGCAGGTGCTTAGAGAGGGCTGCTGTGGAGGTCACCCTCTCTAGACGAACACTAAAGCAGGGCGGGGGGGGAACAAATAGATAGGTGATGAGATAACGCGTCCTGAGGCTGGGAAAACTCACCACCATTGTACGTGATGTTTCTGGATTGCATTAATGTGTATGTTGCATTTTACTGCTGTAGAACTATATAGCTATACCTCTGAGATGTAGTGGAGTCACGTTAACACTAACATAAATGTTTAAAGTTGCATAAAATGGCAATACTCAAGTAAAGTACAAGTACATCGAATGTGTACTTAAGTACTTAAGTAAATTCCACCACCGCAGAACATATAGTAAGAAGTTGCGCTACACGGATTAAGGACCAAAGGATCAAGATCACAAGAACAGAGTATTAAGGTTACCAATCATGCACAGTGTTACAGGTGTTTCGGTTTATCAAGCGACCGCGTTAACTGGTGTCTCTCAGCCGAACGCGTATGTCAACAGCTGTCGTAACTATGACAACCACAGACGCGTTTGACTGAAAGTCTCCAGTTAATACGATCGCTTGATAAACCGAAACACCGGCTTCCACTTGAGAGCAGCGATCATCAAATATGAAGATTAAGTTAACACAGAGTTTTTTGCAGAAAAACTAATGTTACGGTTTACTTACCGTATTCTCAAATTCTTGACAGCATCCCGGGACCGGTACACAGCTTCACCGGTATCCGTGTTCCAACTGTCTGCCATTAAGCTAATATTTAGCAAGTAACGTAAAGCATTCGAAAAAACGCTATTGGTTTGATTTTAGCTAAGCGGGTAGTTAAGCTAGCATGTTTGTTTGAGCACAAATCTACTTTTCTTTTTGTTTTGTTTTTGTATTTTTCGTATGCACAACCACATACAATGTGTTAGCTAACTGTTTGCAGAGTTTGCAAATGTAAACGACAAGAACAACAGTGAAAAACCTTCTTCTTCGTCTTATTTCTTTCTTCTTCTTCTTCTTCTTCTTCTTCTTCTTCTTCAATTTAATAGCGGACTAGAAACCAACGTTGAAGGTGCATGCTGCCACCTACTGGTCATGTAACATAATAACGTATTTACCAGGTTATGTCAAAATCCCCGAGGGTTCAGGGGGTTGGGCCTACGTGAATCACGTGACGATCAAGCACTTTTGCACTTCCGCTGACGCGCCTCTGGGCGGAGGATCCTGTCTCCGTCATGTCGGGACCAATCAGGCCACCTGGCGGGTTCTGAGTTGTTGTTGTGCTGATCTGTCACTACTTTTGTACAACATTAATAACGTAACTGTGTGGATACAGCATGGCGTCGTTTGTGACCGAAGTGCTTGCCAGCTCTGGCAAACTGGAGAAAGAGGACCTGTCCAGTAAAATTAGCAAAATGTCGCGTAAAGTGGAAGATACGAAGGTAATCTACTAGCTAGCATAGCATTAGCTACGTCAAGCTAAGTAAAGTTTGAACCAACGCTAGCAGTTAGCGCTAACACATGAAAGGCATGAAACCTCTCTGACCTTTTGACCAACGCTTGCTACATTTTCACGTTTATCCGTGAAATAACACGCAGCTGCATATAAACATTAACACTAGCCATTCAATTAGCTACTACTATCCAGATAGTTTAGTTTAGTGCATTATTATTAGCAAGTCTGTTAGCATGTGTGGTGGAGAAGACTACGTGGCTCTGTTATAGTCAATTAAACTGCACCGTTATTTGAATCCTTAATAAAATAACATTTACTCATGTAACGTTACTGTACAGAAGTTACACATTTGAGGTTAGTTACATGTTGTTAGCTACATGTTGAAGCCAAATTATATTTACATCAAATACTGTTTTATCAGTGGATGAATGTCCTTATATACTTACAGCCATTCACTAACGGTTATAAACAAACTGCAAACAAATGCTCTCGGCTTGAAGCAGAAGGTCGATCTCGCTACAATTTATCTTTTAACTCTTGTTTGCTTCATGTTTTTCTTTTAACAGGAAGAAGTATGTGACATGATGAACAAGCGGTACAGTGACTTCCTCCCTAGTCTTCAACAATCTGAGGAGCTGATGGTCCAGGTTGATGAGGTCTCCAAAGAAATGGATGTCCTTAAAAACTGCATTGAGACTGAGGTATGTCTGAAGCTGTCTTTAGATTATAGTCAGATTGCCTGAAGAGCTTTTAACCGGAGTTTGTGTTTGTGGACACAGGTGCAGCAGAACATCCACGTCGCTGTGGCTGAGTATGCAAAGCTGAAGCAGCAGCTGGAGAAAAACACTATCGTCATAACAATGCTTGGACATCTAAAAGAGGTACAACATGCATGACAATTTGTTAAGTAAAATATAATTTAAATCAAATTAATAGTGTCATAGTGTCAGTTCCATACCATCAGAATAAGAATCGTTTATTGCCATGGTATGTTGAACATACAAGGAATTTGACATGACGGAACCATACGGCTCCAATAGCCAGACTGTGGCTATTATTTTTCTATTTCTTTCTCTGATGAGTTCATAATAACGATTATTAAAGGCATTGTCCCGGTAGGGCTTTGTGTTCGCCATATATTCATTACAAGTCTAGCTCTCAGAATGACATTAGCAGAGAAATAGTTGTCGCTTTGAGCATTTATAAGTGACCTGTTTGAATGTTTCTGTGGCTGTAACATCTCTTCTGTGTGATTCAGTTTCACAGTGCAATGGAGGAGTTCAACAAAGCTTTGCTGGACAAGAAGTACGTTGATGCAGCCAACCAGTTGGAAAGAGTAAGAGCTGCTTACGTCACGTCTACACAACGGCACCTCCACTCTGTAGGGCTGATTTAGATCCTTCTGTATGTACGCTAATCACTCTGTCAGCTACCACTAATACACCTGAAAGTACAACAACATCACATACAACCCGACAAACAACATCTCGGTGTCAGTCAGTGTCGTGTTTAGCTTATTTCCGTTTTTTCCAATCGCCGACAGTTTTTAGAGCTCCTCGACAGATGAATTCCAGATATGTAGCATGCTAAATATCTATTTATTTGTGATATTGGGCTATATAGATATAATTAACTTGACAATATCCTGATTGATACTGATTTGACTGATTTTATTTTCCTAGGCAAGGGCGAGTGTGGATTCCCTGAAGGTCTGGAAGACTTCCCAGCTGCCGCTGCTCAGCGCTCTCAGCTCCGAGTTGACGGTGCAGAGAGAAAACTTAATTTACCACCTTGGAGACGAATGGAAGAGCCTCGTCATCTGGAGATTACCGTCCTCAAAGGGTAAGACTTTTCTCAGAAAAGTGTGTCAGATATTGGGACTAATTCAACTATATTAAGTATACTCTTTTAACCCTTGGCTACAAAAGGTAGTTTCATCAAACAACATTTCAAATGTAACAGCATTCAGTGTTGTCTTAAAGTTGCAGGTGACTTTACTGAGAATGTATTTTCTTCCATGCAGGGGCTACATGTAGGCATACATTCTATTGTGTACATGTGTTACTGGTCATTCAGAAGATTGTAAACCAATACTCACAGGGCGATGCATTAGTAGTGACCGTTAGATGTGTGCACCAGAGCCCGCAGGTCTGAAGTCCTTCCTGAAAGTGGAGCTGAACCTGAGCCATGCGTGCAGTAAGGACGGTGAAGAGAAACCACCTGCTCTGCTGTGCAGCGTCCTGCAAGCTCTGGCCATCCAAGGAGACCTTCAGCACAAGATCAAACTCTTCAGTAAGAGCATCGTTAGATATGTAGTACTGTCATAATCTATTCAAATTGTGTTTTCATACCGTCCAGACACGTGTCATCAACATAAGCGGGACTTTTTAAAGTTGTAAACTGTATCTAGTCAGTGCTCTCTGGTGGCATATGTCTCCCGGCTCAGAACCTGCTCAGTGCTGATTTCTGTTGTTGTCGATCAGGTCAGGTGCTGTTGAAGACCATGTTGAAGCCTTTGGTGATGTACCCGTCGCTGTCGGTGAGGGTAACGGAGCAGCAGGGCGAGGGAACCATCATGGCCTTACAGTGTTTGGAGGAGAGCCCCAATGAGAAATCCACTCCCTCACAAGTCTACAGCAAGCTGCTCCTGGTGCTCAGCACGCTGCGCTCACACCTACTAGGTACAGTACAGCTGGGTCCGTATAGAAATGATATATGTTGCTTAATGTCCCTGTGTTTTTAATTATTGGTATTCTCCAGATGTGTCCATTGCCGATAAAAAGCTCTCGGCTATCTTGGGGGAGCTGATTTGGGAGGAAATCTCCCAGTGCATCATCCACGAGTGTCTGCTCTACTCCATCCCCACCGACAGCAGCCAGCTGGAGAAATACAACACTGTAAGGACCTAACAGCACTCCGTTTGGTATAACGATGTTGTAACATATAGTAATTACTTTTTTACCGGATATGTTTTTTTGTTGCATGCATTTCAAGGTGATTAAGGAAACGGAGGAGTTTGAGAAGTCTCTGAAGGAGATGGAGTATCTGCAGGGCGATTCCACAGAGCTGCTCAAATACGCCAGGGATGTCAACTGCCACTTTGCCAGCAAGAAGTGCAAAGATGTCATCGTGGCGGCCCGCAAACTCATGACCTCCAAGATGCACAACACCATCAAAGTATGCAGGAGCCAGGGCTGAATGTCCCCATGAATAACCTGGAGACTGGATATAGATTCAGTTGCTATAGCCTGAAACGCAAAACATGTTTTAGGTTGCATTTCCAATATTTGGTGGTTAATGCTCTTGCATAGCCTGACAAGCTATTGCATTCTTTATTTTCCCCCAATCTTCCTCCGTTAGATCACACCGGACTACAAGCTGCGTCTGCCCAAGCTGCCGGCCCCAGCTTCAGAGCTGAAGGTGAAGCAAGAGACCACAAAGGACGAGATGACGATGGAGAACACGAAGCAGCTGTCTGCGTGGAGCCTGTGTCTGCCGGCCTGTCGCATCAGCGAGTCAGTGCAGCAGCTGATGGAGCTGGCACTCAACACCCTGTGTGAAGCCGTTGGAAGCTCCACACAATGGTATGTTTCAGCGCTCGGAGCCCTGACTGTCTCCTGTAATAGTCCAATGTTTCTAAATGGAGAAAACAAGACCCCTCTGAGGGATTCCATTTCCTGTTAAGTGTTGCCATCTTGTAGAGACTCTTTGGTTCACATCACTGTTGATGCACTATCATTAAAAAGCACCGTAAAGCTCATGTGCTCCTCTTTCTTTTCAGTGCATTACAACTCTTCTTTACCGTGAGAAACATCTTCCAGCTGTTCTACGACGTCGTCCCGACATACCACAAGTAAGGACGTTTCCATAATTCAACATAGAGCATTCAATCCAACTCAGTTCTCCTGAAGGTGTGAATGGTTGCCTCCTTTTTTCCTCTGCTCCTCCACCCAGGGAGAACCTGCTCAAGTTCCCTCACCTGGCTGCCATCCAGCACAACAACTGCATGTACTTGGCCCACCACCTGCTCACCCTGGGCCACCACTTTAGTGCTCGCCTGCCTCAGCCCCTCAGCGAGGGCGTTGCAACATTTGTTGACATGGTGCCCGGATTCCGGAAACTTGGTAAACAAATAGTTCTACAACTGCTGGCCAACTAGCCGCTGAATTTAATACAGAAATTCATCTCCAACAATTGTTCTCGGGCATTGACGGTCCACGGACAACAAGTCATCATTTCCTTTGCAAACAATATATCAACAGCTAATCTGCAGATTGCCTTGAAACATGCTCAGCACACTTTTGTCCTTTTCCTCCAGGCGCCCAGTGCTTCTTGGCACAGATGAACGTCCAGAGAGCGGAGCTGTTGGAGAGACTTTCCACCACTCACAATTTCTGCAACCTGGATGATGAAGACAACTACATTGCAGCCAGCAAAGCAGTAAGACAGGTGAGCGGAAAGACCTTGAAAATATAATTTAACCGTGGTGTAATAATGAGAGTGTATCATTAAAAAAAAAAAGTGTTTCAGCTCTTCAATTTGTGAGGCTGCATTGTGTTCCAAAGTGCAGGCTATAATAGGCTCAATTCATGTTTTCATTCACGCACTGCTTCTCTTTCATGCAGTAATCATCAGTCTGCTTGATTGTAGGTCATCCATCAGTTGAAGCAGTTGGGCACAGTGTGGCAGGATGTCCTTCCAGTCAGCATCTATTGTAAGGCCATGGGCAACCTCCTCAACACGGCCATCACAGAGGTCATCGCCAAAATCATGATGCTGGAGGTTTGTCCTTTTTCAAAAAAAAATAAATAAAAAATGGTAGTCCCTCTTCAGAAACGTAGGACTTTGCTTATACAGATGCAGAGGCCTTAGTGTGGTAAAACTACAGAAAAACATTCAATATTTGAATAACTCCGTTGCTGATTGTGGGTTCATTTTGGATGGATTTTATTTCTCGTTTTGACCGTCTACAGGATATTTCCTCCGAGGACGGGGAGCACCTCCACACTCTGTGCCAAACCATCATCGAGGAAGGTCCGCTGGTCTTCATCCCTCTGGCCGAGGAAAACAAGAACAAGAAGTATCAGGAGGAAGTGCCTCTGTATGTGAGGAAGTGGAGTAGCTTCAAGGAGCTGGTCATTGTGCTGCGGGCCAACTTGCAGGAGATAGTCGACAGGTCAGAAGGAAACTTGTTTTTTTAGGCTTTTTAGAAAACTCACTTTTGTGTGAGTGCCTCTTCAGTGTTGGAAGAAGGGCTTCTGGTTACCACATACTGTATTTCTCCTTTAATGCGTGTGATTGGCTGATTGTTCTGTGGTTCCTCTCCACAGGTGGGCTGACGGGAAAGGTCCGCTGGCGTTTGAGTTCTCCAGTTCGGAGGTGAAGAATCTGATCCGAGCCTTGTTCCAGAATACTGAGAGGAGAGCTGTAGCTTTGACCAAAATCAAATAGACACTTGGAGCAAAAGAAGATACTACAGCACTTTTTCCTCTGAGGAAAATATGATTCATGCCTTTATTCACTTCCGTTGTCTGTTGCATTAAAAATATGCATTTACATGTGTGGTCCAACAGTTTGTCACAGAGACATAGTTGCCCTGTCTGATGGAGGTATAAGCTGGTTGTAATCAATCTGTGGGATATGTTCCTCATCAGCATTCAGTCGTGCGGAGATTACGCGAAGGCTTCTTTACATCAGCAGCCTCGGTCCTATAGCTTTGGGGGTTTACCACGACAAAGTCAACTGAGGTTGTGTAACCAGCGACCTGCCATCTGTTGACATGTGACGTCGTATCCAGGGTTAACTTTGCTGCACATTGTTAATCAAACTTCTTCTGTTGCTTGTCTCCGTTTTTCTGTACTGATGTAATTTCAGGAGAAAGTTTGTTTGAACCTCAATGCCTCTAAAGGACCACTTAGTTCTGACAAAGATACCCTTGACCTCGCCGCTCCAGCCATTAAACAGAACTCTTTGTAATGTATTTATTACTTGTCCAAATAAACCAAAAGACTCAACTTTTCAGAATTTTTTGCAAACTTTGATTTCATGAATATAATGATATGTTATTAGGAAGAAATTGTAACTGCCTACACTTTAGTCAGTCGCCGTGTAATGACTTTCGAAGTTTAAGTCAGCTCACAGTCCTCACATAATGATTCATTATGTTTTAAGGCACCTATGACCTCATCTTTGCACCACCAGCAGGCCAAACTTTCCCCCTAAACCAAAGAGACACAAATGTAATGGGAAGAGCACATTCATGCTCCTCAGAGGATAAACCATTTCCTTTTTGGACACTTCTTGAGGAAAATAAACCATACTGCTTCCCAGGAGGAATGTAAACTTACACACATGATCAATCAAAGAGAATAATGGTTTAAAACTGAGTTAAGAAAAGTGCTATTTAGTGAAGTTTATTTTTACACTTCATGATAATAATTTCTCTTTGGAGTTGCAGCCGCCACAACATGCAGTACATTGTTTTGGGTTGATCTTTGTCAGTATTTGCTCTGTGAATGACGCTGGTGGGAGGAGACAAACAGCTGGACGGTCACAGCAGCACCTCCTCACTCACTTCATGCCTCCTTCATCGGATCAAACCGGATGACTCCAACAAGGAAGTTGAGTTCTGGCAGCAGCTGTATTCATCTTAAAGTATGCTCTATAGGTATGTTATTATTCTATATTTTTGTAGGGATCTATTCAGCAGATAAATCTGGGGGAAAAAACATGGATATTGGACATTTTGTTTATTTGAAAGATTGTGATGTAAACATGCTTTTATTTCCAGTGTACATATGTTAACAGTTACAGTAATTAACACAGTATTTTAAAAGGAAAATACTAGATTTTTTTTAACAATTTAAACTGCTGTGTAGATCTGGAGTGTAGTTTTCTGATTTTTCAACATTTAAATCATTGTAACCTTAATGTTCTATAAACTTAACTTATTAAATACCTAAATTATTTAAGTTGTTTATGTGTTGTAATTTAGCTGATGATTCAATGGTATATTAAATCTATTTTTGTATTGCTTTATTTTACGGGGTTGTAATTTCTGAATAATAATTTTAAGGCTGCCACTCACATTTTGTCTTCATGATTGAATCTTTTGTTGATTATTTTCTCCATTAACTGATTGATTGTTTAGTTTATATAACATTAGAAAAAAAAGGCTAATTCCAATACATGTAAATTATAGGTCATATTAAGAATATTTGTACATCACAATTTACATAAAAGTATAGCATTTTACTATTTCTTTGAGAATTACGAAGGATGTCTGATGTTTCTGTAAACACGTTTTTCTTTCTTGCCACCTGTGTTTGTGTATGGATAAAACATATTCCATCCTCCATACGTCAGGAGATACAAAATCAAAACAAATCACAGCACCTGTACATAATCCAGGAACTTGTAGTTATTAAATGTAATCCAGGAACACTGAGATTCAGAAAATACTTTGTCTATTTCTGCCTGTTTGAGAGGATAAAATCCTGTCTATCTGATCGGATGCTCTGAAAAGCTGCACCACATAACTGGATCGCATGTATGGTTTAGATTCAGAAACTTTACATTGTTTGTTACTGTTGTGATACAATAATCACAGCACTGTTCAAACAGAGACACATGGATTTACAACACTTCAATGGGACACATCTGGATAATGCTTTCTCTAAGCCTTCTGGCAAATTCTTGTAATCTTTTCAAATCCATCGTGTTCCTTGGTGTTTCTCTGATTAATTTTGAGGATTAGAGATAATCCCCACGTGTGTAATAAATTGGAGCGGTGACTGAGACACTGGTTAGTCCACTTCAGACAGATGAGACCTCATGTTATGCTGATGAGGAAGTAAAGCAACATTTGCTTTTGGCATCATCACAGCGTCATCAATAAGTATTTAGGGTGATCTCAGAGATTTGTTTGTAGAAGGGCGGCAGAAAAATCTAAATGAAGATAAGGAATTGGAGGTTGAGGAATGAATCTCCAAACCTCTTGAGTGCTTTCACCACTGTCTAAATTATCATTATTGTGCTCTTATCCATTTCCACAAACCCTTGTATAGAAGTATTGAAGCAACACTTACAAGGGAGCTTCAGTTGCCTGTTAAAAACGGACATATTTGACGTTATTCACTTTAATTTCATTGCCCAAACAGACGGAAAACCTGAAGAGAAATCCACATCTGGAGGATCTCAGCAATGATCTCCACTGTGATGTGCAGCAAAGAGACTCTACAGAACGTTCAGTGCAACAGTCCCATCAGGAGCCCCGTCAGGGACGAGCCTCGCAGGACCTCCATCCCCCCAGTGCAGACTCTCATTGCTAAACATCTGATGGCATACCTGCCCCAACCACAGTCTGAATCCAACCGTTACACTCCTTGCACCTTTGAAGTACAGCTTTCTTTAATTATGTGATGTCCCACTCCACTCAAAAATGTGTTTTACTTACTGTTACTTCACTTGGATGTTTGAGTTTCACTGTGCAGAAAGATGTATCATGCTGTTTTCACATTAGTCTGCTGAAAAGGAAACGTTTCTTTGTGCTCACCTCAAACCTGTTTAATGTACAAGATGGTTTTGAACTAGTTTGGAAACCATACATTGTGGTCCATGGCACCAGTCCCCACCTTTAGATCAGATCATGGCGCCTGGCCTCAGTCAGAACAAGTGAATTTTTGGATCTATAAAAGATACACTGGTGGTGTCCTCCAGTATCTAGCACAATATGGCCACATCTACAGCCACATTACTCTGCCACATTCTGGACACTTTAGAATAAGACAATAGGACAAAACTTATGAATCTACTCATCATTTATTAAATGGTTTTGTACTTTTGTGATGCATCATCTTCCTTCATTTCAGGCTACAGCTAAATCCACTGTTGCTGCCATAAGGACCACCAAAAGAACCTTTCTCATCCACAACTTGAACTACGCTAAGTGCTCATCACTCCCACCATCCCAGGAGGGCTCCCCCTCCCTGAGTTCCTGCAGCCAGTCCTCTCACGCTCTGACTTTGGCTGAGCAAGAGCCCCAACCCCAACCGCACACTATCCAAGCAGCTCCTCTGGAACCAGGAGAGGAGACGCCAAAGCCTCAGCGTTTGCATCGCAGCAAAGGCCTCAAGCGCTTCAGCTCGAGGTGGCAACCGGTAGGCTCCACTGGCAGCGGCGGCAACATTCCAGTGTCTGCCATCGAGAAGCTGCATGTTGCAAAGAGTCACAAGAAGCGCTGTAAGCTCCTGGGTGATGAGCACTCACCGTATGTCACCGCCAGCAATCTGCGCCAACGTTACGTCACCAAGGATGGCAAGTGCAGGGTCAATCTGGGACCTATTGCAGACAAGAGTCGCTTCCTCTCAGATATTTTCACCACATTAGTGGATCTCAAGTTTAGCTGGTTCCTTCTCATCTTCACTATGTGCTACATTCTCACATGGGTGGCCTTTGGTGGAATCTACTTTTTCGGTGCCTGGTTGCGTGACGACATTACACATGTTCACGACCCACAATGGAAGGCATGTTTCCAAAATGTTGACAGTTTCCTTTCAGCCCTGCTGCTGTCGTTGGAGAGCCAGAGGACTATTGGGTATGGCTCCAGGATGGTGACAGCCAACTGCTCCGAGGGTACGGTGATCCTGATGGTCCAGTCCATCCTTGGCTCCATTATCGATGCTCTGATGGTGGGCTGCATGTTTGTTAAAATCTCCCGGCCACAGCAGAGAGCCCAGACGCTGACCTTCAGCAAGCACTGCGTCATATGTGAGCGTGACGAAAAGCTGTGCATGCTCTTCCGCATTGGTGATCTGAGAGTGAGCCACATGGTGGAGGCCAAAATCCGTGCCAAGCTGATCAAGTCCAGGCAGACAAAGGAGGGCGAGTTCATCCCACTGGAGCAGTCGGAAATCAACCTGGGCTACGACACCGGGGGGGACAGGCTGCTCCTGGTGGAACCCCAGACCATCACCCACGTCATCAATAAAAGCAGCCCCTTCTGGGAGTTGGGGTCCGAGCGTTTGGAGAGGGAGACCTTTGAGATCATTGTCATCCTGGAGGGCATCGTGGAAGCATCAGGTCTGTAGAAGTGTTTGAAGTCTTGTGCTGTCCTCCAACTAAGTTCATATCCAATGCAGGTACATTTCAGAACGTTGCAATTTTAGATCATTTTCTTCCTCAAAAGAAGAGTTGTCAAAGAGTTAAACGGTGCATCTAGTAGATGCGTTGATGAAAGATCATGGCCTGCTGCTTGAACGTCAGGATACAGATCTGTTCTACTTTGACTCGCTCTGATCTCTGATGTGTTTCAAAACACTATTATGAATCTCTGTTCTTATAAGGTGCCAAGTGTGCCAAGTGTGGATGGATCGCCATAATAGGAGTGAAAAAGCTGTATATGCATATCAATGGTCATAGCAATTTAAAATGCGACATTACATATGTCCTGATGTGAATGCTGTTCTTAATTTATTCGTCAGGTCTCATTCCAATAAAGTGACATTTAGCTGACTCTCTGATGATTTGTTGTGTTGCAGGCATGACATGCCAGGCGAGGACCTCCTACACGGAGGACGAGGTTCTCTGGGGCCACCGCTTTGAGTCGTGCATTTCCTTGGAGAAAGGGGCTTTTCTCGTGGAGTACAGTGCATTTGACAAAACGTTTGAAGTCCAAATGTCCCCACTCAGCGCAAAAGACAGCAAAGAAACAAGAGGTTGTGTTTTAGAAAATGCTGGCTAAAATAATAGTCCTTGGGTCTGTATGTTAAAGTGGCAATCTCGAAGATTTTCATTTAGATGAATGTCTGTTAAGTAAAGTAAGTGATTGAGCCTATGGCTAAGTGATGAAAGTATTGCAATATTGCAATATATTGTCTGCAGTATTACAAATTGGCTGTCTGTGCCGACATTCCCAGAAATAAAATGCTGTATTACAGTTTTCTCCATTGTATACAAACCAAAAATTAAACTATGCAAACAATTCGAAAAACTTGAAGTTTATGACTCCAGACTGTTACACTCTGAGCATAATTTCATTGTTTTTATGTAGATAGAAATTCTAAATCAACAAGGACTGAAATCTTTAGGATTGCCCATTTAACATCGCATATAATGAGTGACTTCAAGTGATATTCCCTGATAAATTATAACATTCATACTTCATGAGTATTAATCTCTGGGCAGCCATAATTTATGTTGCTCTGTCGTGGGTATAATAAGGTTTGTTTTTATTGTCACATTATGAAAATTGTTATGTTGTGTTTAATTAAAAATAAACATCCTGTTGAACCCTCCTGTCTGTGATCATTTCTGGGCAAATTAAAAAGTAGTGTGGAACAAAATAATCTTAACTGAAAGGTCCACTTACATCCTGGCTTTTTCTGGACCTTTCAACACCAGTTTGTTCAACTCTGTGGTCTTCATTCAGCGAATGGAACTGTGGTTGTCATCGTAGTACCATCAGCAATGACCCTGTCACTGCTTTGTTAATTCATGTTTCATTATTGAATGATTCTTACTGAAATGCAGAATGGCATTGTTGTAGCTGGTCGAGGTAGAGCTCATTTAATTATTGATCACATTATTATTATTTTTGCAACGAACTAAAGCTGTTAGATGAATAGAGGAGTAGAAGTATAAAGTAGAATAAAATGAAAATTCTCAAGTAAAATACAAATATTTTAAGACTCCCCCACATAATAATAACATTTGTTGATACCAAATGAGCTCTGACTGTGAGAACTGAGCAAACTTCATATGGTGATAAAGATTGTGAGATTGGTTGAAATCTCTATAGCTGAATATGTTCAGAAAAAACCCCAACAGTGCCTTCTATGTCTGAAGAAGCTAGCTAAGTTAGATGTTGACTTTGTTTTATAAAGCTGCACAGATGCAAACAGTCTTTCAAACCCTCAGTTATTTCTCTTCTAAAATCCAAATATCAGCTTGACCACTCAACCAAGTTTTGTCTATATTGCTTTCAACTTATAACCTATTTTTTTTTCTTACTTATGTACTCTATGTTTTCACATATATATGTCACTGCCTTGTCTGTTTTTTAAATCTTGTGTCTGAGAACAAATACAGTTCTACTTTAATGGACTTGATATGTTTGTTCAGTCAATTGCATAACAGCTCTATTACATTGTTAGCAATGGTTTTCTATGTGTATGCACAATGGCAGATCATTCCATTCTGTCTCACTATTCAATATCAAGAAATTTGTGTTTTTTGTAATACATTCTCTACAGTATGATTCAACTCCGGCTCGCTATGTGGCGCCGCAGCACCAAACCGTCCATCACCCCTTAAAACCAAAGAAGAAGAAGTAGCGTCAGAAGAGCAGCATGATGGGATATGAGAGTCCTCCGGCGGCGCGCTGCCGCCATGTCACCTAGAGAGAAACATTTAGTGATTCTTCTAGCTCTAGGCATAATTACTCTCGCTTTTTATTTTATTCCTACATTTATTTTCGTGACTTTAATTATCGCTGTGTGTTGTATTGTGTTTTACTATCTCAGCGGAGAACCGCTTCCCGCCAGGCTAGGCCTCAATCCGCGACCTGGAGTGAACCTCCTGTCCGTCCTCCGGCGCTGGTTGTGGGGTTGGGGGGTAACCGGCGTGTCGGTGGCCGCGCGGGGGAGAACCAAGAGCGGCAGAAACAAAACCGAGCTCCGTGACGCAGAGGGAGACTTCAGAGAAAGGATAGTTGAAACTGGGATTTATCGGAGGGAAACCTTGGCAAGTGACTCTTTTCTTTTCAGCCCTCGGGATTTCCTCATGGGGAGTTACATCGGGAAACCCGAAAGTCCAATCGCCGGCTCAGTGAGGCCGAGAGCGGGGAGAAACCCCCGAGAGCAGCTGCGGGAGAAACTGTCCCGACCCAACCATGCTGTCTACAGCCCCAACAGGAGGCTGTCTTTTGCTGGGTGAGTTCATAACCAAACCACGTTACAGTCAGGAGGCGGTGGCGTCCAGGAGATAACGGTTCAATTTCTTGGCGGTTTTTTTTAAACGTTAATTATTAACGTTAAGGATACTTAAAATGTATATAGTAGCTGCCTCTAAAAGGGATACTGGATAGAGAAAATAGCAATATTGTCAATCTGTGAACCAGAATAATGGCTTCTACTTCTCAGAAAGTAGACATCTGTGGGATCACAACAATATCTTTTATTGAAGATGTGTGTTATTGTATTCAGGTAGCATGCATCTACTCTTACTTTATATTTGTTTTTCAGGGAGCCTCTGGGCACAGCTGGCAGATTCACCATCACCCCCCAGCGTCACTATCCCTTGCAGCAGCAAGGAGCCTCCTCGGTGGGAGTCCTGCCTCCTGTCCAGTGGGATTTAGGCTTCAGGAAGAAGAACATCCTCAGCCCCCGAAACTCTCCGGCTATCCTCAGCCCCGTCACTGTGAAGATCGCCCGGCCGGACCACCACCACCACAGCTCCCCCAGGTCTCTAGATTCGTGTTAACACTTAATCTGCAGCCTGATTTTGTTGGTTGTGTTGCTGTGGCTTTGCTGTTAGAATGGTAACTCTGACCAGACCGTTTTTTTGTTTTTTTTAGTTTGGACCATCTGAGTTGTGCAGGGCTCCCCAGGGCCCCCGTGGACCCTTGCTCCAGAGAAAGTGTCCTCAAGGTGCTGAAGGAAAGCCGCAAGAGAGAAGTGGAGGACGAGGACAAAAGCTTCACAACTGAGCAGAAAAGCAAAAGAAGGTACGAAGCTGAAAGGAGACTCTGGTGTTATCAAACTGAATACCTTCTTGCGGTATAAGTGACATCAGTCTGGTTAGCGAGGCTACAGGAAACTAGTCAGCTTTCCCGTAATAACATGCATCAATATATTCCAACTAAGTGCTCTGTAGGACCGTGTTCATACAGTCAGTCAGTTGAAGTGTTATGCGTGTTTGTAATCCGTTCCCATTCCCCTATAGGCGTAATGACAGCGGTGGAAGTGCACACTCTGCTTTTGAGCCTCTTCTGCCCAACGGGACACCATCACAGCTGGTCCCTAAGTAAGTTTAACTTTTACTGAAGTGACGGCAGTTTTACTGACTATGTATTTAACGCTGTGAAAACACTGTAAGAAGTATAGTGGGGCCGTCTAAATGTAGGTGGAAATGCTTTCCTTTCCTTTCTGCAGGCCAGGAAACCTGAAAAGAGGGATAGCCTCTCTGGCGGAAGACTCCATCATGAAGAGGTCTCGCACATCCTCCATCAGCTCTGGCAGTGGGGCCCATGCCCCAAGAGGAACCCCGGGCACAAGGAGAAACCCCATCCAGAGCTCCTACAGTTCTTCACTAGGCCTCAGCCAGGTAACGACTATACACTGCATTAGAGTGCACATAGCCCTGCACAGATAGAGGGGAGTTATTAAGCTTTATCTCCATGTTTTACAATTGCAGTGGAAGAAGCGGTCAGCACCCAGCTCCCCTCTGTCCAGTCCCGGATCATCTCGCTCGGAGACTCCAGAGGGAGCCTCCAAAAGACCCAGGTATGTCTCTCTGCCGCGTTCCTGCTAGTTGTCCACATTCAATCTAATATTACAGTTTGTAACTTGTGGTTTCATTACCAGAGAGGACGACGGGCTGTCTCCGAGCTCAGCATCCTCTGTGAGGTCAGACCAGGCGGCCTCAGACAACCCACCAGTTACTTGTAAGTCCCATTTATGTCCAATGGCTGTCTTGTGTAGTAAACAAATGACTTCCTCAGACTCAGACGTGCGGCTCTGCTGCAGATTATGCAGGACTGTTAACATTATTGACAGAACTTACTTTGCCCAGTGTGTGAAACTCTTGACCTGATTAACAGCAGTGTTCCCGTGTTAAGCTGTTGACATAAGATGCACGTCAGTAATCTCCTGCAAGTTCAACATGGTACCAACAGCTAGAGATGCACTGATCTGACTAAATAATAATTCAGATGCCTCAACTCGGGTTAGACACTAGAGTTTAGGTCATGTCTGGGCGATACTTGATCCACTTAACGGGGTCAGTATTAGTGCAGATACTGATCCACCATATCGGATCAGTGCGTCCCTATCCAAAACTGAGAGTTGGTTGTATGGAAGTAGACACTATGTTATGTCTTTCAGTTGGATTTAGTTTCATTGTCCTTTTTTTTTTATATCGCAATGTTTCAGCCAAACTGACTCCAGTCCCCAAGGTCCCAGTCACTACCTCAACAGACTCTGCTGGTAGTGGTGGAAAGAGAAAACGCAAGATCCAGCTGGTGTCCAGCCACCGGGATGATCACATCTCTCTGGTGAGGAGTGGTACACTGTCAGACTTCCCTTGTTTATATAGTCCTGCGTTACAGCGACCTAGATTTCTCTTCTTAACTCCCTGTGTTCATTGATTTTGCAGCCCCCGCCTCCGGAGTTGGGCTACACCATCACTGTGAAAGACCTCGATGAAGAGAAAAGAGCTGCCCTCAGCAAGATCCAGAAGGTCCTGGAGACGCCCGGTGAGTGGAAGCAGCCACAGGAATAAAACATTTAACTCTTCTTCTTTAACTTCTGCACTCGTTGAGTCATGCTGCATGGTTTCCCTCTATTCACACATACAGAGTCAAACACTGGAAAAGTCACTGTGTAATAGAGTTAATCTTCCTAATAGTAAAGCAGCTTTTCATTTATTGCCTCTGCAAGCCACCAGCCTGACCTCCCTGTTGATTTGTCCTTGTTCAGCTCCGGAGCCGGAGAAGTCTGCCTCCCCCCCGGCCGCCATGACCACCCAGCTCGGCACCTCTTACAGCTCCACCAGCACCACCACCCTGAGCAGCCTTCTAGCAGCTCCTCTGCCCACGGCCTCCAGCTCTGCCATCCCGGTCATCAATCTGGACCCCAGCCCAGGCAGCAGCGTCAGCACGACCCCCGCGGCCCCGAACCCACTGCTGGAGGCTCTGAAGATGAAGATCAGTATTCCTTCTAGCGCCACATGTGCTGCATCCACTACACCGGTACAATCCAGTGGCTTAACCCTGAAGGTTTCGACTCCAGTGGTGACCCCACAGCTCCCTCCCGCCTCCCAGTCTCATTCCTCCTCTGCAGGTGTGGCGCAGCCCTCTGCCTTTACTCATGTGCTGGGTCAGGTCTCTAAGGCTTCCAGCGGCACTACACCTGTCACAGGAACAGGCTTGTTTGGATTGGCGAGTCAGATCAGCTCCCCCACTGCTTCTTACACGGCCACTGCGACTGCTCCAGCCAGCAGCTCGGCGTCAGTCGGTAATACCAACCCTCTGCTGGCTTCAGGGTTCAAGCCAATTTTTTCTGTCACCACCACCTCCACCCCCGCAGCTACTTCAGCCACTGAGAGCAAACCTCCTGCCCAAAATTTCAAGCCCATCTTTGGAGCTGCCACTGCAGGCTCCGGCTTTGGACCACCTCCACCCTACACAACCACAAACCCAGCTTCTACAGTTTCTTTAAGTGGCGGATCCTCAATGTTTGGATCTACAAGCAGCACCATAGTTACCCCATCCGGTTTCCCCGGCATGACCAATGTCCCCACCTGCACAGCCTCCACCAGCTCCATCCCCACCACACAGCCTGCAGGCCAGCCAGCTGTGAAATCCCTCTTTGGAAACTGGTCTGCACCATCCACAACAAGTACCAGCTCAGAGTCAGTGCAGGCCCCTAATACAGGGAGCACGTTTCAGTTTGGAACTGCTACCACCACTACTGCAGCCGCCCCCGCTGCTGCCAACACCACAACCTCCAGCAACGGGGCTTTCGCTTTTGGTGCCACACAGCCGGACCCTCAAGCGGCAAACCAGAAGGTGTTTTCCTTTGGCCAGGCAGCACCCAGCCAGAACACAACCACTGCTTCATTTGGAGGTTTTGCCATGACCAACACGGCCGCCACCACTGCTGCCGCCACCACCCAGTCCAACTTCGCCTTTGGAAAGCCGTCGTTTCAAGCAACGGCGGCGCAGTCGACCTTCGGCGCCTCAACGGCAGCGCAGTCAACCTTCGGCTCCTCAGCGGCAACGGCAGCACAGTCAACCTTCGGCTCCTCAGCGGCAACGGCAGCACAGTCAACCTTCGGCTCCTCAGCGGCAACGGCAGCACAGTCAACCTTCGGCTCCTCAGCGGCAACGGCAGCACAGTCAACCTTCGGCTCCTCAGCGGCAACGGCAGCACAGTCGACCTTCGGCTCCTCAGCGGCAACGGCAGCACAGTCGACCTTCGGCTCCTCAGCGGCAACGGCAGCACAGTCGACCTTCGGCTCCTCAGCGGCAACGGCAGCGCAGTCGACCTTCGGCTCCTCAGCGGCAACGGCAGCGCAGTCGACCTTCGGCTCCGCAGCGGCGGCGCAGTCGACCTTCGGCTCCGCAGCGGCGGCGCAGTCGACCTTCGGCTCCGCAGCGGCGGCGCAGTCGACCTTCGGCTCCGCAGCGGCGGCGCAGTCGACCTTCGGCTCCGCAGCGGCGGCGCAGTCGACCTTCGGCTCCGCAGCGGCGGCGCAGTCGACCTTCGGCTCCTCAGCGGCGGCCCCGAAACAGTTCAGCTTTGGGGGCAGCGGGGCGGCCTCATCCACACCTTCTAACACCGCCCCTCCTCCTTTCCCTTTCGGGTCAGCTGCTGTCACCACAGCAACCAGCTTTGGGACCCCAGCTAAACCAGCATTTGGAGCCAGCGCCACTGGTTTTGCTTTCGGTAGTACCACTGCTCCCTCAGCTGCACCCTCGGGCTTCGGTGCAGCGACTCAGACTCAGAGCTCCTCAGCAGGCTTCACATTTGGCAGCGCTGCTCCTCAGCAGGCTCCCTCCGGCCCCGCTCAGCCAGCACCCGGTGGATTTAACTTTGGTGCCGGGATGCCATGCCCCCAGTTTGGAACCCCGGCCCCCAATAATCCTGCACCACAGATGGGAAGCTTCAACTTTGGGGCTGCTGCTACTGACAAACCCGCATTTGGTACGTTTTTTTATGTTGCTTGTTTATATTTTTAACCCAGCTACAGTGAGATTTCTGAAAGAAGCACATTCAGAGTCAGAAAGACGGGTTTGGCTTTCACAATTAGTAAAATTGAGAGAGTATGTCATCTGTCAAACACTCTGGGCCATCAAAGTTCACTATTTAAAATTGGACATCAATGCTATACAGGCACAGGTTCACTGCCTCACGTTTCAGTGTCTGTGGCCTCTTGGTCAAAAAACGATATTCTGATACCTTTTCAAGGACTGGTCTACATTTGTTTCTGTCCCAGTAGAATTGAATGGTGTATCCACGGTTATTTTTGGTTTGTTCACGTTGTGTACTGCTCTCTGTGCAGGGACGTCTACCCCATCCTTCGGCCAGAGTGCTGCTGCTGCAGGTCCCATTCCCTTTGGAAGCCCTGGGACTCCAGTCCAAAACTTCAACGCTGTTCCTTTTGGTAAGTCATGAATGCTTTTTTATTTGATTGGGGTGGCAATCGTTAAGCCCAGCTGAGCAGGCTTTTCACAGCAGGTAAAGGGTGTTGATGATTAGTAAAAGCTGTTGAGCAGCGGCTGAGCGACTCTCGTTCTTCAGAGACCGACCATTAAATTAGCTAAATAAAATGATAAACAAGCGGTGATGTACTCGGCCAATCGCTGATATATTCGTCTGTACACCAAGCCCTAGTAGCAAGATGCTTGCCGTGTTTCTTACCCCATGTGTTTGTATACTCGTACACTAGAGAAGTTATCTGCTCCCAACATAGACAAGACTCTGGCAGAGCTTACTGTTACGTCATTCAGTGTAATCACCAATGTGGTGTCAGGAGCCATGCAGCTCAAAGTTTACGACAGTGTGGTCTGCTTTTAGGTTATATCTGACCCTAACTAAATAAAATTCAGAGCCTGTTTTGGGTGAATCCCTTGGGAAACTCGGGTGCAACCCGAACTGAAATGTATGTGAAATTGTTAGAAGTAAAAAGAAATGTTAATTTGGATCGTTAGAAATGACACGTCCTGTTTGTTTTTATCCACAGGGTCTCCAGCGACTCCCTCCTTCTCTATCGGAGCCGGATCAAAGCCGTCTGGAGCTCGCCAGAGGCTGCAGGCGCGGAGGCAACACAACAGGAAGAAGTAACCGGCTACATGTGTCCGGCACCGCTTTCACAGGACTCCAGCTGTCGCTGCTCCGGTTAATCTGGCTAACATTGCTCTGTTTCTAAACCCAACACCCCCCAAACAACCGGGCCGAAACCATGCCCTCTGCTCCCTTCCCCTCCTCCGGTGGGGTGTGCTGGCCACGAAAAGCATTGCGTTTGCAGAGGAGTTAGAAAGAGCACACCGGCTGGTTGAGTTAATGCTGCCTGGATGACTACATGACCCAGAGAGGGAATGTAGCAGTGAGGAGACAGAATCCATAACAATGTACTGTACTTGAAGAGAGAAAAGACAATTCAGTAGTTTTGATTTTGAACAAAAGCATATCCAAAGTTCTCTTTTCTTTTTTTTTTTTTTTTTTTTTATTATTATATAGTATGTGGACACTCTCATTGGTTCGTCTTAAGGAGGAAGTTGAGTCAGGCAAAGACACGGAGCTCACGGCTCAAACGTTAATTTTTTTTACGTGAAGCGCTCGCTGGTTTGTATATTACAGAGTATTTGAGTGCATTATCTGAATGAGTCTGAATAGGGCGGAATGCTCGGTTGATTCAGATAAGGTACACAACACTGCAGTGTAAATGTAAAGTTATGAGACGTTTGCATTTTAAATTATTTTTTTAATTGGCTCTCTGACCCTGTAAATGAATGTTTTCTACACTTGAAGGGCGACTTAGTAAATGTCTTAATGTAGTTAGCGCAGACCCTTGTGTTCCTTTTTTTTGTTTTCATACTCTTGTCATTGCAAGCATTCCCAGAGTCCGCTCATGGACGGCCTTGTTTTTTTTTGACTGCCAACACTGATGTAATGAGCAGGTCAGTGATTAGGATGACTTCTCTTAACTTGTGCTGACTAAACCAAAGCCAACTCTTCAACTTCATGCCTGTGAAAAGAATCTGTGATCTCATCTTTACATCCTGAGATGTGTGTTTGTGCCAGACTACCTCTCTTTCCTCCAGGCACTGAATCTGTGTTACTTCACTGAGAAAGAAATCTGACGGGATCTACTAGATCGAATTAGATTTTACCTTTTAACTACTGTTAATACAGATGTACCTTTAATGAATACAGTGAGGTTTTCAAACATCTGCAAAGCAACATATTATCCCACTTCTGGAATATCGCTATTATATTAGGTTACACCACATAACCATAATTTACTAATAATGGTCTGTTTATCACGGAAATTCTCACTATGATACAGGGATTTTTGTAGTCTCTACTGTGTCTCACTTGCACCACGAGTTGAAGAATATTGTCAAACATGTCAGTAAAACCATTAATGTCGGCCGTCAAAGTTATTTTATTAAAATGATTTCAGTTCTTAAAAAAAAAAATCACCTCTTGTGAAACGTGAGCAGTATCTGATGCAGTTTTTTGATGGTGAATTTTGAATTAATAAAAAATAGAATTTTGGATGTAGATGTTCCAACAAGAACACAAATTACATCCGCAAGGTCCCATTATTCTACTGTTCTCCCATGATGACTTCATGTGACTCGTATACTTACCAACCATACTACATACTAATATTAGCAGTATACAGTTTTTTTATAGTTGGTATACAAGAGATCTTCATAGTTTTATTACTGTTCAATACAAACCAGTAGAAGTGCAATATGTCTGTTATACAAATAAAGTCAAACTTAGACTTTAAAATGCCATTAATAAACTTAAAGAATAATTATGTTTTGTTTTCTGATAGACTAATAGTTTGAGGTAATGAAAATGTGAAGTGATTAACAGTGCAGTTATTGCAAATGTAAGGTAATCAAGTAAAAACTGAAAAAATAATTGACTATGGATAATATTAAATAGAATTTGAAGATGACTAAGGCTAACATTGCAAGTAGCTGACTGACAGCAGTCTAATTACAGAATATAGGTTGGCGTTCAATCTATTAGGTACTGCTACATCCTGGTAGATATATGTACCTATTAAAAGTACACCACCCATCATTGTTAAAGAAACAGGTTGAGCAAAGATAAAGTTTTGTTTTCTGCTTGTGCAGAGCTCCAAGCCTCCCGTCCGTTAAGTGGCGCTAAAGGCGGCTATCTCGTTTTTTGCCGTTAAACATTTAAACCGACGAAGAAGAAAACAAGCAGCTATCGACGCAGGCGCAGTACCCTCAGTTGCGAATAGTAGCCAAGTAAGACGTTAGCAGTTTTAAAGTACGTGGCATAAAACTTTAGACATGGAAGTAGCCGCACTGTTCGCCGTGACTCTGTTACTGGGTGCACTGATTATTCTGGTGGCATTAGCGGTGGGCAGACGGAAAGAAGAAATAAGAGAGGAAATAGAGCAGGCGGCGGAATTTGCCGGTAAGAGACATTCTGAACGTTAGCTAACGTAACTCTAGCCGGAGTGGTGAGTCACCAACTCTGACTCTCACTGTTCCTGTGGTCTTTGACAACTTGACGCACGCACGTGCATTCATTCATTCATAACGAGCGTGAACACTAGGTGGTGTAACGTCACCTGCTCGTTCACGCCAACACGCGTACTCACGAAGCAAGAAACTAACGCAACTTTAAGTGATGGACCAATCGGCGAAGGTTTCACTGACGGACCAATGGGATGTCTGCTCTTTAGTCTGGTCATTGACTATTAATTATGTTAACATAAATGGGAATTTAATTAGGATTGTCTTCGAGGTTGGAGAAAGTACCCTTTACAAATGGATGTTGTTTTCTATGAAGGGTTTGTTTTGTACAATGGTTCAACCTGAATGACTATTGAAAGACACAAATATCAAATATTTTCAGACTTTAATATAGAAACAGACGGATAGTCTAGCGTTGAAATTATTGGAATCGGGATATAAAGTGTGCAGCAAAATAATTAAACATTTTAGTGTCTGATGTCATTATTACTACTTCAGAGGTTTGTTGTCTGTTACCAGATGCTACAAAATCCATGTCATCGCTATGTCACCTCACCCCGTTATTTTTGTCTTTTAGCTGTAGGCAGCGTAGCGAAGGTTCCTGCATCCAAGAAACCAAAGCAGGAGAAGCAGCGCAGCCGTAAGGATAAAGCTTCACAGCACACTTTTAGTCATCAGCTGTTGGCAGCCTCACTGAAGGTAAACTGGAGCACACGATGACTCTGTAAGACACACACACACGCTGTAAGACACAGACACACACACGCTGTGTGTCTCCAAAACTGCACCAAGTTACAGGACCTTCTCTCACTCAAACAAATCTACCATGTTACTGGAAAAATATAATCCAACTGAAAATTAATTGCAGTATATCCCACTCTATCTAACATGCTTTTATTAAAAAAATGTGAGCTTTATGTGTTCACTCACGCTGAAGAACTTTCACAGTCCACACCGACGTCATTGTGTGTGTGTGTGTGTGTGTGTGTGTGTGTGTGTGTGTGTGTGTGTGTGTGTGGCTGAACTGTGTAAATTTGACTGTCAAAAAATCGTATATGTTAAACAGGGGGCCGATCAATCTGTGCATTTCTAATGAAAATAAAATTGTAATGTAATCAAATGCATTCATTTTATTTAGATAGGCCGAATAAACTGGCAACTATATTTGTGATGCATTTAAATCGTGTGTGTGTTTGTGTTCGTGTACTCTTCAGAGCCACAGTGCGAACGTGACGTGCCTGGATTTCAGCAGTAACGGGAAGTACCTGGCGTCGTGCGCAGACGACCGCACCGTCCGCATCTGGAGCACCAAAGACTTCCTGGATCGGGAACACAAGTGCCTGAGGGCCAATGTGGATCTGGATTACGCAACACTAGTCCGCTTCAGCCCAGACTCCAGGTCTCCCCCCCCTCTCTCTTACTGTACTTGTGCAAACCCTCCTTGACTTAAAGCGTTCCCTATCTACCTTTAAACTTTTTAAAAAGGGATTATTTCTTACAAACTCTTGACAACTACTCTCTAAATCAGGATTTTGTGTGTTGGCCTGCAATATTCAAATGCAGACTGTGTTTTAATAGACACTAGTAAAGTATATAACCAGATCAGAAGTCTGCGTTGGTTCAACTTGAGGTCATTTTTGGATACAGACGCATGTTAATCCCACCACCTCCTTCACTGCAGGGCGTTTATCACCTGGTTGGCCAATGGAGACACCATCCGAATCATTAAAATGGTCAAAAAGGAGGACGGCACTTTGTCCTTCAAAGCTGCTTCTGAGGACTTCCCACAGAAGCACAAGGCCCCCATCCTCAACATCGGCATTGCAGAGACAGGTACACACAAACTGTCTAAAAGGGATAGATCGGATTTTGGGGATTTTGTGACAGCACCTCAACAGAAGGTTCACCTAAAAACATCAATATCTGTTAAAGTGTACGCTGTACTTAACATATTTTCACCACTTTACCTTGCTGTCAGACGGCCCTTTCCAACAGGGTACTGAAACCGTTTCACAAGTGCAGAATTACTGCTGAAAGAAATCTCTTTAAAATGAAGTTGTGTGATGAAAGATGTTTTCAACATCCTTAGAGTTTCATAGGTGGTTTGTCACCAGTCTGAAACACTTGTGGTGCAGACATAACCTGATTCTGTGCTTGTTCTCTGCAGGCAAGTTCATAATGAGCGCCTCCATCGACACCAGCATCCACATCTGGGACCTGAAAGGAGACGTACTGGCCTCCATCAACACCAACCAGATAACCAACTCTTATGCTGCCGTCTCCCCGTGTGGCAGGTCAGTCCCTCCCCGCTCAAAACAGATCTCTACAAAATGATACTTTAAGGGAAGAGAACTCTCTGAAGCTGTTATTGGTGCCAACACAATAGTCTGACCTAATGTCGGCTCGAGCTCGGCCTTGGCATGCGTTCAAATCTATTTTAAAGCTCGACTAAACACCTTTTTGGTTGTTTCTGTCCTTTAACGTCTCACCTTGCTGCAGTGATACACAGGTGTACTCCAGGACCCTGTGACATCACTGCTGGGTGTGGTTACATATGTGACTTGTGTGGAGATGTAATGTGTGTGCGTCTCTGTGCTCTCAGGTTCGTAGCGTCTTGTGGCTTCACTCCTGACGTGAAGGTGTGGGAGGTTTGCTTCGGGAAGGGCGGAGAGTTCAAAGAGGTGGCGCGAGCGTTTGACCTGAAGGGCCACTCTGCAGGAGTTCACGCATTCGCCTTCTCCAACGACTCTAGCAGGTAACGAAGGTGTTTCTGATGATGATACAAAGCCAGAGATGGCTCATAGAAGCCATCTCTAAATCAAAGAATCTCCATTCTCAGCATCTCTTGTTTTTAATATACAACGTGTATTCCTTCCTTTTATTGATCAGAATGGTGACCGTCTCCAAAGACGGTACGTGGAAGCTGTGGGACACGGACGTGGAGTACAAAAAGCAGCAGGACCCCTACCTCCTGAGGACGGTCCCCTGTGTGTCCTCCGAAGGCAGCCGGGTGGCCTTGTCTCCGGACGGACGGGTGGTGGCCGTCAGCGACGGCTGCAACGTGGCCATGTACAGCGCCGCCACCGGCCAGCTGGAGGAGGAGCTGCACGGCGTCCACAGCGAGGAGATCAACGACCTGAGATTTGACATTAACGGGCGCTTCTTGGCGTGCAGCGGCGACAAGGCCATCCGAGTGTTTCACAACGCCCCGGGCTACCGGGCGGCCATCAGAGACATGCAGGACATGCTGAAGAAGGCCCAGAACGAGGCCATGAAGCAGAGACTGCAGCAGCAGATCAGCGAGGCTCAGAGATCCCTGGACACTGTGCTGGCTGCTCCGCTCGACTAGAAGAGACCCAAGAAACTGCTCTCTGATCGTGATCCTGTCTGACTCTGACTGCTCTTCTTTTTTGCAACCTCAACTCACCCTCTGCCACTCAATGATCTGGTCTGGGAATAATGGAATTTGCATGCTGTTTTAATAAAGATCTTTTTATGGAAAAATAAAATTGTTGTTCAGGCTTTTTGTCCCGTTTCAGTTCCAATAAGTGTGTTCTCTGCTGTGTCTGTTTTTTGTATTTGCCTTCTGCAACTTTAAAGTCTGACTCCACTCAAATGTGTTTGGCCTAGTGTTCATTTACTTTGATGTCTGCGCTTCACTGTGCAGAGGGATGTTTGGCACAAGAACACTGTTTTCACTTTAATCTGCTGAAAGTTTCTCCGTGCTCAGCTCAATCATTACATCACCACAACTTACACAGGTATGATGTGGAAACTTTATTTTATTTTTAACCTTTATTTTTCCAAAATATTCCCTTTTGAGAATTAATATCTCTTTAACAAAGGAGTCTTGGCCAAGATGGCAACATAAAGCAAAAAAAGACGGAAGACTTAACAATATAAGAAATTTTACATTAAAGAAATAAGTAACAGACTTTAAAGAAACCGCAACTTGCATCAGCATTAAGCACTACAAATCTAATTCAATTCAACTGGTATTTCTACTTTTACTCTATTAGTAGTAGTAGTAGTAGTAGTAGTAGTGTTGTTTCATCATTACTTTTATGTTCGAATTTTTTGTAACTCTGTTTTGCATTGTTCAATAAAGTTTTGTGTGAAAAAAAATGGGTTGACCCGGAAGTGGTAGCCTCGAGGTGAGACACACGTGTTTTCCTGCTGCAGCAGCATGTACAGACGTTGTGGTGCTGTGAGGATATGTCTGTAGAGATGGCGGTGCTCTCCGTGACAGTACCGGAGCCGGTCAAGCCGACCGGAATCCTGCAACAGAACCGCGTCTTCCTCGACTTCTTCTGGGACTTGGCCAAACCGGACCAGGAGGTCCGACTCAAGGCGGTGGAAAACCTCATTCAGTACCTGAAAACCAACAACAAGGTGAGGCAGATCACTGCCACTGAGGAGCGTGAACCCAGCGTGGCCATCCTCTGAAGTTAGGATAGTAACAGTAGTAGTTAGTAGTACTTACAGTTGTAACTACTCTCCTAAAAGTAGTTATAACACCGTGTAGAAATACTCCGTTACAAGTCCTGCATTCAGTTTCTTACTAGGTAAAAACTATAAAAGTACTAGCATTACCATATACTATACTATACTATATATATATACTAAATGTACCAGAAGAAAAGTAACTTTACTCATTATGCAGATTGGCTAATTCCTGAATTTGATATATATATATATATATATATATATATATATATATATATATATATGTGTATATATATATATATATATATATATATATATATATGTGTATATATATATATATATGTATATATATATATATATGTATGTATATATATATATATATATATATATATATATATATATATATATATATATATATGTATATATATATATATATGTATGTATATATATATATGTATGTATATATATATATATATGTATATATATATATATATATATATATATATATGTATGTATATATATATATGTGTGTATATATATATATATATATATATATATATATATATGTATATATATATATATATGTGTGTATATATATATATATATATATATATATATATATATATATATATGTATATATATATATGTGTGTATATATATATATATGTGTGTATATATATATATATGTGTGTATATATATATGTGTGTGTATATATATATATATATATATGTGTGTGTATATATATTATGGATTGTAATTATTGGTGCACACATGTTGCAGCTGGTAAAGATGGAGCTCATTTGAATTACTTGACATACTGTTGAGTAATTTAATGTATAATAACATGTTATCATTTCTTCGTTGATTTATGTTTTGTATTAATAATCAGAATATGAGAACTAACTCATGAATCAAGTAAATGTGGTAAAGTAAAAAGTGCAATATTTGTCTCTGAGATGTGGTGGAGTAGAAAAAGTACTTCATAATTGTACTTGAGTAAATGTATTGGGTCACATTCCACCACAATACTATGACTGGTATATTATTGTTATATTAATATATTGATTATATTATTATATTATCCCATTGTATCCCTCACAAATACACATGAGAGTATTTTAATGTTGTAGTTTGTCATTGTCGATCCAATTTTAGATTATTCTACTGGGTTGATTAGTAGTACAGTACTACTTTATATCATATTCATTTATTTAAAAGTAAAATATAACTATTGGAGTAACAAGTACGACATTTCCCTCTGCAATGTAATGTAGTTTAAATGTTAAAGTAGCAAAAAATAGAAATATACAAGTAAATTATTCTATAAACTATCTGAACCCTTTTCTGAAACTCTGTTATAAAATATATGCAGAGTTATAATAAGTGTGCCCAAAATAAAAATCCTGGCGTGTTGTTATATGTGCGCTGCAGGCGGATGAGTTGGAATACAGCGTTAAAAGGCTGGTGGATGGACTGGCTCACACACGAGAGGCTGCGAGACCTGGATTCAGCCTGGCTCTGGGACAGGTGAGTGGAGACGACTACCGAAACCAGTTTAAGTGATCTACCCAAAAGGCTTTGCAGTGGATACTGAGCTGCAAACCACAAGTGATGCTTAAAGCAGGAAGTAATGGACATTTATTGGCCTAGCATGACATGAGGTTTTGTTTTTCAGGTCTTGTGTGCATTTGAAGGCGTCTCTTTGCAGAGTGTACTCGACAAAATCAAAGTAAAGCACAATTTGCTGACAGTGAAAAAGGTGAGTGTTTTAATGTTTACTCCGTGGGCTCCAAAAGCTTCATGAACGGGCTCTTTACGTCTTCTCTTTGTTTTTTCAGAAACTTATCAGAAATGCAATGTTTGGAAACTTGTTCGGCGTCCTCGCCATTCATCAGTCCGGCCGCATCTCTAAAGTAAGTAGTCTCACCAGGATGGAAAGCGAGAGATCATGCCTGAACCTACATGTTTTGTGGAACAGTTCATCTAGAGCTGCAGACTCTGCTGCGTGTGAAGGTTGCTGCGGTCTCTGACCTCTTGTCTTTGTGTTCCTGCAGGAGCCGCAGGTGGTGTTGGGATGTGTGCAGCTTCTGCAGAGCCTCAGCCAACACAGACAACACCTGAAGGACCTGCCCACCAAGACCATGACGGACATCCTCAATGAGGTGACCACTGCTGCTCAGTCGCACCTTTATTGATACAGGGTTTAGATTTGATCTTTTACTGTCACTACGAGGAACTTTTAAATGGGTTATGAAACTTAATACTGATGCCTCTGCTTGACCTACCTATTTTCTCTTCCTGTGGTTTGGTTATTCATTTCTGCAAACTAATATGTATGTCCGGCCCGTCAGATCCCAGAGGAGGTGTTTGAGGAGGTCTTGCTGAGCGCCCTGCAAACTGACCTGGCATCCGCCTTCAGTACTCCGGAGCAGCTGCAGCTGCTGCTGGTAGCGCTGCAGCGCTTTCCGCAAACACTCAAACCCAAGAAACTCAAGAAGCTGCTGGGCTCCTCGACCATCATCAACGCTGACAACATCCCCAAGTAAGAACACTGTGATTGGGTTTTTTTCCCCGTTAGTGCCGTGTTTTATGTATAACTTAAAACAAAATGTATGCCCCAGTTTCCCGTACTACACGTGCTGTGGAAAATCTAAGCAATGTACGATGTTGTCTGGCAGGTTGACAGAGGTGTTGAAGATGGCGGCCCGCTCGGTGAAGAAGGAGTGCGTCCTCCCGGCGGTGGTCCTGGACCTCCTGAAGCTCTCTCTGAAGGAAAACAGCTTCCAGCTCTTCTGGAATAACGCCATCGTCAACGGCATGCTAAAGGAGCAGCCGGGGCCCACTCAGTGAGTGCAGCAAGAGACTAAGAAACATTGATCCTAACATCCAGAACTGTGGGCATTTCTCTACTACAGAGAGAACCTGCTGCCTGTGTTTCCCTTAACATGTCTGCACGTTATATGTCTTATTGTCCGGTCCTAGGCCCACTTCAGAACTACATTCTTCTAACATGTACCTTGTTGTTGTCCAGTTACCTGAGCTTCCGTCTGCTGGGCAGCGCCCTGCCTCTTCTGTCGGCAGCCCAGCTGAAGGAGGTGATGTCTGGAGAGGTGATGATACACTACGGGGAGCATGTAATGTCTTCTCAGGTAAATACATTTCACTTGTAAATTTTTACTGTGGGGGACATTCCTTCACCGCGACAACCCCAATTAAAAGTCTTGCAACCTTCCCTTCACAGGATGTCTTTTAATGTAAAAATATGTTTTGTCGATGGTAGCCTAATATTGATCAGGTGTACTTTAATTATACTCTTAATTAGTATAATAATAGAGTATGAACCCATTATTTTTGTTGAAAGGAGAAACTGGAGCAGGTGGTAAATATGACACAAAGTCCACCATAAAGTGTGAACTGATGACTAATATGAATCTCGTCCTATCATTTTTCCCTCCCAGAAACCGGACCGCTTCAAGCTGGCCCCAGAGATGGACACCTACGTGTCGGACTTCTTGGAGGGCTGTCAGGATGCCGACAAACAGCTGGCAGTGATGGTGGGCTTCTCCTCGCTGTCCCACAAGGGCTGCCCAGTGGTGCCGTCGGTGTGGAGGGTGGTGCAGCACCTTCAGCCCGAGGCTGTGCAGCCGTACGTGGAGTGGCTGAAGAACATGTTCCTGCAGCCTCAGCTGGACAAGCTGCTGGACTTCAGCACTCGCAAGCAGAAGGACAATAAGGAAGGAAAGGAACAGTAAGTGTACACGGCTTGTTGTGTTGTTTAGCGGCGTGTTCGTCCGTCCGGATGGAAACTGGACGTAACTGCTGATTTTCCTTCCTTCAGGAAGGAGAACTCCATATTCCACCTGAGGAGGTGGATCGTTTCTCGGCTCTGCTCGATCATTGACAACCACCAAGTGAAGAAGCAGGAGGATCTCATCATGGGTGTGGCCAGGTGAGACTTGCCACTATTTGAGCAAAGTCAAGGTCTCAAGGTTGGATGAAGAGAAGGCCATCAGCTGGTGTTGTTTCTTTTCCAGATTTGTCTTTTTCCACGCGTTCTTCAGCGCCAAGAAGGCCTCGCCCAAAATCGGAGAGACGATGGGGACGCTGTCTGTCCCACTGGATGATAAAACCAGAGGAGTGCTCGTCAATTCTTTCTTTGGGTGAGAGATTAAATCATATGTATTAGACTGCAAATCGACCACATCTTATGAATAATGACAAAAGTGTCATGTCAAGAGTTCCCTTGGAACCCTGTTTTGTCCAAAAAAGGCTGTCCATGTGACTTGCGGTGTCACTGCTGCATCACTGACTTTGTGTCTGTCCGCCCTCCTCCAGACTCCTCCTGTCCATGCACCACCTGCCTCCATGCGAGGACCCGGCCGAAGGCGCGGCAGTCAACCAAAAGCGCATGCTGGGCGTCACAGCCGACGGCACCATGTGGATCTACCACCTGGTCCAGTACACTCAACTGCTGCTTAGCCAGCCGAAATTCGCCCAGAGCAGCCAGCCCTTCAGCCCTGAGCAGAGACAGGCCTGGGACAGGTAGGACAACAATATACAAGACAACAGGATACAGCTCGATTGTTCCACAATACCGCATGAATGTAGTCACACGGGTTTAAAGGGAGTTTATTATAACTTGGATTTTATTTTCGTACTTTGGGCCATCATTTCTATATAACATTAAAGTAATGTCTGTTCAGTGCTACGTCAGAGAGTAACGTGTTTGATGTGTGTTCTTGCAGCATGCTAGAGTCGGTGGAAAACCTGAAGAAAAAAGCAAAGAAAGGCCCGACTGCTGAGAGCGGCGCGTTCCAGCAGGTCTTCCTGTTGGTCGGCATGCACCTCTTCAAGGTACGGCATACCACCAGAGCCGTGACTATAGTAGTACTGTTGTTATTGCAGCCTTAATGATGTACTGTTGGTAATTTCCGAGCAACAAAACACCGTCCGCTCACACAAAAACTTTCTCCTGGAAGGCCCCAGAAGAGCTGCTGGACATCATGAAGGACCTGCAGAGCTGCGTGGACATGGCTCAGGAGAAGAAGGCCAAGAAGAAGAAACAAGGTGAGGCCTCATGCACGACAAAGATGCAGCAGCTGCCTTTCACATTTTAATGTACAGGATTTCTTATTAACGACCTAAGTCACAAAACGAGTTTGCAGAAGAGACGAGCAGGCCATCTCCACTAACTGAGATGCAAGTCTTTGCTTCCGTTTGGATTTAAAGCAGCTTTAGATTGCATGGTACAATTTCCTTGTTATGTTTGAAAGAAATCTTCATTCAGTAAAAATCAAGCTGCCTCAGGTGTTAAAATATGACCTAAGTGTGGAAGAAACTCCCACCCATTGACAAACCCACCTGACTGCAGTTTCTCCTCAGCTCTACATACAGAGCATTTTAGCATGTTTCAGCTCACTGTTGTGGTCCACTCTCACATATGTTTTGTAATGCATATCTTAATGAGTTACTGTGTACTTCATTACATTCCACCACTAGTTTATAGCTTGTTCCTCTGCCCCAAAGTGGCCAGAGTAAAATCCTGAATACTGCTTTGTGGTGTATGAATGTGGGTTTGCTTTTTCTTTTGGTGCTGCCACAGCGCAGGAGGAGGGGCCCGCGTGGGTGGAGGTGATGGTGGAAATCCTGTTGTCCTTGCTGAGCCAGGCGAGCCGACATATCAGACAGGTCTGCAAAGCGGTCTTCTCCTCCATCTGCCCCCATGTCACTGCAGCGGCCCTCACCGGCATCTTAGAGGTAAGTAACGCATATGAGCTCAACACCTCTTTTTTGGAAGATTGTTTTGTACAAACATGATGTTGTGTCATTAAGAAATCGACCTGATCACAAGGTGAAATTACTGTATTTTTCTGGAGCTTTCAGCCACATCTTCTGGCCTTCATCACTAGCGGCAGGTCTCTTGTACAAACAGGCTGTCATCGTGCTGCCACTACGAACTGGACCAGATCACTGTCATTAGACGGACAGATGGGCAGATCTCTTGTTTGCCGACACTGGAAGCTTGTTGAGTGATTGTAATGATGTGTGTCTGGGCTCTGTTTAGGTCCTGGACCCAGAGAAGGATGACGAGGAGGACGGTGCTCTATTCGTCACTGACGACGACAAAGCCCAGAAGAAGAACGCAAATGAAGAAGATGATGAGGAGATGGTCAGTTCCTCTCTTGCTTCTTCACAACCTGTTAAAACAAAGATTACTTCAAGTTTTCTTTTGTCATCTTGTCAATAACATCATCTTATAGTCTCATGTCTTGTATGGTATTATGATTGATTTTTTTATTTACTCAGTCCACTTAGTAAATGCGTCTTTACTGTTACACTTTGATTTTTGTACTAATTTAGAAAACACGTTTGCTATCCTAAAATGTGCGGTTATGGCTCTGATAGGACGACAAGTCTGATGGATCAGATGATGACTCTGATGAAGATGGTGAAGCAATGGAAGAGGAGGAGGAAGACGAGGAGGAGGACGAGGAGGAAGAGGGGGAGCTGGAAGTGGGAGAGGTGGACCAAAATTTCCGTCTGGAGCTGATGAAGGTCTTGCAGCAGCAGAATGCTCTGGTGGGTTTTTAAGGCGTGGTCGCCATGTGGATTCTGTGATATGCCACATATGTTTCAGGGCAGCATGTCATCAATTGAACTGAGCACCATTTACTGCAGCTGCTTGTATATATTTTGTTGTTTGATATTGTAACACTGATCAATTAAATAAATCTTATCCGTGTCTCTTATGTAGAGTTGATTTTAAATGAGGTAAACAGAACAGCGTGTGTCAGATCCCGGTGTACATTGTGTTAAAGTCCTCCGTCGTCCCGCACATTTAGGCCACAGAGGACGACGGCAGCAGTGACGAAGATCTGGACGATGACGCCATGATTGAGCTGGATAAGGGCCTGTCGGCGCTGTTCTCGGAGCAGAAGAAAAAGACCCAGGCCAAGAAGGATGAAAAGACAAAAATACACAAAGAGAAGATGCTGGTCCGAGACTTTAAGATCAAGGTAACGCATCCAGGACTTGTAAACACTTTGGAAAATATACTTGTTTTCTGGTCTCACCCAGAGTCCGATAAGAAGACTTCACGTTCCACCAGCCCCAAAGCTGTACCTCCCTCACCTGTTTGGCTTGTTGTAGGTTTTGGACCTGGTTGAAGTGTTCGTGGCCCGGCAGGCTGGCAGTCCGCTCGTCCTGGGTTTGGTGGAGCCTCTGCTCAACATCATCGACAGAGGAATGAGCTCCGACAGCGACCAGCAGGAGCAGGACTTCCTCCGCCGAGCTGCAGATATTTTCAGGTAACGCATGTCAGCTGTGTCTATCACTCATTTAATTTCCCCCCCCCCCCCCCCCCCCATTCTTTTTCTTTTTGTCTATTCTCTGCCAAATCTGCACTTCAGCCTCTGAGTTGTGATTCTGAGATATCGGGAATTTGAGGAGGTGACAATATCTCCCACTGGCAACATGGCCACAAAGCCTCCTTCGCTGGCAGTTACTTCTAAATATAATCAAAATTAATGTGAGGTTTTGTATTTTATTTTTTTCAGGAACCAGCTGTGTAGGTCCAAGGTTTACTGCAGGACCGCCAGTGACAGACAGGGGGAGCTCCACGACCTGCTGGAAAAACTGATGACTAAAACCCAGAAACTGTCCGACTCCTCAGTCTGCCTCTACTACTTCAGGTACAACTTACTGTTTTAATGACCGGTCCAGCCAAATGAAATAGATCAGAGATTTAAATCCAGGATCCCAAAAGTTATAACTTTCTATTCCCTTCCAGAAAAGAGACAATTAAAACCTCTTAAGCTCGGACCCTATTTGTAGGTCTCTGCTCGAAAATGGCATAGCCCTACAAAAGTGACCATAGTTCTGTAACTACAAGGTCTATTTTAATAATTTTTGTTGATATAATCAGATCACAACACTTGTGAGATTGTTCAGATGGGTAATATTGTGTATATGTTGCTGGTTAATATAGTAAATGAAGACATTAAACAGCTAAAATTGAAAATAATCAGGTTCGCCTGAAAAAAAAGCACTTTTATTGATAAAAGGTTGTTGAAATAATGCATATTATTATCTCCCTAAAAACTCTCCCAAATCATAGCACAACCGATCAGCAGTTGCTGAATAAAGGTTAAAGTGGAATAAAGTGAAGAATAAGAGGCTTTAGTAGAGAGCGGTCAAGCGAGGTCATCATTTTCAAACCAGCTGTTGCAGCTCTTACATTGTACTTTTATATACTATATAACTATATATTTCACTTTTTTTATCACTCATATTATTCAATACATCCAAATACAGCTGTTAGGAATCATTTTGAAATTCCTAACATCATCAGAGCCTGTTTTGGCTGTCATCTATAGGATTTTCTCAGTTCATGTGTGTGTATGGCGCTGTATCTCAGCCTATCCTCGGTCGATTTCAGTAAATAAGCCCTCCTTCGACGCGTCAGAGTCTCAGGGAGGCCTGTGTCGAATTTGGTGTTGATTGACAGAAGTTTCAACCAGTAAAGTTGCAAGAAGTGCCGCGTGTCCCCGGGCGTAAATTTCCGCTCGCAGGAAGTCTGACTGCTCGCCCATGCTGGATTGACAGCTCTTATTCTGGAAACAGCTCGGAAGTAAACAGGATGCAGTTGGCAACAATGACCCCAGCTTTGAAACGGATAATCTGCGACGTTATTGTCCTCATTTTTCATAAAACTTGGCCACATACCTACGATTTTTTTCGGCGGAGGGCAGTACGAAGGTACGTTTGACCACTCACAGCTGTCCAGTGCTCCCACGGAGCGAAAAACCGAAGTCAGTTACGTGTTCGGCCACGAGTGCTAATGCTATTAAATGCATTGCATGGCTTGGTAGCTGCTAGCATCAGGGTGCAAACATTGATTTGCGGTACTCATAACGGCGATTTCTGGCCAGGATTTCATGCTTTTATGCCACGATTTATAGATGCTTATATTAGTAGCCTATAGTTGTGTTTGGAGTGTGTAAGTAGTGACTTATATGATAGTGTTGCCCATACGTTGCTGTTTCATCCGGAAAAAAAACTGGGCCAATCCACAATACTGGCGAACAATCAGGCTATTTTCCGCACATGATTTTCAGGGGTTCTGAGCCCGAGAGCCCCCAAATTTGGGGGCGTCGTGCTTAAGAGGACTTATCGTCTTGAAAAATAGATGCCTCCAGATACGCAATCATTTCGACATAACATTAGAAATAGAAGACCTTGATGATCCAATACTAACAATATTTTTCGGTGCTTACCAAAATGTTTCAAATAAGGGTGTTATCTCTAGATTCTACAAAGGCCTCGTGACAAAACCTGCAGAGCATGTTGAAGAACAATGGGAAAGAGAAGGTAACCTCTCAATATCAAATGAGGACTGGTTACTTGTGTGTATTGCAGTGGAAATGCACCAGCTCTCAAGTGTGACGGGACTTTGAGTATGATTTTATTTATTACACCAAAGCAGAAAGCACATTTTGCTGGAGGGGAGGCCACATGTGGGACGGTGTGTGATTCAGAAAGCAATTTACTGGCATATATTTTGCTGTCCGGTTATTAAACCTTTCTGGGCAGAGTTTCACAACGCATTAAAAAGCATACTTAACACTGACCTGCCCCTGTAATATTCCACTTTTTTTTTTTTTTAAGGAAAAATTGATTTCCAAGCAAGGCGTCCAGATGAATACATGCTTGACATTTTAATACCTGCTTGTAAATAAAAAAAGCAAGCCTCATCGACCTCTATTACATTCTCTCTCAAGTCCCCTCCCCCCCCCCCCACGGCATATTTTTCATTGTTTATGTGTACACACTCTACCTCTCCCAAAATGTACAAAGATACCCAATGTTGTCTCTTTCTGCCCTTTCAATTGTCACTCTGATTGAACCATCTTAGTGTTTTGTTCTGCATGTGCAAAACCCAAAAAATCACATCTATTTATTAAGAGGGCTCTCAACATAAGCATAGAAGACCATTCAGAAATATAGAGTAGGATAGTGTACATTGATTCAAGAGTCTCCAGGCTGTACACATAATTTGTGTTTTACTGATGTTAAACTGTCCTCTCAGTGCATCTCTGTACGTGGTGAAAGTGCTGCGAGGACCTCCGCCCACTGAAGCCAAAGAGGAGCAGACCGCCGACGGGGCTGCAGCAAATGACGTATGTTCACGCACACTGATTCATTTGTTACCTCATTCGTTCACCGCTTGATTTCACTCGTCTAAACCACCTTTTAGTGGGGTGCTGCTGTGTTTAGGTCACTGGATAGTAGTTTTAATTGTTACCGTTGCGTTAACATCTCGTATTATGTCCAGCTTTGCACCAGAAAAAGTCTCTTGGAGGCATTTATTGGGTCAGGAAGTGGGTCAGTCCTGGATAACTTGTCCCCCTTTTACCCAGAGTTTCTCCCTCAAAGATTCCCTGTTTGCTTTGTTTAGCAACAGTTCGTATGAAGTCATTTTTTAAGTTACAGCTTCTTAGAAAATCAGCAAATGCTCACATTTAAGTTGTCTAAGTGATGGTAAACTGAACATCTTTGGATTTAGCACTGTTGATTGGACAAAATTTGAGATTTGAAGACGTCACCTTGGGCTCTAGGAAATCATGATGGACATTTTATGGACCAAACAAGAAAATTAATGCAAATAATTATTACTTGCAGCCTAAATCTGTCAAAAAGAGTTCCCAAAAGTCCCCTCTGTTCAGTTATCTCACACATATTTCCAGAGTTACACGTTTCCTCCTCTGAAAACAACTTGCTTACATTCACATGTCGCAAAGAAAATCTGACTCCTGATGTGTTTTGTGCAGTTGAGTTTCATGGGCAACGTGGATGTGGACCGGGTCTCCGCCATCTTCAGAGACGCCCTGAGCTCCTTCATGGGCAGGAGGAAGAGCCCTCTGACCGGTCAGATGTTCACAGACTTGTTCAACAGATTCCCTGTGAGTACAGCGACACGTCTCAGAAGTTAGTTCATGTCGAACAAGCTGTAACTAATGCAGCTGGTGTGTTATATTGACAGGTTTTGTGTGTGAAGCTGTTGGATACGATTGTGCAGCACATCACATCTGGATGCCGAGTTCACCAAAAGGTATACGAGACCCTCCTCCCTCCATTTAGTTCCAGCTGTTTAGTTCATGTGTACATTCCTGTTGATGGACATTGTGTGTGTGTGTGTGTTTAGGGCCAAGCATGTGTGTTGGTGTTGCGGGCGATGCAGAGCAGGGAGGTTCAGCAGCTGCTGAGCGGCGCTCCGTGGACGGAGCTCTGTGTGACGGTCGCAGGTCAGCTGACGGCGGTAGGTCAACACCGCTTAACATCACAGGGGTCAACACTTTGCATCTGTGACCACTGAGATGCATCGGTTTGTATAATTGACAATTATATTAAACTTGTTAAACAGTTGCCTATTTACACATCCAGACAAGGAGCAACATTAGCACTGATGCAGTGTGTACGGGACTTCTAGCCGGAGCTAATTTACAGTCCTTCTCCCTGGTCAGGCTTTTAAGAGATAAAGCGCATAATAAAGCACTCTAATTCACAGTCAAATAAATTAATACAAATAAATACACCCAGGAAGTGAGGAAATGTGATTAGTTGTTCTGTTAATGTCTGAATTACAGCAACCTTACAACAGCTTGAACAAAGTGTTTTTTTAGTCCAGCTGCAGTGGAAACACTGCACGACTCTTCATGAACATGAACAAAAGGCTTAAAGGTTATGTAAGTTATTTGGAAATAGAAAACATTAATAATTAATAAACCAACTGCTAATTTGAACTCTTGTTTATACTGTTTGGTAGTTTAATCCTCAATAAAATCATTGTGTTTGTAGCATTGCTGTCCTTTGAGAACCATGTATCTCTATAAAGTTAACTTTTCATGTTCTCAGAAACACAGCCCTGTTTTCAACGTTTCTCCGCCATTATCATTTCCAATCCCCAAACTCAGGGTATCTGCTGATAACCAAGTACCCATTAGATACCAGCGCTCTCTTTTCCCCAATTTAAATTCTGTAAACCTCTGAACTGATTAAAAGTCATTTTTCTATGCCTAATATAACATGAGGCTGTAACTACCACCATCAATTCTTCACTGTCAGTGAACTGTCAGTTTACAGAACAACATCCTTTAGTCTCGAGGGTTGGGGTTTATTATATTGTTCTGGAAGGTTTATGAAATGTGATGAACTATGATTAGAGCTGCACCTGCTGACCTCTGGTGTCCACAGGACAGCTGAGATGTAAACAAGTTCATCATTTCATGCTTCTGCAATTCTTCACCAAACCACCTCACCTCTGTGTCTCAGTCCCTTTCCTCTGAGACAAAAACAGATCCACCAAACGACATAACTGATCCATAAGTTTCTGTTTTTAACTCCAAGATGTCAGCCCTCGTTTTCTGAGCTTCTCTACTTTACTGAGCTTTGTTTAATATAAACTGTAATGTTTCAAAATGACTAACAACTTTACTTTAAGTCTCCCTGTCTAACATTCCTAATGAATATAGTAAAACATTTGATGAATGGTCTTTAAAATGGTGTAATGTAGTTGTAAGCAGTAGGGTTCTACCTAATGTCTTCTATTGAGGTTTTCGAATTAAGCGACTGTCTGTCGTCATAGTTCATGTCGTCATAGCCCCTGCAAAAGAAAATTTAAAAAATTGTTTCATTGAACGTCTTTTTTTTAATTATTACATTTTGACTTTTAGATGTAACATCCCTTTGGAGTTATTGGAAATGTTTGGATCACACGAGTGGGGAACAAAATTTATGCAGCTCCCGCTGGAGTCTAATTCTACAAATTGTATAATACTCAAAATATTAATGTAGTCTGATCTTCATGTGCAACTTCATGTGCAGAAATACCGGGTTTAAACTGAATGAATAGGTCTGCAAAAATAGGGATGTGATCATAACTTTAACAACTACATTATAGTGTTAATGAAATATTTATTAAATGTTTACAGTTTGTTAAATAGAAGGTCTTAAACATGAAGTGTAAGCAGCTGCACAAAAGATTTTGGTAACATTTGCTTACCAGAGAAAAAACCCTATCAACACTTCCATTTCATCAGTGAAGACCAACCACTGCCTTCACGTTAAAACGCTTTTTATTGTGGTGGCCTAGGGGTCTAAAACACTCGCAACCATTACTGTAACCATGTGTCAAACTGCATCATAGCTGTCAAATAAGAGGTGGATGGCAATTACTCGATCAGTTGATGAGGAGGCAAGTCTGACCCCAGTGTCTCTTTTCCTCTCAGAGTCTTCAGCAGGTCGGTCCAACTGAGAGCAAGGTGGTGAAGGAGAAGGTGGTGAAAACCCTGGAGCTCTGTCAGTTCCTGGTCAAGCACGTTCACCAGCAGGTAGGTGTGGGTCCGCGAGGGTGATGGTCAACTCCTGAGAGAGGGCAGCGTTGATGTGGTTTTGGTCCAGACTCAAGTCTCTGCTTCTGCTGCCTGCTCTTTGTAGAAGCTGTCTGTGGACCTGGAGCCCCTTCAGAAGGTCCTGCAGTCCCTGACCAGCACCATCGCTTTCAAGAAGACCGGCAAGCTGGAGGACAACTACTGGGCCGTGGTGAAACACTTTGGAGTCATGTGAGTTATTGTGGTGGGCGCTTGAGAGAGGACTCTCGTGTGTGTGTGTTTATGTGCACATAAGAAACCAGGTCAGTGGGAGAAATGAGGTTAAGCAGGTAATAGTCAGGTTTCTGTAAGATCCTCAGATACACGACCTGACCTGCCAGACAGTTTGTTGCAAAGCAGTCACTTTCAAAAACAATCCTGGCAGCTGATTGGATGAACCATCTGTCAATCAAGCAACAGAAGCCAGTTTCCATCAAGAAAAGCCTCCATATGCCGTTGTAGAAATACAATCTCTTTTACAGCATCTACCCTAACCTCATCAGGAGCCGCCATTGTTGTTTTGAACAAACCGTTGCCTCTTTGTGTCGCGTCACACACCTAAGCCACGCCAATAGCTGGCAGTAGCTCCTCACAGGATGCTGATAGGTCCATGCTCTGGCTGACCGGACACAAACACATTAGAGAAAGCCAGACAAGATATTCCGATCCATGCAGCAGATCAGTAATCAGATTTCCTCCCTACCCAGTCACACAATTTTGGGACCATAGCTCAATTTAATTTAATTTAACATGCTTTACTGAACAGGACTTTAAAGATACGTGCTTGAACTTAAAATAAAAAAATACATGAGACAATTTGAAAAGTCTGCACACTGTGACTTATGCAGAAACAGTTAGCACGCTGGCTCCGCCTGAGGCGTCCGTGCATTAAATCCCATTTCTCTCACAAGTCACGGTGTGCAGGCTTGTCAGGTTGTCCTAACTTATATTACAATACATACAAAATGTGGATGGCTTCAGTAGGTGATCTGTGTATTGAAGCCATCATGTTGACCTCGCATGTGTCCACATTCACAGAAAACCAAAGGTTGAAAAGACGAAGCCTGAGAAGGAGGCCAACCAAGCGCAACTTCCCAAGAAGAAGAAAGGTTTTCTGCCAGAAACAAAGAAGCGTAAAAAGCGCAACATTCCGATTCTAGAGCCGGCGGCGGCGGCAGCAGCAGCAGAGGCAGACAACTCGACCTCAAGATACAGAGCGGGAGCAGACAAAGGACAAGCCAAAAAGAAACATGACAAGAAAACAAAACAGAAGCGACCGGCCGACGGCGCGGCGGCTTCTCAGCCCAACCCGGCCAAGAAGAGCAAGACGACGACGTCTGAGAGCAAGACGGCCAAGAAGACGAAGAAGAAACCCAAACAGAAGAAAGAGGGAGGGGGGCAAATGTAAAGTGGACACTGCTATTTAAATGTTGATTTCTTTTTAAAGAGCCTGTGTTTTCGTCTATTCATTTTTCTATTTACTTGGCTGTCAGTTCAGTGTGGACAATATGTTGGTATGTTTCAATATGAGGTATTGTTATACATATTGAGTACTGAAGGAAGATGTGTGGGACATGAATTTAGATGGATTATTTTTCTAATGAGTGTCTGCTATTGATTAGAGAAAAAAAAGTCTTTCACAATAAATTCATTTCTCTTCATGAAATTTATCACAACTTTGTTCTCATTTCAAAACACTTCTATCAGCTTTGTGATTCAACATTAAAAAGAAAGAAACGAGTGAAACAAAACAACTAGGTTCATCATCACTTCTTCAAACCATGTAATATGTTTGAAGGGAATAATATGGTTATCTTATAATGTTTGAGGTTGATGGCAGAATAAAAAACAAAAGTTGAAATATTACATTTTATTTTATTTTTATAGTTTCTCTAAAAATTCCAGAATCAGTCTCCAGGTTGTGAATATCTCCCAGATTCCCATGAAATCTTTTTGTGGTGAAAAAATGTCCTTGGATTCACATTAAACATAATCTAAGTATGTTATAAAACGTTCCACCTGCTTCAGGGTAAAGAAAACCTATTTTTTGTTGACCATAGAATCTACAAACCTGCTATACTTTTTACAGACCACTTCTTAACACACTTGCTTAATTCCACATCCAGCTGTTCCAGAGCAGCAGGATTATTCTTTAGGAGTTGTCTTTGTGTCCACCTGAAGAATGTAAGTCCAATACTATCTCTCTTTTAGCTCCGTTTTGGTCTCCACCAAAAAACTCCTGAGGGACGTATCTGTCTCTTTAGCTGCTAAACGCTCCACTTTGTTCTCCAGCTATCGTCCCTAATTGTGTCTCTCTGCCGTTGGCTGCTGACCAGGTAGTATATTATACACACTACCAGAACGGTAAAGTTGTTGGCTGCACAGATAAACAATGAGCTGAAACTTACCATTAAGCTCTGTAAAGCAGAGGGGAACTGCAGATTCAGCTGATCATTCTCCGTAGCTCAGTCTTTAGTATGATACCACTCGATTAAAAGGATTCACTTTATTGTACTTTTAAAAATATATATTTTAGTTATTACCAGCAAGTCCTATAAATAGATCAAAACCTACAATGTGTCTGATTTCCCAACTCTGTCTGTGTCACTCAGAATAAAGTCAAACCTTTCCTTTAAGTGAGGATCTTTTCTTTTGTCTAGTTTTTTTAATTGGTGTGAACCAGAAATTGTAATTTGACAAAAAAAACAGGTTTTCTAAGCCTGCCAAGTTTATTCTTTGTCATGACTAAACCTAAACACCCTTACTGAAAGATATGGGAGGTTGATGTCAGAATTCACCTTTTTTTTGTCACGTGTGCACTGACAGAAATGTAACCCCATTACATTACATTCTTATTAGAAAGAACATCACAGGCCTCTGCACAGGATTTGATGTTGCAAGCCTTTGTGCTATAAACTAAGGTGAGCAATCACACATAACCCTAATTCAGCTGTCAGAAAAATGATGCAGTGTACCACAAATGGATTACTATATAGGACATTAAGCCATGCTGCCATAAATCTAAAGGAGTGCCAGGTAGGTGGCAGCCCCATCCATCAGTTTATCTCATCTTAAAGCCCCTCTCCACTTCAGGAACCTTCAGTGGTGGGTATCTGCAGGAGCCATTTCATATCCAACATGTTGTTTGGTGCTGTACTCACAGTAGTGAGTTTGAATCTTTAGGAAAACAACAAGCCTGGCTCTAACTAATGCATTTTAAATCTGAAAGCTGCTCTCAATATTTGTATTATACATGTTTATATATTTTAATCATATGTTAATCATAGATCATGTTACTACTTGTATGTGAAAGGGGTCGCTCCTGACCAACCCACAGAGAATTATCACCCAAGTCTGCAGTACCACTCATCCTCTGCAGAGCATTTTGGCTTCATTCAGCTCTTTTTGTTTTTTTTAGACCCACTTTTGATTGAGACTCACTGCACTCCTCAACTCAGTTTTCAGCAACATCAGGCAGCTGCTATGAGCAAAAAACACCAAACAGTAGACAGACACAGGTAGCGACTAGATGGTGAACATTGTGGAGCATTTAGAATCAAAAGTTGGGGGAGACCAAAAACAGCTAAAAAGATAGCAAATATTGGACTTATTCATGAGTGCCCATAAACATGACTTTTCATCAAGCCATAGGTACTTAAGTGACTCGTTTTGTACATGTACCTTCTAATGTCAAGATAGTAACATCAACTGCCTTATTTGATAAACCCCTGTAGTCCCCTTTCAGTGGCTCTATGACTATCAAAACCATGTTCCCTAAAAACTGCTGCATCTCTCAGAGATGTGTTTAATTACCTGTATCAGTAATGATTCAAGTCTAAACTAGGTCTATATGCATGACAGTAGAATGAAGGCAGAAAAGCTGTGCATGTATGGAATAGATAAACTCAGGATCATGTTCAAAAGCTCCAACAAGAAGCTACATTCCGTCTCTGGACTACAGAGCAGTAGTGGATGTACTTATCTAAGTTCCTGGCACTGTACTTTCGCAGCCACAGCTTGAACCTGCAGTGAAGACACATTTAAACAGACACTGGCGGTGACAAATCATCCACCTCGAACCCTGACAGCATGGGTGACAATAGGAGCAGTGGTGTCCTCTCTTCCTGACAGTGAACTGTCATTTATCATCGCTGTGAGTTGAGATTTAGAGCGCAGAACCAATCTGCTAATGCAGCTCAGAGGAATAATCGGAGTGGGCTGTAAAGTCGAGGACAAAGTCTCATCAATATGAGTAAGCTGTAACTGAATGCAAGCCTGACTCACTCCCTCGCCTTCTGAAATATTTTGTATTCAACCATGTTGTTTTTGTTAAAGTGTGGGCCTTTGGAGTCTGATGCGCCACAGTATGCAGGTTGGCAGGCTGCTGGCAGGGCGTTAGTTCTATATTGAGTGCAACCGGAAACCCATTAATTAGTGCACCCAGGATACTTTTCTTGCCAGACCTTGTAGGAACAACCTGAGTTGAGTTGTACCGTTGTTGGAGGAGGCCCAAATCTGCAAGCCTCACACAGTCTCTTGTTCAACACCTGCTGTGCAGAAATCTGCCTGTTCCTGTAGTAATAATTTAGAGGAGTTTCACTGTCTACAAAACTCATACTATTTTATAGTATTGACCAAAGCAAGCAAGAAGAACAAGTTTGAGTGTGAACCACAGCAAGGATTGCCGACTCAAATACAGTGTCTGCAAGTTGAAAAAAAGTGAATACTGTGCGTGTTCAACCGATGTGATTCAAAAATTATTTTAGAATTGAGAGAGTCCAAACCATGTCTCAAAAACCAAGTTATAGCCAATAAATGCAACACCAATCCTCACCAATAGTGGGACTAAAAATGTAAACTTTGTCCTGGGGGTGGCGCTAAGGGAAAGACCTGGTAGGCCAATAAATAAAAGTTAAGATAAGTAAGTAATGCATTATTTATATAGCACTTTTTAAAACCAGGACTTTATTCGCTTGGGATCACAAATACTCACATTGCTTATAAATTGTACTAACTGAATACCAGTGGCCTGAGGCGATACCCACACTACACACAACCACATATATGACAATACTGTCATAAACGGCCACAGGGGACCTAATCCACTCACTGGCCAACCAACGTCCCTTGCAAAGTCTTTCTGCGGCACTGAGGAGCAGAATCCCGTGGGACAACAAAACCCTGAACTGGCCTCATTAATTCTAAATGAGGCTACACACAATAACTAGGCTATTCCCAAAGCAAGCTTAAGTCACACAAAAGTCGCTCCACCTTTGTTTCTCTCTTTTCTAATGCAGATTTATGTGTGACAATAAATAACTGAAGTCCTACTTCATCTTTCCTCGACTAATGACCTCTGTCATCTTGTCCATTCCCAACCACTTACCTCTGATCTTCATCATTCCTAGCCACGGACTCATAGCCACCAACCTTCAGTGATTCCGAAGCACTCACCTCAATCCATCCCAGCAACTGATCACCACTGACCCCAATTCATTCCCAGCTACTGACCTCCCATCCATTCTCAGTCATGGACCATTGATTACTAGCCACTAACCTGCATCCTTTCCTAGTGACCCTCCACCACTAACCTCTTTCCATTCCTTCATCCATTCCTAGCCTATGATCTCAATCCATCCCTACCCCTCGAATCTTATACATTCCTTACCACTGACCTTCATACATTCCTGACCACTGACTTCCTTCCATCCATAGCTACTGAGCTCCCTGACCACATCATCAATCTCCACCTTTAGCAGATGGAATAGTGTCTCACAGCCCGCTCATATGATGAGATGCGTATTTCCACTGGATGGTTGGAATACCAAAATATAATAATAATTATATCTGGTGATGACTGCATACTGTACCTGGTCTCAGTTGCTTTAAATTACATCATTTACAAGGAATCCATGTCTCATTATTACAGAGTGCTGTTCCAGAAAATCTCTTAATTCATTTATTTATTCAGTGAAAATACTTAAGATGTTACGGATCCTAATCTATAATTGTTCCGAAGAAAACATACGTTTGAATGTAGAATGCATTAGTCATCCTTCGTTGACTTACTTCCAATTTCCCTGCGAAGATAAATGGTTTCATTTTGTTGCACTTATGCCAAGAGTAAAGATAGACGGGCAGTCTGTCATTGCATCTTTCAGGGCTGGAGCCTTTCCAAAGACTGCTTCATATTCCCAGGCCTTTTTACTTGCTGGGGAAAATTAGGAACATGGTGTCCTGGTACCTGGCCAACACACTGACTGATGCTGATTCACTTACTGACCTCCAACAAGACAGGCTGTGGTGCCATCACGTGGGAGATGTTAAGATTAAGGGTGATACTTCTATGGATAACCTTCATGTCAATAAATCCAATTGAAAGATTGATGGGGCCTATACAGTAGACGTTCTATATGCAGTGGATCTGAATCTGTATTCGATAGACATGGTTCTACAGTCGGCCTGTATGTAGTTTAAATGGTCCTATTTGGCGTAGAAATTGGGTAAGCAGTGATTCTTTGGTAAAGTGGCCCTTATGCAGGAGACACTATGCAAATTCTATGGATGTCCCTTAGGAAGGTCATTTGTCTAGTAAATTAGGTAATGTAAGGAAAATCAATGGAAACATTTCCATATATCTAATGGAGTATTATATTGAGTACATTTTTACCACTCAATTTGATATAGCCAGCTGCGTAGAAGCATTCACGTTTCTTAGATAATGGTCAACAGGCGACAAGTGTTTAGGGTTACTGACACATTCGAAGGCTTAACATAACGTAAGTATTTATTTATAAACTTAGAATATTACATATTTCCTTTGATAAGGCAGATTAAATGAACTCCAGAAAGATGATGACACTGTAAAACATTCCAGCTCTCATAATGACATACATTTACAGTGAATTCATATAATAAATGACACAGAATTTCTCTTAGACCCACCATGATACAACATGAAGCATAAAAAATAAATAGACGGGCTTAAAACGAAACCCTCTGTTGGAAGGATTCTCAATTTATTACATGTCAGAGAATACATTGTAGCCTAAATACTCAAAAAATTAAAACACTGTATTAGCGCTAAAACTTACTATCTGACACATTAAAAAAAACATTATGTGCATTACTACAGCAAAGAATCTTGCAGCCTGTGAGGCTAACTAGAGCTATACCTACAGATGTCTAACAGACATTGGAGGACAGTACTTTAGGCAAATATGCTAAGTCACTTAATTGAAGGAAAAAATACGACCAAACAAATAAGCCATAGTCTACAGCCTATATGCAGATTTGCACTGCCTAACAGCACCACAACATCCATTATAGTCTAACTACATACTGGTAGTGTGTCAGAGAGACATGCCAAGGAAGATCAGCGAGCCAATATGGTCTGTGTTGTGTCACCAAACTCTAAATAATTTAACCGTGTGTCACATCTCAGGAAGGATTTAAAGTTTAAACATCTCTGAGGTTTAAACAACGTTTCAGGCTGGGAAAGAGGAAGAGGTCCAAAAGTCAAAGCAGGCAAATACTTTATACAGTCCCATAAGGAATTACCGGTTGGCTAAATACTAGTGTACTAGGAAGGTGTGTGGCCACATAGCTATCCTACGTGCCACTGTACTACCTCTAGGCCGACTATTCTGCTTCTGCATTACTGTTTCTAAGTAATCTACAATCAACAGAGATGGGTGTGGGAGTTCTTTGTGCCTTATTGCTTTTCCTGTTTATTCCACAGTCTCATTCCCTGAAGTTACACTAAGTTAACAGTCAAGAGGAACCGCCTCGTGCAGCGCACGTTCGCCCTCCACCGCTTCGGCGGCGTCCCCAAGCTCTGCGTCCTGGCACGAGAGAGGCGCCTCGCATCTCACCGGTCGGACGATGACGCACGACCTCGCGGGCTCCCCACTCGCTCCGGCGCCGCGCGCGGGGCTGCGACTGTCGCGCTCGTATTCCTCCTGAGCGCGCAGGATCTTCCTCTTCCGAAGCTTCCTCTTGTGGAAATGGAACGTTGCCAGGGAAATGAGGACGATCCCCACGAGCACGGCCACCAGCACAAGGAGTGCGAGGGTGGAGGAGAACGGCGGAAAAAAGCCGAGCTGCTCCGCACAGGTGGCGTTGTGGGCCTGGAAAACCCCGTGACAGCGGTGCAACGGCACCGACAGTCCGGAGGCCTCAGCGGTTCTGGCTGTCATCCGGTCCACCTTTTCCCGGTCACTCTTGTCTCTCTAACCCCAGTACCCTTCTTGCTCTCCGGGCTCAGCGCGGTGACACCGGCCCGCGCATGTGGTTACCTGCACCGAAAAGAAGACACATGAGATGCGCTCATCCAGCACCAGAGGAGACTACCCTATCAGAACAATCAGAAACCCGCCCACCCATATGCTATTCATTAACTAGTCCAGCTGTATCAGTAAAACCAATCTTAAACAATTTACATGGCCGGTGCGCATCATTTGACACTAAATCACAATGTTAGATAAAACCTGCCAGCTTTTAGAGCATATGCTCATGATCATTGTGGGAGAAAAAGACGTTGCAATGAATATAACACGGGGTAGAAGTAGGGACAATACATCATCTATTGTAATGTGTAGGCCTACAAGATGTAGCCAAACAGAAGCCATTCTTTCCTGCACTCCACAAAGCTGCCTTTTTAGGACACTAATGTCAGAGGATAATGTTACATCTATACATGTAAAGGAAGGGAAATCTTACCTGATGAAATTGTCAGTACGAGGCACAGTCCGTGAGTGGAGAGCCGATGTGTGTAAATGGGAGAACAGGATCACGGTGACGCATTTCATGCAATGAGATGCTGCTGCTGAGCTCCGATCACTCAGGACGCTTTGATTGCCGCAATCCGCTCAGTGTGCAACCAGGACAGCACTGCCCCTCCTAAATAGTGTGAGTATCGGGGAAAATCCCTCAGTATGCATCAAAGTGCGTTTTAAAAAAAACGCGAACAGAGCTGTGGTCTGGTTTTTACCCAGAAAAACGTCCCCTCCTCCGACCATCCGCTGCTCCACTCAGCATCTGAATGAAAAGCTGCAGCTGCATTAAAGGTCCCGTATAGTCAGCTGGCGGGGCTTGGTTTTTTTCTATTCAAATGTAGTCCATGTATTGCCAACACCTGAGTGATTTTGTTCCCCTCTAATCACTATATTGATAAATGCGTTTTCACTTCATACTTTCATCAAATAATGAATAATGTAAATTCGTTTTAATATTGGACCCTGATCGGTAACCACTGGCATTCCTAAGGGTGTGGCCAGTCAAATGCTGCATGAATGGAAGCGTTTAAGCCTTATTATGATGAGGGGGTTTGAATAATGTCCAGTGGTCATGCATTCAATTGAACCAAACTATGTATAGGATTGTGCCAGTTATTAGGTTTTCACAGAATCTTAGACAGGTAAAGTTGATACGTTTCACAACTTTAGATCTGAAAATTGCTAGTTTGATATGCTGTTAATTTCAGCCTAGAGCAACCAGTCCCAATTTCGTTAAAAACACTTTCAAATCTCAAAAAAAAAAGCTACGCCCTTTAAACGTTGATCTCCATGGATTTAGTGTCGTCATGACATTTTGTATGGAATTAAGGAATTTATCTAAATAAGAGGCTTAATATAACCGTTAAGCACTTGTTTTGACATGAATACCATGCACTCTTGAATAATACCAGCCCTCACTTTTACTTTTAGTGAAGACATTAAATCTTTTACAAAAAAAGCCAGAATTAGAAAACCACTAAATCGAGCTCAGCTCCTCCCTGACTGGAAGATTGCTGCAGGCGGTGTGACATGTATTCCAAATATAGAAGTGTGGGCATTGAAGAGACATATCCACAATGAGGCCACACCTTGACCTAAAGCATTGTGAGAACATACTGTGTGTCTCTTCACTTTCCATTTTGTGTTTTTATGTCCAAAGTTTCTTGGTAGCATACAGTTGATGATCTGCATCCCGATTCCACACTACATACTAATTCTAAGCTGGGTTTGAGTATGTGTTCACACAGGAAAAGTGGTAAAGTATATGCATACTAATAAAGGCAGATCTTTGAAGGTGGTGTTGATTGATGAATCACAAATGAATAGGATCCTCACAGCTGTGAAACATTAAAACACAATTCGGATGGAGCTTTGAGACACAGCAGAAAACAAGCTGTCAAACAAGCAATTCAATCTTTGCAGTTTCTATTCGTGAAGTAGAATTGGCAATGATGTTGTAACCCATGTAACCCTGAGTCAGTAACAGCCCAGCAGTGTGCTACATAATGTACCATGACATTTCATTCATTTTGCAACGTGAACATTTTCTAATTGCTGGTACGATAACCTTCCAAAACAGTGAACTAATGAATTATGATGTGATAAACCACAAGTGTTTTAGGGTCCTATAATCTTTCAAACTCACAAATCTGTTGCTCAAACTGGACTTCCAGGATTGTGTGGCCCTATCGTAGCGGCAATTTGAGGTGGGGGGGGGGGGCCCTAATTTCTTCCCTAATTTCCCAATGGCCAGTTTGCCCCCTTTGCTAGGGCCGAGGGGTTGTTTAGTTTAATATGAGTCTGCCTGATTTATTGGTCCTTTATCTAACTTAGGTTTGTGCAATTTAGAATCTATGGCTCCCAACATGGCTCTGAAATATCAGTAGCTTAACCGTGCTGTGTGTTGATAAAGCCGTGGTGCTGTTCGTGGTGCTGAAGTAGCAGACAGATTTGTAATTGCGATTTTTGTTCTCCTGCCATTGCGTCACTTTTGTTTTAGATCTTTAATATTCTCTCAACTATATAGCTTGCGGATAAATCAGGTACGAATCAATCGCCTACAAATGAACTAACTTATTGTACCTGAAACAACACAATCCCACAAACGCAGCCCCTTGCATAGAACATCCAATAAGGTTTCGCCAAACTCATTGGGATTCATCCTCTGGGGACATTGAAGGCCTGGAGCAAATTTCAATCAATCAAACAATGTATGAGATATTTCAGTCTGGGGGCCACTGTGAGGAAGGCGTGGCATTCAGTGGTTCATCCAGAAAGGCATGAGGAAGTGCGAGGTATTGTCAGTGATGCTCTGCAAGCTGCATCTCCCACCCGCAGGTCAGAGCCAGCCTTCCTGATGTTGATGTTTGTCGATTCTGTTGGTGTCAGCTGCTGCCACAGCACGCAGAAGAAGACACTGACCACCACCAAATAATCAACTCTATCGCCAGACAGGAACGTCGATATCGAACAATTCTGCAAAACCCTGTATTACGTTTAAGAAGGCCTTTTTAATTCTAACCTTCTACAATACCTGTGCATGGCAACTACAGCATGGTTAAGGTGCGGGAAAGACTGTGGAAGCCAGTGTTTGGTTTGTCCATTCTGGGCTACCGTAGAAACATGCCGGTGCAACACGGCGGATTCTGTGAAGAGAACCCGCTCTCTATCTAGATACCCGTTCTAAGCTTTTTTAATTTCTTAATTCTTAATTTCAGGTGATTATAGAGAAATGAAAACATAGTTATAAATGTTATATTCAATTGCTGTTTATAGATCCCCTGAAATGCTACACACTGGCCCTTTAACAAAATAGTGAAATACTGTGTATTAATAACAGATAAAAGCAAAGAGGAACATTTAATTAGATAAAAGTCTGTGGTTTTTTTTAAATATATTGGAACCACGAAGCGTTTAGGATTCTCACAGTAATTTCCCTGTCCTACTTGTGGACATGCTCCATCAGCAGCAGGGCTCCATGAAAAATGAATGGCCTCGGAGAAAGAGAGGGTCCCTGGATGATGAACTCACTGAAGATGAGTGCATACTGAAAGATTTATACAACTATTCATGCACAGTTTAAAACCTGGCATATGTTTTAGGGCTGTTAAATGGAGAGTGATTATTTCACTTATTTTAATATTCATACAGGTCTGCTGCAGTTTCCCAGGTCAAACTGATCCACATTAGACCACCTGACCGTCTTTGCGGCTGTGGCAGGAAACCCTGGAGTAGCAGTGTAGAAAGAGCCAAGGCCTCTTCAAACAGATTAGGTCGCACAAAGTGTTTTACAGCCGTGTATCTTTGTAGTCCATGATTAGTCGTACGAATGGAGATAATGGTGCACACATTCAGACAGACTGTCCTTGAAGGCCCTTGTGGTGTTGCCCTCTAGTTGTGCACACAAAACGTGACAGAGTAGTTGTGTGAGGAATGAAAAAAGGGCTTGAGAGAGAAGTTTAAACCCTGTCCAATTTCACACCTCTGCACACTGTGTACGTGCCCATCACCGAACAGTAGTTGGTTTTTTCTGTGCTTTTTTCGCTGCCTGCTGAGGCTGGAAACAAGGTTGATGAGAAAGTGAACCACAACAGTGAAGTTGAGCTGAAAGATGTTGAAACACTCCGTAGAGCTGCAGGGAATAATTCTCTGTGGGTTTGTTACACTAGTCATTTCATCGAATATAAATGTTTTTATTATAGCAGCTGTAAAGGATTTTTATGGATCTCTATAAAGATTTATATTTTACAGTAGTGAAGATCTTTTACTTAAGTAAAAGTAGCAATACCATGATGTACAAATATCAGTTACAAGTAAAAGTCCTGCATTCAAAAATGTACTTAAGGAGAAGTACAAAAGTATTACTAACATTAAATTATAGTGCCAAAAGGAAAAGTACTCATTATGTAGAATGGCCCAATTTCAGAATAATATGATATTATTGGATTATAATAACTGATCGATTAATGTGTCCATCATTTTAATAATGCAGCTGATAAAGGTGGACTACTTTATATACTGCTGGTATCTTGTTAATTTCCCCCAGGGAAGTCTTATTTTATCTTTAACCTATAATAATACATCATAATTTGTATTTGTTGAATATATTCTGTATTATGAATCTCACTGCGCTAGTAACTAAAGTTATCAGATAAATAGTGGAGTAAAAAGTACACAATTTCCCTCTGAATTGTTGATTAGAAGTATAAAATCCTTGAGTAAATGTCCTTAGTTACTTTCCACCACTGTCAGTTTCGCTATAAACTACAACTGTTACCACATTCTTCTCTTTCCTAATGACGCATTATGTATCTGCCTATTATTGAGCCACTCTATTCTCTTCCAGTGCCAGGCCACTCTGACTGCAGCTTGTGTTAATCAGGATTATTAACTGTAATGAGAAAGCTTTATGGGTCTGAATGCTAAGCATATATTGATGTACACGCTGCTGTCCGTTCAGTGTGTGTGTGTGTGTGTGTGTGTGTGTGTGTGTGTCTGTGTGTGTGTGTCATTGTGCATCTTCATATGAGGGAACTGATATCTTTAAAGCTGCAGGCCATCTCCAGGCAGCAGCAATCCTCTTGATATTCCCTCCACGCACACACCATTGCTTTCCCTACAAGTCTCTTGTCAGCAGAATTTCTAATGAACTGCACAAAATCCAGTTTTATCATGTATGCACTCATACACACACACACACACACACACACACACACACACACACACACAGGCCAACTTTCCTTTTGTGCCGAACAGAAATGACTTCAGGAAAGAATGAATGAGGCACTGGGAGAGGAAATGTCTCTCCACAAACTGATTTTTCTTTGTTTTCTTAATGATGACCCTGTCACCGAGCACTAGCGTGTGACAGTGTGTGGATTTAAAATTTGAGGATTTTACATTTGTGCCTTCTAAATGAAGACAGACATCCCCCCTGCTTTGTTCCTCTTCTAAATGGTTCTATTCGATGGTGACAGCAGGGGTAGAGAAAAGGAGAGGAAGGGAAATGACATGAATTGAACCGTGGCCGTTGCATTAGCCACAACGTGACCAGGACACCCGCCTGTTGAATACATATTTTAACTCTATTTGAAACATGTCTAGCTGGAAAACATTGGAGTCGTTCTAACAAGGAGTCTTGTCACAGCCAGTATGGACAGGAGAAATGAAACAGCCACTAATAACTCTTCAACATAAATTCTTGTTGTCACTGTCTCTGAGAGGTGTTGATTGAACTCTTCTTTACGCCGGAGGTCTCTACATCTAATTGGTCACACACACATTTCTCGACACCTTTACCACAACACTCTTCACACAGGTCTCGTATAGCTCCACAACGCACTACCGGGTAGTTTAACTGGTAATAATACAATCATTTATTAGTTAATTTTATGTTTGCAAAGCAACGAACATTTTGAATGAATTTAGTGGAGTATGAAAGCACAACATTTCCCTATATTCTCTATAAATATAGAGTATCAGAAAATGGAAATACTATGGAATAAATGGAAAAGTAAAGTAGCCTACAAGTACCTCGCAATTGTACTTAAGTAGCCGCCTGAGTAGATATAGTTACATTCTACCACTGTATCGAGCATATTGTTAAAATGTTATTACTGAGGCTTTAACACATAAGATGCATTTTAATGTTATTGTTATTGAGCTAAAGTTTCTCCTTGTTGAATCATTATTGCCAATAAAATATTATTATCAAAATCCCCCTGGATTGATCTGATTAGCAATCGCATTTTCATTGAAAACATCTCAAACAATTTAATATTTATAATCAGAAGACTTTGCACCATTAAAGGGTTAATTTCCATGGTTTCATTCTGAAAAACATTAGATTTCATATATCTATAAATATCTAACTTCTATAAACATCCTGTTCTTCACAGTTTGTTCACTGACATCGTTATATCGATCTTTTCTTCCTCCTGTGGATGGTACATCAGCAGCAGCAGCAGCTCACCTTTTCCACCCACCTCCAGGCACTATGAGCATCATCAGAGCCCTGCTCGCATTTACACACAAGTTCACATGATTAAACCCACACTTTGCTCAGAAGTGATCACACCCTCAGTTGATGAACAATTCTGTTCCTAAGCAACTGATCCTCTCCGTGTGTGTGGTTTGCATGTTCTCTCTCTGTGTCTGCGTGGGAAATCCTCCCGGCGCTTTCACTTTCCTCCCACAATCCACAGACACGCAGCTCAGCTGGAGTGAACACTTTAATTTACCCCTACGAGTGAGTGTGAGGGCGAGTAGGTGGATGCATGGGTATATGAGTGTGGGTGAAAGACTCCATCCCTTTGTGACAACTAATATGGAAATAAATGGTGGAATGACGAACGCTCAAATGTTTCATGCAGCATTTCTCTTAATGACCCCATTTTTCTTGCATCTGTGTACTGGGGATAAGAAAAGCATTTTCTGCTATCTGTTGGCATAGTAAGAGATAATTAAAGATACAAGTAACGCAAATAGTCAAGAACATACATATAAAAGGAAAAATATCTCTGTTTTTAAAATGAAAGCTGTGCAGTTTTGTGCAGGAATCTGCAAAAAATCACAGAATATTGTACGGAGAATATGTGCACTCAAGTGCTGTGTTTGTGGTGAGAGGTTTTGGTTGTCCGTGGTGAGTGACTCAATAGTCTATGTCTGAGGGGGAGGGATATACACAATCTTTCCTGCCTACCTCAAGGACCTGGAGGGATAGATTGCAGACAATCACCCAAACAACAATCAGTAATTTCTGCATGCAATTTAAAAATTTAAACTCTTGAATTATTCATTTGTGTGAACTTTTTTTTTTTCTCTCCATGAAATCTGCTATTATCTGTAGAAAAGGGAGATATTTTGATATATAAATACAACTTTATTTTACATGTTGACTATTATGAAGCAAAACACCAGGGCAATTTCCCTGTATGTGAAAACTTACTTGGAAATAAACCTTATTCGGATTCTGGATACGTGCCCTTGAATTACTTCATTTGTGCAGGGGAGGGGGGTAATTGAGCCACTTCCCATTTTATTGTCTGTGCATGTCCCTGCCAACCAGACCAGCATGGCAGTCTGGCCAGTAGGAGGGATCTGGTGCTCTTGACCCAAGTGTAGGACAGACTGCTAGATGGAGCCAGCAACTATCACCATCCTCAGGATCTGCTGCTGTTACTGTGGCACGTTAAAGACACACTCATTCTGGATGGTTTTGTCCTCTGACTGTCCTCTTCCATGTTTTAATAGTCAATGATGTTGTGACATTTCCTGTTTGTTCTGCTGTTGACGTTCCTCTCTTGTTGTCTTGAGCCTGGAGGCTTTAGTGTTTGTTAAGCTACAGAACATATCTCCCACTCTTGCTCTATCTCACCCTCCACTATCAATTATATTAACAGCAGCCTGAAGCTTCCTCCTAGCATGTTGCTCATGTCGTGACAGGAAACGTTATGGCCTCTTACACCATTGTATTGTACTGGTAATAGAGCTGACTCTCTATTTCACTCCAGGCTTTGCCCTGCGATCCAATTTGTCTTTCCAACACCGGCCATTTTTGTTTCTGGTGACAATGAAGTATTTTCATGGCCGTGCTGATGTCATCACATTTCAGTTTGTCCCTCATCTCCCAGGGCATAGTGAAATAAATTATACAACACAATGGAAAGGATGGATATTCTGCAGTCAACTTGAGGCCAATTTTCCCTAACATGAGTTGGCTTTTGTTTCTATCCAGTAGATCTACAAATGAATGATCTGCCAGCATCCTTTAAGAAGTATGTTTTCCAGCTTTCTTCCACTCATGTTAATTATGTATTACCATCAAGAAGCTGCATGATGGAGTCATGTGGTATGCCAAGTTTACCTAATTGACACAAAGGCCAAAAATAGCACATCAGGCATTCCTATGCTAATAGTGTGTCATATTCAAGCCCCTATGCACTTTATAACCACACACCATGTGAATCCACCAGAGAGACACAGGCCTTAAATGATAAATCGATTTAAGTGAGCAGCTCAGGCTGAAATACGTTTGACAGGCAGTAGCTACTCATGCATGCAGCCCGGGGCTTTGAGCTTCCCGCAGGGACTGTGGCGAGAGACTGGGGTTGAATGTCTTTGTGTGCACGGAGAGTGTGTTTGTTTAAGCTGCTCAACTGAAGGTATTTCTGTGCATTTGAAATCTTTAGTCAAATCGTAGTTGTTGGAATTTGTAACAAAGTAAAATGCTATGTCTATCTTTAATTAATACTTACAAGTCCATATGTAGGCTACATCAAAAGTGTCAGGAACCGTCCCTATGCAATAAACAGCCACTGTACCAGTAAATTATATATTTTATAGTTTACATTTTTAACATGTAGATATCTATCAAATATGAATCTAAGAACGATGTATGCACTATATATAGAATCATATCCACCAACCTCATGTATAAAACAACCTTTTACATTAATCATTACATTACCCTTTGCAGTCTGTACCATTGCATTAATGTCTTACTGTTTACAAATTCCATTGTTGGTTATTTATTGTAATTACTGGAGGATACTTACAAGGTGCATCTCACATGTAAGTATATTTTATTTCGATTATTAGGATTTCCAGTTGCATTATTGGACTTATTTTGCACATATATTGCACAAATATTTAATATTTCCACAATTTATTTATATCGTTGAGTGTTTTTGTAACTTATAAACAGATTTGTATGTCATTTCTTTATTGTGTACTATTTCATTTTCTACTTATTTATATAATTAGGTAGTTCCTTTTGCCTGTCTCTGCTTTTGTTACATGTGATGCTCACGCTAAATATAGTCTTATCTTATATTTTAATTTTAGTTTGTCTAAATGCTGTTTTTATTCTGAAGGACATAGTGTGGGAAGCTTCTATTTTGAAGGGGTGTTGCTGCCGGCGGAAGTAGCGGATGTACGTCATGGCTGCAGATCCCGAACCACTAGCTAGCTAAACTTTCGCTTTCCCTCTGCTAAACAAAGTGAACATGGCGACGTTTTTCGGTGAAGTTCTGTCGGTGTATTCTCGGGCCGTGGAGGAAGATGAGGAGGAGCTCGACGAAAACGAAGAAGATGAAGAAATCCGCAGAGAACTGGAGGAAAAGAGGTAACAGTTAGATAGCATTAACCTGCTAGCATGCAGTCAGGAAAGCATGGAAATATTAGATTAGCTAAATAACGGTTGACAGGTTTTATCATGTGAAGTGAATTACGGAAACTTCTGTTTGGACGTAAAATTATATGTGGCTCTCATACACGCAATTGCAAAGTAACTAACTAAGTTAGCATCATACAGAAGCTCAAGCTAGCTAACATGACACATGACATTTCAGTAACACCCACTCCATATTTTTAATATCAACGTTACTAAACATTTAATTACACTAGCTAATGTAGGGATGAAGTGTTTGGCTCATATACAAATGCTGGGGACATCTTCTGACCCAAACAGAGCAAGTCAAATATCTTTAAAAACTATGTATTATGATTCAAGGACTAAATTATGTTATTATGCAAATCAGGATTGCACAACAATATGTACACATACAGTAAATGTATAAACAGATATATAAAAATACTTGAGTTATATTAGATTATAAACAATAAGATGGAACAAATTATATCACCTCTCTGTTTAATGCAGTTCAACGGCACCACAAAGGACCGCCTCCTAAATTATCACACAGTTGAAACAACAACTCTCTGACACACAAAGTACTTGATTCAAAGAAGGTACATTGGTTATCTGCAGGTACCTGCATCCTAGATGAAGAAAAAAAATCTTCAAAGTATTTAGTTGTAAAGTATTTTCCCACAACTGTTCCTCCCTCTCTAACCCACATCCCTTATTCACCAGGGAGGTTCATCTGCACTGGAGCCCCGAGGTCTCTGAGTCGCTGAAGTCCGGAAACAAGTTGCCGTGTTCCGACTTCCTCCTCGCTGTGGGACACAACGCTGCCAGTGAGTGGCTGCCGGCAGCTGTATGCTACATTACCTGTTATGAGTCTAACAGAACACCAGATATTATTACCCATCAAATGAAACTTTAATGTTCCCCGACAGGAAATTGAAACGTACAGTAGTCCAGTGACACGGGTTTCAAGGGATGTGTTTACATCTTCTTCTTTTAAGACAATACGCTCAGTAACGAGCAAATACTTTGATTGGTAATAAACACAATTTGTTAAACATTATAATCTCTACAAATTGTTTAACCTACAGACGCTATTAATATGAATAAAAGCTACTTAACTGCTTCAACATGTGTTATGCACTGTTGGTGCTTATGATTATTATGCTGATGATGGCCTCAGTCTGTTCAGTTTGTCAGTAAACCAACAGGATGTAAAAGTTAATTAATTTAGTACCAGTTAATATAGCCCCCCCACCCTCCCTGTATGACATCCCCCATGCCAAAAAAGATGACTTAAATGATGTATATATATAAAAGAAAGAACTTGCTGTCACATGTGAGCTGTGGTTGAATAGTGGGAGCATTTGTCTTCACAGGGTTTCTGTCGGTGTATGTTCTCACCTCTGAAAGCTGGGATGCCGTGGGTCACGCATCAGTGTGGAACGAGCGGAGCCGGCCCGGAGCCGGGATAACAAGCGAGGAGTCGGCGTGTGTTTTCTACAGACACAAGAACAACCCGTCTGTGAGTGACACACTGAGCAAAGCAGTTTGCCATTTGATCCATCGCACAGAAAGCACCCGAGCATTGTAACTCAATGATAATCTTTCAATTTAATGAGTTTGCTGCTGAACTTCTATTCAATATTTGTTTATGTTCTTACCTATCAAGAGCACATTATGATGGCTGTTCCCAAAAACAGCATCACTTCTGGTATTTAGTTTACCAGGACCTGAGGGTGGACATGTTAGCTAATAGCACTAAGATTCAAATTCTATAAACTATCACATAAAACCCAAACGACCAACTATTTTGTTTGATTATTGTAATAGAGCTTTTTATTTCCTGATGTATCGTTTTTTTTATTAAGCTGACTAAGCTTACTCAAAATATGAGGTAACTAAAAAGGGCAAATATATTTTAAATTTAGGCAACCAAAAGCTGATTTTAAAAGTTAGTGTTGGGCTTTGGAAATGCAGATGCATCCAACAAAAATAAAAACGAGTAATAGAAACAATGATAGTCTGTTGAAGCTGTTTGTATAACTGCAATAATAAGGTTAGAAAATGTGGGCTAAACCTTTGCGGCATGTTGATAAATATCAGCCGATTAATCGGTGATCTGCTTTGTCCTGCTCCAAACTATCGTTATTATATATCGACCTTTAAAAATCCACTATTGGTCGACCTCCATTCTCTCTCAGCCTGGTGGTGTTTGCACGTGATTTTAATCTAGATAAACGGCCGTGTGCGACGCATCAGATTTATCACTCACCGGCTGCAGGAATTTAATGAGCTGAAGGAGAAGTCTTTCATACAGCATAAAGCAGCTGTGCATGGCAACAACCACCCATCAATTTATAGATCGCTGAGTAATAAAGCTCCGGTTATTACAACCTTAATATTTAATGATGATTTAAGTGCGTCTTTAGGTTGGAAAGGGTGTTTTTGTCAGTATCTTTCTGGTATTTTGCTTATATTGAGAATGGACAGCAGAGAGGAGACTTAGCTGGAAACAAAGGGAGAATGTTGGCGTTGGAGAACGTTTGGTGTAGAGCTGCAGTGATGAGACAAGTTGATTAATAGATAGAAATTATAGAAAGTTAATCAGCAATTATTTAGAAAATCGCTTTATCGTTTTAAGTCGAGCAAAGTTTTAGTTTAGTTACGGAAAAAGATCTCTGTTGTTTTGTTTTCATTTGCTTTGTCATCCTTCAGTATAATCGGCCCTTTCTGTTTTTAAGTTACACTTGTTTGTTTCAATGTTGCATCACATGCCTCTTGCATTCCTTTCTCTGAAGGTTTTGATTTGCCAGACGACTTGCTACATTGCGGAAGACCAGCTGTTCCAGTGGACGGAAAAAGTAAGTTAATGCAGCTGAATCAGCCGGATGGCACTGTGATTAAATGAGGTTGTTATGCAGAGAAAGTTTAGGGCAGCTGTCCCTCTTCAGCCTGACAAACAAAGTCAAACATGCAGGTATTTTTCATGATCCACACCAGTGGTTCTCAACCTTTTTCGTGCCAAGGGCCCATAAATAGCTGTCTCTCTCTCTCTCATCTCTTCTCTCGCTCTCTCTCAGGTTTTTGACGTCCTGCAGCACAGACAGCTGAATGTGACTGTCCTGTCAGACAGCTCTTTGGCTGAGTACAAGACATCAGACTATCTGTGCGGTAGCTCCACTCCCTTCCTGCGCTCTCTCCACACTGCTGCTTTCAGTGGTCAGCCTGTCTGCCAGTCCCTGGAGCAACCCAACATAATCACTGGACTTCCAGCTGCAGGTACTGCTATTATTTTACACTTAGAATTTCTCTAATTGTTGTGTTTCAAACTTGCATTACTTTGGGTCTACAGGTCAGGTTTTTCCTCTTGTCCTCGCTTACATTTGCAAACACACGTAACTATAGACACTTCTGATCTGCACAACTTTGCTTGCCTTCTTTCCACTTTCTAAATGTTAAACGTTGTTACCAGAAAAAATACAATGTAAAAAAATAGTGAAATTACTGGAGCTCGTTATTTCTGAGCATGATTGCCTCCTTTCCAACTTGACTACTCTCAGACTCCATTAGAGACCTTAAGAGCTGTGACTCATCCTTATATAAGATTATATGAAACAAGTTAAAGAAGCTCTGTAGTCGTGTTCTTTTCAGTAACGCACATCGATCACATGTGATCAAGGCTCTCTATGAATTAATGAACCAAGCACTGTAATGTCACAGTAGTGCTGTTACCTGGGTGTAAATGAAAGGGTTTAGACCATGATATAGGGGGAGCTCCCATTAATCCCTTGTGTGAACTATAAATCCAGCTTCAGTCGAGTTTGATTCTTTACTTTTCTCAAATGTCCTTGAGCAAGAAACTGAATCACAAATTTCTCCTGATGTGTGTATGTGGAGCAAAACCAGTACGTTGCTTTGGACCGAGCATCTGCCAACAGAATGAAATGTAGCGCCATTAGTGCGGCTCTCATCGTCTCTAATGCTGATTTGGTCATTTTGGTGCTGGTGCACTTAAAGACCCTGAAAGTCCAAACAAAGAGACACATCGTCAGGATAAAGAACTTGAGCCTGGAACACAAATATTCAAGTGTTGAGGTATTCTGATGGTTTAATTCTTCTTCTTCTGTGGTGTTTCTTCAGTGCTGAACCACTGCGAGGTCCACCGCGTCGCCACCGTTGTTTACCAGTGTTACAGTGACGTCACCGGCCCTGACTCCGTCACGATGGAGACCTTCAAGCCCGCACTAACCAAGCTCGGCAAGTCTGTTCAGGTGAGCTGCTTTTCCATTTACATCTGAGGGGGAGGGGCGTTTAAAAGGTTCGAGGATGACTAAACCGCCTCTGCAGTGTTTCCCTGTCCTCCTCATTTTTAACATTTTGATCTCCCGCTTCTCTTTCTCTGTCTGTCTCTCAGTTAAACCCGTCTCCGAGCACAGACATCCTCCGCAAGTTTGTCAGAACCACCAACATCCAGAGCAATCTTTATACCTGAAAATAGCCATGTGGCACTCTGTGCAGTGCAGTTTAATTCTATTTTCCTGTGGTAAAATACTGTCATTTTTAAAATAAAGTGAAGAAAGCCTCTGTGTAAATGTCAGTAGTTTAATGATTTACCTAATTGATTTTGTTATCCTGCCGTCAATAAGGAGTCTCATTAGTTTCCAAAAAAGGAGAATTATAATCTTGATTTGGTCACTTTTGTGTTCTGATTTATAATAACATAATTTATGACAAATCTGCAAATGAATCAAATGCATTCTGAAAGGGAGCTACAGGTTACCTCTCCCCTCTTTTCACTACGCAGATGTACAGGTTATCAAGGTGTCAGGTGATTTGATGAACAAGGTCAGTTCAGCACGGCATCAGAAATTTAATTAATTTGTAATGACTTTAAATCCACATTGCGTCGTGTTTATGTCCCACCAAAAGTAAAGGATGGTTAATTTAAATGTTTCCACAGCCTTTAATTATTAAGTGCTCCATATGCAGAATATCCTGTTTTTAAATAATGTGTATTATATTGAATTGTTATGTCTGCATTAATGTTACATTAATCACTTTAATGTTGGTTACGGTGGAACTTATTCTTTACAGCAGTGATTCTTAACCGTGGGGCCGCGATGGGGCCGCGAACGCCACCTAGAGGGCCGCAAAAAACTTTCAGTTTTGCACCTGTGGGCCGCGAGGGCCGCGGGACCGCATAGGTTATCAATTGAAGACACCAGAGATATTACTGTTCTCCATGAGACGCTCAGTTACAATATAGCTTCCCACCACCTGGTGGCGGTAATGCGTCAGTCAGTTGTTTAACAAGCTACAATAAGCAGAAGAAGACACTCAGCTGGCCGCTAGCCCAGGCATGGGCAAACTACGGTCGTTGGGCTTTTTAAACCGGCCCGTCAAATATTGGCACAAAATTGTCCAAACTATAATCAAGACTAGAGGTGGGCAGTATACCGGTTTTAATTTCCCGTATGATATGAATTCTTCACACACCATTATACCGGTGCATAGCCAAAACAACTGCTGTCTGCTTTCAACAGGCAGCTAAATGTATTCTTTGCTGCTAATGCACAGCGGTCAGCGCTAGTTGTCATATATGTATTGAGAGGGAACCCTAGTCATGGTCATAACTTTATAACAATTAACAACCCACAACTAATGCTCTTTAGCAGAGAAAAACACAACAGCACACAACAGTCTGTGACACATAAACAATTTGTAACACTAATAATCATCACGATTTAACCACTAGAGGGCAGCAGTGTTAAATCATTTAATGAATCATAAACATTACATCATTTAACCACTAGAGGGCAGCAGTGTTAAATCATTTAATGAATCATAAACATTACATCATTTAACCACTAGAGGGCAGCAGTGTTAAATCATTTAATGAATCATAAACATTACATGATTTAACCACTAGAGGGCAGCAGTGTTAAATCATTTAATGAGTAATGAACATTACACGATTTAACCACTAGAGGGCAGCAGTGTTAAATCATTTAATGAATCATAAACATTACACGATTTAACCACTACACTGTAGTGTTAGAAAAAATGAAGACGACAGTGGTGCCATACCCCCCCCCCCCCCCCCCCCCCCCAAAAGTCTAAATGTGTGCGCAAGTACAATCCTGACTTTCTTAAAACTTTCAGTGTGTGGAATGTGGGCTATCAAACGAAGCACTGAAGCCTTCAAAAATAAAGCGACACCTAGCGACGAAACATCCAACGCTCGTGGGAAAGCCTGTTGGGCTTCTTGTTGTGTATGCAGGTTTACATACACATGATAAATAAATGTCTTTGTGATCATCACATTGTATCATCTCATTTATTTGACAAGGGTTTTGCCTGTTCAACTCCGCGAGGACGCCGGAGTCCTCGATCCCCTCCCCTTCCGTTCCGTTCCTACGGCTTGCTTGCGCAAACTACGTCACAAAACATGGCCGTGTTTGGTATCCCAGCATGCCCAAAACCCTCATCTTTGCAAAGAAATCATCGATTTTCTTTCATTTCTTATGGATTTTTCACAAAAGGAGCCCAAACACACACTGTCCAAAGTCGCCATAACCACTGCAAGTCGGATCTTGCAGCATTTCGACGGAAAAAGACACATTACAGACCCAACAATGTGCTAGCGGATGTTACCATGGAGCTAGTAGCTTCAGAAAACGCTAGTACTTAAAGTACAAACCTTATCTTCCTCTTCTATAAGCCGTCAACCAACGTATAACCTTGCGTAACTGAGCTACCCTCATACTCGATCGTGCGCTCAGTTGCAGCCATTACGCACAGTAAGTCTGCTACTTACATACCACGTCTTCGACCATATATATATAGTTTTTGCAATTTGCAAAGGCTAAAAATAAAAGGAAAATAATATAATATCAAAATATAAAGGGAGAAACACCTTTAGTGTGTCAGAATATCATTTGGTTACCATGTGTCCATTTGGGTCTCCAAATATCCTTTTAGAGCTCCGCCTGGATCTCGTCATGGAAGAAACACTGTAGAATCGTCATACTTTGTCCAATCTTCTTCACATTTGAGGCAGTTGTTCAATGATAGTGTAGTTACAGCCCTATACTGTCATTTACCTGTACAGATACAGCCACAGGCAGTTATTTATACTGAAAGATACTTTTTTATTTTACATAAATCTTCAATTTTTACTGACTCCAAAGGCCCACTGCTCTGTTTCTATATGACCTACAGGTTTTCTGACACTTTTGATGCATATACTCACAGTGGTTCAGAAGCTACAGCCATTTTAATTTGGGTATGTCATTTTAGGCGGTTTTGCTCCAAAATAGGGGTGGAGTTGAACAGGTAACAATATAGTTATTGAATACAAATCAAACCAAGAGTGAGATCAATTAGTTAAACTAATAGTGTTAATATTTGAATGGGCCCCGGGACACTTTGTACTTGAAAAGTTGGGCCCCGAGGTCAAAAAGGTTAAGAACCCCTGCTTTACAGCGGCATACATTATATATATGTAGTTTTCTTTTTCCCCGGATGGGGGCAGTAATGAGCTAGTGAGCTCTTTTTCAAACACCGGAAATTCAAAGAAGATGAAGTGAGCGAAACTCAAACAAATCAGTTGGCACTTAGTTACTGTCAACAAACGAACTTTATGTGGATTTATTTTGTCTTTATGTGCGTTGTACTGTCGACAAACCTGCTGTCTCATCACGTCAACGTATAACTAACAGTTCCGCCAACTGGAAACCAAGAAGACATCCAGAGTGGTGAGTTAGCATCAGGCTAACGTTACCGATGAGTGCCAGCCGGTTTATAACCGCTACAAGCTGCAGGTGCAAAGCCTCAGCGAGCCGGAGTAAGGAGCACCCAGCTCCGACAGGGGCCAGCAGGGTGCTGGCCGGGAGGAACCCGGCGGTGGTGGCGGTGGGAGCCTGGGTGGAGGGCGGACACGACTTGGTGGAGCACCCGTCGGTGAGCATGGCAGTTAACCAGTGGTGGAAGAAGTATTTTGATATTTTCTTGAGTAAAAATAGCAATAC